>NC_092716.1:169185149-169499983 GCF_047496885.1 Scyliorhinus torazame | reverse complement strand
AGTTGGAACTGCTGCAACGGCTTGGAATCATTGAGCCTATTCTGTCTGCTTGTTGGGCAACTCCAATTATTCCTGTCCTTAAAAATGATGGTACGGTGTGCATATGTGGTTACTACAAGTTCACCATTAACTAGGTTTCCAAGTTAGATGCTTATCCATTACCTATGGTGGAATATTTGTTTTCAACTCTTGCGGGTGGCAAGACATTTTCAAAACTGGACATGAGCCAGGCATGTCAACAAGTCTTGCTAGATAAAGATTCTAAGCAGTGTGTGACCATCAACAAGCATACAGGCTTGTTGAAGTATAATTGTTTGGTTGCTGGCGTATCCTCCACTCTGGCGATCTTTCAGAGGACAATGGACAACCTATTACAAGGCAATCCTCAGGTGGCAGTCTCTGTAGATGCCATCTTATTTGTAGGGAAGACTGAGGAGGAGCACCTCAGCAATCTGAATAAAATTTTAGAAAGGTTTACAGAGGCGGGACTGTATCTGAAGAAGAGCAAGTGCATTTTCCAGGCACAAAGGGCAGAGCATCTTAGACGCAGAATCACCACACAAGACTTATCTCCTGTGGAGGGGAAAATATGAGCTGTTAAGAAAGCTCCGGGGCCCAGGAATGTACCAGAGCTCAGGTCATTTTGGGGTTTGGTAAACTATGGAAAGTTCTTGCCAGACCTGTCAACAATGTAGGCTTCACTGTCTCTACTTCTGCACAATGAAATGAAATGGAAGTGGGAGCCCATACAGAAGGGTTTCACGGATGTAAAAGCATTGCTGCAATCGTTTTTCCAGATCTCAGAGCAAATGTGAGCAGGAGACAAGAGAAGCAGAAGGAGGGTCAGGACCATCACGGCAAAGAGAGGCACCACGCCAAAGAACTTTCTGTTCTTGTTTCAGATTCCAGTATCCGCAGTAATTTGCTTTTATTTTGGCATAGATTTAAAGTAAGGGGCAGGATGTTCAGAAGGGATGTGAAGAAAAAAGCTTTTCAGCCACAGGATGATTGAAATGTGGAACTCACTGCCTGAAGGAATGGTAGAGGTGGGAATCCTCATAACATTTATGAAATGTTTAGATGAGCACTTGAAATGCCATAGCCTACAAGGCTGGGCCACGTGCTGGAAAATGGGATTAGGGTAGATAGGTGCTTGATGGACAGCGCAAACACAATGTGCCAAAGGGGCTCTTTCCATGTTGTAAAAACTCTGACTCTAGGTTCCAACGCAACCGTAAAATTCCTGTCAGACTTTCGTATAGTTAGGACATTACTTTTCTTGTACTTTTGTTCTGACAGGAGATTGAAATTTAGGAGGGAAGAAATGTTACAGAGTGTTCTTATAAGCCTTCTCCTATGTAATGTTTTACTGGCACCTGTTGAGGGTTCTGAGCATGTGTGGACATTGGGCGGGCTTTTTCACTCTATAAGAGGGTGACCTGTAAGCAAGACCTGTTTTACTAGTGCTCCTGTTTTCATAGCTTTTCTGTTACTACTGTTCTGCTGAGTTACAGATATTGTTAAACTTTGTTATTTATTGATAAGCTTGGTAGCACAGTGGTTAGCACTGTTGCTCCACAGCGCCAGATTCGAATTCTGGCTTGGGTCACTGTCTGTGCGGAGTCTGCACGTTCTCCCCGTGTCTCCATGGGTTTCCTCCTGGTACTTCCTCTGGTTTCCTACCACAAGTCCCGAAAGGTGACTTGAACATCCTGAATTCTCCCTCTGTGTACCCGAACAGGTGCCGGAATGTGGCGACTATGGGCTTTTCAAAGTAACCTCATTGCAGTGTTAATGTAAGCCTACTTGTGGCAATAAAGATTACTGTTATTAAGGAAGTTCCTTCTTTTAAACAATGCATTTGACTAGCTGCTTTGTGGACTCAAGTTACCACAGTAGTCATAGGGCGGAATATTATCAGTCTTTAACTAAATGTCAACTGAGCGGGAAAAGCGATGTACTGCCCACTGGCTCCACTGCCGGCCTTTCCCTTCATATTTTTTGACACTTGGTTAAAAAATATCCAGGAAGTGGGTCCCACGATATCAGCGGAGCCGCCTCCCCTCCCCGCCCCCCGTCCCCTCTCCTCCAACCACTGGAAGCCTTGGCTTTCAAGAGATTGGGGAGAGGTTTTTAAAGAGTCTAAAGGGTTTAAAGGATCTCAAAATAAATTTAAAAAAAGATCCTCACATGCATGGAAAGACACCCATCCAAGAGACCCCCCCCCGGACATAGGAAGCCCCCCTCCCATGGGCAAAGGAAACCCCTTTCCCACAGTCAATGGGGGACCCCAACATGAACCTCCCCAACGAAAGCTCCCATCCCCGGCAGTGCTGGTTGGCATTTAAGTTAGTGCCGGAACAGTGTCAGGGGGCAGTGTCCGGGCACTGCCAGGATACTGCTCGGGCATGACCCACTTTCCCCAGGGGCTGTACGTACCTGTGTGCCCGCGGAACGTTCTATTTGCCTATCCCCGTCAGGACATGTTATAAACTCTGCAGGCATGACGACACATCGTAGGGGCGGAATTATCTAATGTGGGGGGATAATAGGGTGAAGAAACCCGCTAATTGGTTGTTAATGTGTGGTAATGGGATTTCCAACCTTTCTTGGCGGAAATCCCTTACGTCATTGATGAGCGGACAGGGACAATCGGAATGGGAAATCCCAGTGGCATAAAAGTGGTTTGGGGACTCTCATTGGATTGTCTGTCCCCGTTGCTATTCCTGTCTGCTAAAAATGGAGGCGAAGAATCCTGGCCACAGCTAATATCCTTTGTTTAGCACAATGTTCTTTTCAAAAAATTTCTTTATTTATAGCCAATTGTAGCAATTATATATATAATACAGTCATATTTGAATTGACCTACTAACTTGAGAGTCACTCAAGGTCAAAAAAAGAGAGATGGTGCTGAGAAAGACACAGTTAGCTCCAATTATGCACACGTACAACTGACAATGCATTCAATCAGCTCGCAAAAATTCACATTTCTTTTTCTTCAGTCAAGGTATTTCATGTTCAGATAAGCAGTGCATTAGATCATAAGAATGTATGGCAGCCTAAAATGTCCGATAGAGACACAACCTAGATGTGCGATAGAGAGCATCCTATCCGGCTGCATCACAGCCAGGTATGGCAACTGCTCAGTCCAAGATCGCAAGAAACTGCAGAGTGTGGTGAACTCAGCCCAACGCATCTGTCATGTGAGAGTACCTTTAAGAAATGGGGGTTTGTAAAATAGCTGTAGTGGATGTACCTTTAAGAAATGGGTGTTTATCAGTGATGTCAGAGTGTGGGTGGAGCTGGGCTGTTTGTCTGCTTTTACTTTCACTTTGAGCTTACAGCTACAGGGTGTGATTAGTTTTGTTTTAGATTTGGAGAAGCTGCAGTCACAGCAAGATGTGTATGAATCTCTGAAAGCTTATGAATGTTCATTTGGCGATTTCAAAGTGGTAACTGTTCTCAGCAGAGAAGTTAAACCTGATGCCTTTCTGTAAAAAGGGTTATTTTTGTCTTATGGATGTTGCAAGGAAAGATTAAGAGTTACTTAGAGAGTACTGTATTTGTTGGGGGATTTATTGGTGTTGATAGTTTTCTTTAAAATAAATTTGGAGTACCCAATTCATTTTTTCCAAATTAAGGGGCAATTTAGCATGGCCAATCCACCTAGCTTGCACATTTTTGGGTTGTGGGGGCGAAACCCACGCAAACACGAGGAGAACGTGCAAACTCCACACGGACAGTGACCCAGAGCCGGGATCGAACCTGGGACCTCAGCGCCGTGAGGCTGCAGTGCTAACCCACTGCGCCACCGTGCTACCCTTATCGGTGTTGATAGCTGTTAAGATGTTTACTGTGGGTTTATAACGTGTTGACTGGTTTCATAAATAAACAGCGTTTTAATTTAAAAGTACAGAAGATTTCTGTTGCATCACACCTGCAGAGTAGGGCTGTGTGCTCCCCATAACCACAATCTATTCAAAGTTGTGGATCAGGTGAACTCCATGGTACACTTTGGGGTTCTCTAAAACCTGGCCCATAAACATCACACAAGCTTGCCACCCCCACATTGATTCTGTCTACACCTCCCACTGCCTCAGGAAGGCAGACAGCATTATCAGAGACCCCTCCCACCCAGGCATTGCCTTATTCCAGACCCTTCCATCAGGCAGAAGGTACAGAAGTCTGAAGACCCGCAAATCCAGACATAGGAACAGCTTCTTCCCCACAGCTACAAGACTCCTCAACGACTCCCCCTCGGACTGATCTGTTCCCTGTAAGAACACTATTCACGAAGCCCTATTTGCTTTGTTTCGTCCCTTGTTCCGCACTGTAACCAATCACTGTTTGTCGATGTACCATTTGTCAATGCTCTCTGTTGATTATTCGTTTGTCTACAATGTACGTACTGTGTACGTTTCCTTGGCCGCAGGAAAATACTTTTCACTGTACATCGGTACATGTGACAATAAATCAAATCAAATATACAGCGCAACTTGGTCAACACATTCTCTTCGCTGTAACAATTGTCCATCATGAGGGTCATCAGCTAGGGATGTGCCCACACCAGGCTGGATGACACCCAATTTGGAGAAGAGAAATATGCTTCAGGCTTGTATAATTGTCATTGTAAAGGAGTGTGTTACACCACAGAATGTATTATGTTTGCACAGCAATAAAATACAAAACTGTGCACACGCTGGGCCGGATTTTCCATTGGCTGATGCCGGAATCAGGAAACGCAATTGGGCGGAGAATTGGGTTCGACGCCGAAATCATGGCAGCCGCGGATTTGACGCCGAATTGTAATTTTCCGTCACCTCAACAATGGCGTCAATGAGGTCCGGAACGCACAGTGAACACTGTTTGCATATCATTTGCGGGCCTGACCCGGTATTCTCCGGGGCCTCTGCAATTCTCTGCCTCCGATGGGCGAGTTCCCGGTGTCGCGATTCACTTGTGCTTTAAAAATCGTGAAACCGGCGTTGTGGCTGATGAGGGAGAGAGAGGAGGTAGAACATGAGAGGCATGACTGTGGGCTGCCGGGCCGGACACTGGCGAGTTGGTTGGGGTGGGGGGAGGGGGGACCCTGTCAGGGCCGGGGTGGGGTGTGGGTGACGGGAGAACTGGCCATGTGGCGGGTATTGCTCCCCATGGGACTGGGGCGGTGCCTAGGCACGAACCGCCATTGCTGCGGCCTGCAAGGCAGCCATCCTGCTGCGCACCCCACTGACCACCCACCTTGGACCCTGGTTCTGCAGAGTGACATCGGCCGTATGGGTGCTCCCACATTCCCCCCCCCCCCCCCACACCCCACCTTCCGCCATACCGCCCCCCCCGCCCCCACCTGTCTGCCTCCTGCCGGCGGGGCATCAGGCACCCACCCCTACAAGGGCAACGGTTGGGGGCCGCGGAGCGTACTGCTGGCAAGGGCAGCATCAGGGATGGGCGCCAGGGCCACAGACACCCATAGTGCCGGGCACCGACACATCCAGGGGTGCAGAAATGGGGGGGACAAGTGGGGGCAGAACACACAGTGCCAACCAGCCACCATGTAGTCCGGTGGATCTGGTTGGGCATGGGAGTATGCACCATGGGAATATGCACCATGCTAACATGTCAGCCTTTCACCCCCTGCAGACATTGGATATTGGAATTCAACCAGCAAGTGCTGGTTTAGCACAGGGCCAAAGAGCTGGCTTTGAAAGCAGACCAAGGCAGGCCAGCAGCGCGGTTCAATTCTCGTACCAGCCTCCCCGGACAGGCGCCGGAATGTGGCGACTAGGGGCTTTTCACAGTAACTTCATTTGAAGCCTACTTGTGACAATAAGCGATTTTCATTTTCATTTAATTTTTCAAGGGTGGCCTTCCTCCTAGTCGCCGCTGCCCTGGGGGATGCCTATACGAGCTGGCACTGCTCGAGGATGAGGAAGCTGCAGCATTGGTGCATTCCGCAGAGGAACAGGAGGTAGCTGCCCTGGAGAGCTGGCCGTCCAACAGGCCCAGGATGTGGAGGAGGAGGTGCAAAGGAGTCGCCTTATGAGACCTCGTGTGTACCTGCAGCGCCTGTAATTCGAGCACCTGCCGATCCGGGCATGTCGTCGAAGACTCCGGCTGAGCAGGGAGACAGTGCGACATATCTGCCAGATCATGGCAAACCTGGCAATGTGGGGAAGACACCCGCTCCTGGTGGCCATCAAGGTGACGGTCACCCTGAACTATTATGCAACGGGGTCTTTCCAGGCACCGAGAGGGGACCGGTCTGTTATCTCACAGACCTCGGTGAAAAGGTGCATCCGCACCGTCATGGAGGCCCTATATGCCCAATCAGCACAATACATTCATTTCAATGTGGATTGAACCCACCAGAATGCCCAGGCAGCGGGATTCAGCACCATCGCGGACATGCCCCGGGTCCAGGGGGTGATCGATGGGATACAGAGAATCATAGAATCATAAGATTTCCAGTGCAGAAGGAGGTCATTCGGTCCATCGAGTCTGCACCGGCCCTTGGAAAGAGCACCCTACTTAAGCCCACACTTCCTTTTTTTTAATAAAGTTTTAATGTTGTTACCAGTGCTAGGTGAACCTTTAAAGGAAGGTTTTGTGGACCTTATCAGATTGAAAGGAAATTAAGTGAGGTGAATTATATGGTAAAAACATCAGATAGAAGGAAATCTCACTGAGTGTGTCATGTGAATATGCTTACAAGGTTCTTTGAAAGGGAAGGAGAGAAAAAGGAGGAGGTTTTAATGATTCTAACTCAAAGTGATGAACCAAATCCAGATGACTGTGAATTTGACATACCTCAAATTAAATTGGAAAACGAGGATGTTCTTAAAAATTGGGAGAAATTGTAGAGTTACCTTCCAGAGGAAAAACGATCTGACCTGAAAAAGTTATTAATATCACATGGGCATATCTGTGGAGATAAATTGGGCAGTACTAAAATGGCTAAAACATGATGTAGATGTGGGAAATGCTGTTCCAATCAAACATCCATATAGACTTAACCCTTTAAAATTGGCACAGGTTAACAAAGTGATTGAGAATATGCTTAAAAATGGCATAATTGAAGTGGGTTGCAGCCAATGGAGCTCATCCATAGTGATGGTACCTAAACCAGACGGTACCCAACGGTTGTGTGTGGACTATAGAAAGGTTAATGCAGTTACAAGAACGGACTCTTATCCTATCCCCCGTTTGGAGGATTGCATTGAGAAAGTGGGACAATCAGTTTTTATTTCCAAACTGGATTTACTTAAAGGTTACTGGCAGTTATCTTTATTTTAAAGGGTGAAGGAGATTTCAGCTTTTGTGTCCCCAGATGGTATATACCAATTCAAAGTTATGCCATTTGGCATGAAAAACGCCCCAGCCACATTTCAACGGTTAACTCACAAAGTTGTTTCAGGATTACCCAATTGTGCGGTATACATCGACGATCTGGTAATTTTCAGCCAGACATGGACAGAACATTTGAAACACCTGATGGAGTTATTCAATCGACTTCAGGAGGCGGGTTTGGTGATAAACCTAGCCAAAAGTGAATTTGGAAAAGCCCAAGTCAGTTTCCTTGAGGAGTTACCCTCAAGCCAAAGGGAAATAATGCGATTTCTTGGCATGAGTGGATTTGATCGAACATTTGTTCAAAAGTTTTGTAGCGTGATTGCTCCACTGATGGACTTGCTGAAGAAAAGTCTTTCAACAGGCATTTGACGGCCTGAAAGCTGTGATAACCAGTGCTCCTCTGTTGGAGAATTACAAGGGACTCTGCGATCAGATTGAACTAAAGTATCTGATTTTAAAGAGAAATGGACGGATCGTGCAGAGACCTTCTTGTTCAGAGAGACTGTCAATCGAGTTGGAGGAAGAAGAAATAAAAGGGCTATATTATTATACCTTTTTGTGTGTGTTGTTTTTTGAAACAAAAAAGTATATTTACTGTGTGCATTTCTTAAAGGATAGTGAAAAGGTGAAAAATGAAACCATCTTGAAGTTGATGGTTTATTTTTCTTTCTTGGGGGGAGGTGTCATGAGAATGTTGCTTTACGAAATTTTTGGCTGCTCATATTCCTGTGGTGCTGTCAGAGTGTGGGTGGAGCTGGGCTGTCTGTCAGCTTTTTACTTTTAAGCCCACACTTCCACCCTATCCCCGGAACCCAATAACCCCACCTAACCTGTTTGGTCACTAACAGCAATTTAGCGTAACCAATCCACCTAGCCTGCACATCTTTGGACTGTGGGAGGAAACCGGAGCACCCGGAGGAAACCCATGCAGACACAGGGAGAACGTGCAGACTCCGCACAGACAATCACCCAAGCCGGGAATCGAACCTGGGATTCTGGAGCTGTGAAGCAACATTGCTAACCACTGTGTTACCGTGCCGCCCATGTCACCCGACGAGCACCTGTACATGACAGGCTGCTCTACAGAACCCGAAATGGGTTCCACTCAATAAACGTGCAGCTGAACTGTGACCATCAGCTGCTCATCATGCACCCGTCTGCGCCCGATACCCGGGCAGTGTGCATGACGCCTTCATCCTGGCACACTCAACGATTCCTAACATATTCGAGGCTCCTCCCGCTCCCTCCACCCCCGCCCTCCATCCCCCAGCTGTGGGGTTGGCTCCTGGGTGACAGACGTTATCCACTGCTGTCATGGCTGATGACACCTACCCAGAGGCCACAGACCGATGTGGAGACCCGTTACAACAAAGCCCATGAAGCGACCAGGGGTGTGATCGAGCGGTGCTTCGGCCTCCTGAAGGTGCGGTTCAGGTGTCAGGATCACTCTGAAGGGGCCCTGCAGTATGAAGCTGGGATGGTTGCCCACATTGTGGCGGCCTGTTGCATCTCCCACAACATCGCGCAGCAGAGGGCGACATGCTGGAGGAGGAGGATGAAGCCCAGACCTCCTCAGATGAGGAGGAGGGTGGGGATAGACAAGGCATGGGGTCCAGGCAGGCACGGTAGGCCACACAATGTGTGCGGCAGGGCCAACATGCACGGGACGCACTGATTGACTCCAGGTTCACTGACTAGGGGGGAGGGGGATAACTAGTCAGGGGCATGGACACTGCATCCCTCCACCACCCACCCACCACCCTCTGGGAACCCCTTGGCTGCAACCCCCTACGTAATACATACCTGCCGCACCACGGGGTTCATGCTCTGGGTTGGAAGCAACACCGGGTCTAGTCCATGTGATGGAGGATGATGACAACCCGCTCTGTGATGGGTTCTGGTGCTCCGCAACGTATGACGTCTGACTCCTGCCCACGGTTACATTTTCCACCGTCCATCTGGGTGATCTCTGCATGTGGCAGGCGTTCCATCACGCGGTGCCATCGAATCCCTGGGGTGACAGTGGGGAGCCCAGGCCACCCACAATGTTTGCTCATTCCCCACCCCCCACACATCCTGCCTGTGGCCAGAGAAGGCCAGCCCATCCCTCTTGCCCATCTGAGAGAGCACTGAGGCAGGTTGTAACAGTGTGAACAGGTGTTTAATGTAGCAACATATAGACAGAGTCGTGCACAAGACCCTTTAACTAAACTGTTCCCTGTGCCCGTTCCAACTTAACTGGTGTCTAACTTTCTGGGCTTACGGGCCCTAACGCTACGTCTAGGTAGACGGTACATTGGGAGTGGAGGCGGCCTGTTGTGATTCCCGCTCTGCACCTAGGTCCCCGTTGACGGCCGTCTTCTGGGACGAACGGGCCTGGATGGACCTGGCTGCTGCTCGGTGTCCGAGGTGGCGTGGTGCCATCTTGTTCCGCCCGCTGCCCACCATATGCACCAAGGACAGGAAGGGGGAGGTCCAAGGTGCTGTGGTGTTCAGGCACCTCACCTGCGGGAGTTACCAGCATGGGCCCCACCACCTTCTGGGTCTGTGTCACATTAGCAGTGACTGCGCTATCTCCCGCTGGGACTGGGTCACCTCCCTTTGTGTCTGCCACCAACATTTTCAGCCATGGTTTGCTGTGACTGGGCCACGCTCAGAAGCACCGCTGCAATTTCCAGGCGGCAACCCTGTCCTGGGCCTCGGCCTGCACAGAATGCCCCATGGCTTGGACCTGCTGATCCATAGCCGCAACCCTCACTCCAAATGCCTCCACCATGGACGACACCCGTGCGGTGTTGACCTGGGTGGCACACATGCCCGGCACCACCTCCGGCTCCTGCACGCGGGTAGACTCCTCCACCAGCGACTACAGTCGCTGGATGCTCATCTACAACCCCGATTGTAGTCCCTAGCTCTGCGACTGCATTTCCACAATCGATGTGACTGTCCGTTCCAGAAGCCCGAAACCTGTCTGGGCAGCAGCTAGTTCCTGGGGTCGGCTCACCTTCCGACCGTCAGCCCTCTTGGCAGTTCCTATCTCCACCTGCTGCACTAGAGCAGCTGTGTGGTGAGCACCAGATAGTGTCCCAGGAGCCTCTTCACTAACATGTCCAACCGGGTTGAGTGTCTCTGGGATGGTGGAGGGTGTTGGAGACAGCTGTGATGGGAAATCCGTGCCATCCTCGGACTCGAGCTCCAGGGATTCCTGAGTCTAGGGTCGAGGGCTGGTGTCCGTGCTGCACTCCTCGTCAGTGCTCGGCTCACGGGGGAGCTCTGGCTGTGGCACTGGCTGGGGGTGGGGGCCACCAGATGGACCCCCCCCCATCTCCTGGCAGGTCCTGCAAGACACAAGGCAAGACGCATGATTAAACATGGGCCAGGGGTTGGGTTGGGTGTGAGGGTGGTGTGGAGTGAGGGTGACACTGAGGGTGAGGGTGGTGTGGGGTGGGGGTGAGGATGGTGTGGGATGAGGGTGGTGGTGAGGGTGGGGTTGGGGTGGGGATGAGGGTGGTGGTGAGCGTGGGGTGGGGGTGATGATGGTGTGGGGATGAGGGTGGTGGTGAGGGTGATGTGGGGTGAGGGTAGTGTGGGGTGCGGGGTGGTGTTTGTGGGTGGGTGGCTGACACACGTGTCACGAGGAACTGCAACTCAGCAGGGTCCCACTTTCTTGCCCGCGACCGACCTCCACCCTGGTGACCTCCCTTTCCTCCCAGCTGCTGACCACGTCCAGGGCCCACTTCTTTGCCACAGTGAGGCACCACAGTTCCGGCAGTCCCCCTCCAGTTTTGTTCCGCTCCCAGCGGTTATAGGCGGCTTTCTGCTGGCCCCCTCCCCCAAGGAAACAGAAAATGACAGCGTTAGACAGTCCGACGCATGCAGCCCAGGGGGTGGGTAGCTGATGGCCTCAGTGGCCAGGTCACCAGCCATGTCGGCTGGTATGGGTGTGTCAGCATGTGGTGCAGGGAGGGGGTTCAGCCCCCCCCCCCCCCCCCCCCCCCCACCGAAGGGTGTCGTGTGTGTGGCATGGGTTAGTGCCTACTCACCCTGGCCGTCCTGAGGAGGTTGTGCAGTTTTTTCCGGCACTGCTGGCCGATCCAAAGGGTGTTATGCACTGTGCTGACCACCTCTGCCACTGTGCCCAGGCACAACGAATGGCAGCAGCTGGCAGCCTCTTTCTCGGGGTACAGGGCAAACTGGCTTTCCTCCACCACATCCAGGAGGGTCTCCAGCTAGATGTCGGTCAATCTTTGGGCCCTTCTCCTCACTGGCATCTTGTTGGCTGGGATGGTGTGTGTCTGGGGAGTGTAGTGTGTATATGTGGCTGCAGCTTGTCAGCCGCCTGAGTGTCAATCTCGGACCCGGCGAATCCGGCACCGTTGCTCATTGGAATCGATTGTGTTCCACGTGGTGCCGATGCTAGCCCCTTAATAGTCGCTGAATCAGTCCAAGTCCGGCACCAGTTTTGCTGTCGTGGAACTCCGTGGTTCTTGCTCTGACATCCTCAGGAGTGGAGAATTTCACCGCATATACTTTCTCTCTCTTGTTATGTCACCACTCCAGGAACTGGCCTTCTTAGCAACAAACTTCATCACTGCACTCAGTGTCATCGCCAAGCGCTCACCATGTTGAGTCAATCTTTATAAGTCTGAAAGGGTTAAAGGTGACAGCTGAAGAATAGTTGGTTGTCCCTGAGTGGGGACTAGGTTTTGCCATTGGCCTTGTTAAATAGCATTGTGGTTCTAACTTTACAGGGTCTGATATAAAGTGTCGAATTTCCATCCATTTGAACAACAATGGGACTTCTTACAGATCACATAGCAATCTTTGTACTCCACATTATTAGAGGTGACACTTTGTGGACTGCATGAAGTTCCATCTCCAAGGGAGACAAGGAATGCTTGTGGCAAACACAATTAGTGTATCCCTCAGGAATGGTCCCACTGAAAGATGGTGGAGCAATGAGATCCACATTTCAGGACATGGAAATGATCACTTTCATTCGGCACCAGAGGTCCATTGAGATTCCGATATTTTATATCATTGGAAAATTGTGCTTGAACAGAGCAACGGTCAATGTTGGAGTCAACCTTTAAACCTTTTTTTGTCACATGTGGAGATATGTGGACAATTGATTTCCCCTCAGGAGTAAAGCAGAGCACTCTCAGGAAGCTTCCAGACCTACTCCTTCCATTAGGTGGAACGAAAGAACAAACAACCTTGTGCAGACTCTCCTCTTGCAGATATTGAACGGGAGAAAGCGTGGGGGTATTTAAAGAGGGGCTTTTATTGAGTGGAAAGTACACACCTTTGTCACCTCGATAGATCTGAGACAGTTTCAGCATGAGTAATTAGCTCCAGAGTATGCAGGGATTTCATATAAAGTCACTCAAATGAACAGGAAAAGGTAATTGTCCTGACTTATTTTTGTCTACTTACATATACACAGTGCAAGAGTGGAGGGAGAGATTTGTCTTTGCCGATAACACAAATGTGGTAATGCATCAACTGCCTATTACACAATCCACCTGTTATCCGGTCTCATCACCTTCATCAGAACTTTATCGGGCAAAGTAGATGACTCTGGTCGCCTCTGTGATACTGTCCAAGACAAATTTCTAATCCAATTACCTAAAACAAATCACTGCATCAGTAGCATAAAATTAACAGACAACGCATCCAATTCTATGACCATCACACACAACAGTTTTGCCAAACATATTTTCAGTCAGGTGGATCCCTTTAATTGATTTTAATGTTGTTTGATGACAAGTTGTATTCACGGTGAAGAGGATGGAAACACCTTGCGTCAGACTGGTGCACTATAATTAAGAGGATTGGCAGTCATCGTGTTACATTGCAGCTGCTAGAAACCTCTGATCTGTAAACCATAGCTATTGTAAACCGGTTAATATTGTATTTCTAATCATAATTAGATGGTACCTATGTTTTTGAGAAATCTTATCTCTTCCAACAAAACCTAATAGTGTTGTGATCTGGCTCAGTCAGCTCCAGCATTAGTACAGCAGCAGAATCAAGTTTGTTTAATTCAACTCAGTTGTTTTCAATTTATTAGGTGTTTGGATTGAATGCAATCATGATTCCCCAAATTAGATTGCAATATGTGTTTTAATATCTTATCATTCCACATCAATCAGCCCAGTTATCTACATATGACAGAAGTTGCGTATCAAATTTACAGAATTCTTTCACTTTCATAAAAGTACTTGCGTTTATACACCACCTTATCAATAAATTGCTTTTGAAACACAATTACTGTTTATATATGCTGCTAATTTACTAATAATTTGTGTTTTTATTATGTGCATAGGACCATGATTCAAATTTGTATGGTACAATAGTAATTACATTTAAATTGCAGGATTCACTCCTGGGAGCTTGTCATTGATTGGAAATGGAGCTTCTCAGCTTTAGGCCAATTGAAGCCAATCTCTTGAGCCAATTCCAGAATTAACCAATGTGGCTGTAGCACGAGCTTTGGGCAGGATTCTCCAGCCTCTCAGCCTCATGTTTCTCAGCGGCACGCCGTCCACTGGTACCGGGATTCTATGCTCCCGCCACTGTCAATGGGATTGCCCATTGAAGACACCCTACGCTGCCGGGAAACCCGCGGGCGGGGGCATGTTGCCAGCGGGACCAGAGAAACCCGCCACCAGCAAACGGCGGGAGAATCTTACTGGCTAAACCTGATGGTATACTACCTTGGTGTGTTAAACAGTGACCCAGGGCCGGGATTCGAATCCGGGTCCTCAGCTCCGCAGTCCCAGTGCTAACCACTGCGCCGCATGCTGCCCTTTCCGTACCTTTATGATGTATATTTACCACATCATTGCTTTTTATTGCTCCATCCTACATAAACTCATCCAGGTCATATCTGACACACCTATTAGCCCCCTTCTTGTTTTCAAATACATTCATGATTTTAACTTGCAGCTTCAAACCTCCAGCTGCATATCCATTCTTCCTACTCTGTCACATGCACATCTTTACTTCATTTCACCTTCAGTTACCAGGCCTCATCGTTGGCTCGCTAATCCTCCACATTACACCTCGTATTTCCAAAAAGTCTGCAAAATCTATCCCTTTGGCGTTGTCAACTATCTTCTCTAACTTCCTTCCCCGAGTTCTGTCAAGAATCCAAGGAGCATCATGTTACAATGGAATGCAACAACAACAACTTGCATTTATATAGCACCTTTAATGTCGTAAACCGTTGAAAAGTGCTTCACCTGAGCATTAACAAACAAACTTTGGTACTGAACCACAGTAAGAGATGATGGGGCAGGTGTCCAAAGGCTTGGTCAGAGGTGGGCTTTGAGGAGCATCTAAGAGAGAGAGAGGTGGAGAGATGGAAAGGTTTGCAAAGGAAATCCCAAAACTCAGGGTCTCGGCAGCTGAAAGCACAGTTGCCAATGGTGGGGCAATGACAACCATGGACAAGAGATCTTGGAGGGTCCCTCACATTTTTGCCCCTCTTCACTTCAGAAGAAGTCACATTGAACTTAAAACGTTAACTGTATTTCTATCTCCGCTGACGTTGTCAGACCTGGTGAGTTTTTCCAACATTTCCTGTTGTTATTGAGATAGAAGCTGCTGTATGGCCTCAGGGAAGGGGTTGAGGAGTGGCTGAAAAAGAGTAGAGGATTTGTGTGGGTGACTGTTCATCATTCGTTACATCATAAATCAAGAGGCCAACATATCAGATAGACCTGGAGCGAAGGGTATCCCTGAAAACATATAGTTTCCTTGGAATGCCCAAAAGTAGGCAAAGGCTTAGAATAACTCAGGAAATGGTCTGAGGAATCTGCGCCATATGCCCAGGCCCTGCCAATTGTGGTAAAGTTGAGGGCCATAGCCCGCAACATTTCTGCGGCCAATCATTCCAAGCTGTACTGCAGAACTCTATGGCATCTTGCAATCAGCTGCCCGCTGGTGAACAACATCAGTGACCCATACATATCCTCTTTGCAAGGATAGGGGAGCACATTAATTTTCTAACAATGTGGAGTTTCAGAGCCAAGAGTCAAGAGCTGGATTTTCACAAGTGCAAGGTGTGATAGTTTGCATACACATCTTTCTTTTAATTCCATCAATGTGCAACTTATGTGCGACCATAACAAGGGTTTCCGCCACGTTTGTGCACAGCTCCCTGGAAGCTGCCTTGAATTTCACTCAGAGGGAGTCAAACTTTCCTCAACCTTTCAAGTCATGGCTGGCAACTGAGTGACAAATGTTACTCATTGCTGCCAAGTGGAGATGGTGCTAGAACAGCTTTATAAGAGCAGCTCCCGTCCAACCAGCCAGGGTAACAATCAAGAAGGCCAGTGGCTTTAAAAAAATATATTTTCAATGCCTTGACTGCAATACTCTCCTGTGAGTGTGTTAAGCATAATGGTGGCCTAGTGCATGCTGCACAATATGGCACAGCGAAGGAGTGTACAGATGTAGGATCCAGAGCCTGGTGAAATGGAAAATTCCTCAGATGAAGTGGTGCAGGATGACGTAGAGTCCTCCACCTCAGATCAGGAGAACAAGCAGGAAGGTAATGGTGGAACTGATGAGAGATATGGCCAGTTTAACCCATGACGCCATAGTTAACGGGCAGCACGGTAGCATAGTGGTTAGCGCAATTGCTTCACAGCTCCAGGGTCCCAGGTTCGATTCCCGGCTGGATTACTGTCTGTGCGGAGTCTGCACATTCTCCCCGTGTGTGCGTGGGTTTCCTCCGGGTGCTCCGGTTTCCTCCCACAGTCCAAAGTTGTGCAGGTTAGGTGGATTGGCCATGCTAAATTGCCCTTCATGTCCAAAATTGCCCTTAGTATTGGTTGAGTGGGGTTACTGGGTTATGGGGATGGGGTGGGGTGGGTTTTGGTAGGGTGCTCTTTCCAAGAGCTAGTGCAGACTCGATGGGCTGAATGGCCTCCTTCTGCACTGTAAATTCTATGATCTAATACAGAGATGCCTCTGCTCAGCAAAATTCCATAGGAGAATAGAATAGAATCCATAGATTCACTACAGTGCAGAAGAAGACCATTCAGCCCGTCGAGTCTGCACCGACCCTCTGAAAGAGCACCCTACCTAGGCACACTCCCTCTTCCGATCCCCATAACCCCAGCTAACCTTTGGACACTATGGGGCAATTTAGCATGGCCAATTCATCTCACCTGCATATCTCTGGACTGTGGGGGGAAACTGGAGCACCCAAAGGAAACCCACACAGACACAGAGAGAATGTGCAAACTCCACACAGATGGTCACCCAAGGCCAGAATCGAACCAGGGTCACTGGTGCGGTGAGGCAGCAGTGCTAACCACTGTGTCACTGTGCAGCCCTTAGGATATAGATGCACCCTTCGAAGTAAATGGATATCCAGCTGTTGCTTGATGAGTGCCTTTGATACCATTTCCTCCTCACATCTTTCAGGAGTTGCCCATTCCACCACAAGAGAGAACATCTAAAGGTATTCTTGAGACCCTCTGGCATCACAGTAGCTGAAATCTTCATCTTCATAAATTAGCATTCAGTCATCTTAAGGGAAACACCATTGCTGCCCTGTGATGGAGCAGGCAGATTCTGCCTATTGTTTTTGGAGATTATCAAATAGACATTGAGGGAGTCACCGTGTCACTGACTGAGGCCTGGTACCTGTGCTGGGTCAGTTGAGATTCATGACATGCACCATGAATGCACCAATGGAAACGCAGTACCTCGAGACTAGGCAGTATAAAGTAACCATATCACCATACAATGGCCATCACCAACATCAGAGAATCTCATCAAGTGGCCTTGAATTTATTGTCATTACCATTGCTAAAGGAATTACCATTAGTAGGAATTCTATTTTCTATGTTCTAAAACCCCCACAATCAATATCCTGGGGGGTCATCATTGGCCAGAAATTGAACTAGATGAACTCTATCAATGCTATGGCGACAAGAGCAGGTCAGAGGCTGAGAATTCTGCAGTGTGTAACTCACCACCTGACTCTCCAAAGCCTGTCCACCATCTACAGGACACAAGCCAGGAGTGTGATGGAATACACCCCACCCGCCGGGTCAGTACAGCTCCAACAACACTCAAGAAACTCAACACCATCCGGGTCACAGCAGCCCACTTGATTGGCACCCTATTTTGCGCCCTAAACATTCTCTGCCTCCATCATTGCCACTGTCATGTGAGAGTACTTTTAAGACTATGCTTAAGCAATGTACCTTTAAGAAAACAGCGATGTCAGAGAGTGGGTGAGCTGAGGTCAGGTCAGCCATTTTACAGTTTAGTTTTGCAGTTTAGTTTTGCAGTTTGTTTGAAAAGCAGCTTGTGTGTGTCTGTGTTTGCAGTGAGCTGGATCTCTGCCATAAAAGACCATCTCTGGATCATTTGGGTGATTTAAACTCATAATAGTAAAACTTTTAACCTGATGTCATTTTGTTTAAAGGTGTTAAGTCACTTGGAAGTTTGAAGGGACATTTTAAGGAATTATTTACTGTTGCAATATTTTCTGAGTTATCTTTGAAGTAAGGGGTGTTAAGAGATCCAATGTTTATTTAAGATGTTAAGTTGAGTCCATGGAATAAACAGTGTTTTGTGTTTAAAAACCCACGTGTCAATAATTGTAATCCCACACCTAGGGAAAAAGCCGTGTGCTAGGAAAAGCAACAAATACATTAAAGGGAGAGGTTGGTTGAACTCCATGACACATTTTGGAGTTTTGAAAATGCCTCGGCCATAACAATTGGGGTCTAGTCCGGATAAATTGAATTGGCTTTTGTGAACTTAAAGACAGTGAAGGATTGTTGCTTTTCTGGTGTGGTATTTTAGTTTGAGTGGGGAGAGTGTTGTGAACAATGGCTCTTTCAGAGGCTCAGACGTTTTGGGGGGTGGAGAAGGTTACACGTGGTACTTTACGGACAGAAACGAAACGCAGACTGTTAGATTTGGCAAGAACATTGCAGTTAACATTACCTGACAAAATGCGAAAAGATGAGGTAATTATGGCGGTGGTTAAGCATTTAAAGTTGCCTGAGCTAGAGTTTAACTCATTGGAATTGGCAAAAAGTCAGTTGCAAATTAAACAAATGGAACATAAGACAGAATTAAAGCGGCTTGAATACGAGAGTGAGAGAGAGGAAAAAGAAAGAGAAAGAGAGAGAGAGGAAAAAGAAAGAGAGAGAGAGAGGATAAAGAAAAGGAGAGAGAAGAAAGGAGAAAAGAAAGAATAGCCCAAGCAGAACAAAAAGAAAAAGAAAGGGAGATACAGATCAGGGAAAAAGATAAAGAGAGGGCGTTTGAACTTCAGAAAATGGCCATGAAACATGACAATCAGTTAAAATTGGCAGATGTAAAGGGAAACGTACAGTTGGATGATAGTGATGAGGATAGTGAGAAAGAGCGTCACAGTCGAAGGCTTGGTGGGAATCTATTTAAATATGTCCAAGCATTGCCAAAGTTTGACGAGAAGGAGGTAGAATACTTTTTAATTTCATTTCAGAAGGTAGCTTAACAAATGAAATGGCCACAGGACATGTGGGTATTACTGATTCAAACAAAGCTGGTAGGTGGAGCTAGTGAAGTGTTTGCATCACTACCGGAGGAGGTATCTGGAACGTATGACGAGGTGAAGAAATCCATCTTAAGTGCATATGAGCTAGTGCCTGAAGCTTACAGACAAAGGTTTAGAAATTTAAGGAAAGTATTTGGTCAAACACACATGGACTTTGAAAGGCTTAAACAGAGTAATTTTGATAGGTTGATAGGGGCTTTGAAAATAGACCAAATGTATGAAGCTCTCAGAGAAATTATACTTTTGGAGGAGTTTAAAAATTCAATTCCTGATGGAGTGAGAACTCATGTGGAAGAACAGAGGGTTAAAACTGCGAAATTCGCAGCGGAAATGGCAGATGATTATGAATTAGGTCATAAATCAAAGATTGGTTTCCGACATCAATTTCAACCGGTGAGGGATAGAAACTGGGGACATGAGAAATACTCAAGTGGTAAAGGGAAAGCTGATCTGATGGGAGACAATAAAGAGAGCGTACCTCAGATTATAAAAGATATCCAGGAGGGTGGAAAAGAAATGAAAAGTTTCAAATGTTTTCACTGTAATAAACTAGGCCATGTAAAGTCACAGTGTTGGTGGTTGAAGAAAAGCACTGGGAAGGCTGATGTGGTAAAACAGGATAAGACAGTGGGATTTGTTAGAGTGGTAAAGGAAAGCCCAAGGGAAGCGAAGGAGGTGCAAACAATTGTACAGCCTGGTCAAGAAGTAATTGTTAAGAGGGTGCCAGATGTCTTTAAAGAATTTACTTGTGTGGGTAAAGTTTACTCATGTGTATCAGGAGGAGCAGGTAAAGAAGTCACAATTTTAAGAGATACAGGGGCTAGTCAATCTTTAATGGTAAGAGATGAGGAATTATGTAGTTTGGGAAGAATGTTGCCAGAAAAGGTGGTGATATGTGAAATTCAGGGTGAGAGGAGTCGCGTTCCATTATATAAGGTAAGGTTGGAAAGTTCAGTGAAGAGTGGTGAAGTGGTAGTAGGAGTAATAGATAAACTATCTTGTCCAGGAATACAGTTTACCGTGGGTAATGATATCGTTGGATTGCAGGTGGGAATGATGCCTACTGTGGTTGATAAGCCATTGGAAAATCAGTCAACTGAAGGGTTGAAGGACAAATATCCTGGGAATTTTCCGGATTGTGTAGTAACAAAGGCCGCAAAGTCACAGGTTAAGAGAAGAGGAGAAATCAAAGAGTGAAGATGAAGTTGAAGTGCAATTATCAGAAACGATTTTTGATCAGATGGTTGAAAAAGAACAAGGACAGGTGGAGGATGAGACGGATATTTTTAGTTCAGGAGAATTGGCGGAGTTACAACAGAAAGATGTAGAAATAAAACGGATATTTCAGAAAGCATATACGGAAGAGGAATCTGAGAGTATACCAGAGTGTTATTACCGTAAAAATTATGTCTTGATGAGAAAATGGAGACCTGTACATATGCAGGCGAGTGAAAAGTGGGCAGACGTTCATCAAGTAGTATTGCCGGTAGGGTATAGAAAGGAGGTGTTGCGAGTTGCACATGAGGTACCAGTGGGAGGTCATTTGGGAGTAAGGAAAACTCAAGCTAAAATCCAGAAACATTTTTATTGGCCTGGACTACATAAAGATGTAGTTACATTTTGTCAATCATGTCATACATGTCAAGTGATAGGGAAACCTCAAGCAGTGATAAAACCAGCACCCTTAATACCCATTCCAGCATTTGATCACCCTTTTACAAGGGTCTTAATCGTTTGTGTAGGACCGCTTCCTAAAACAAAAAGTGGGAATCAATATCTTTTGACTGTAATGGATGTGTCTACTAGGTTTCCAGAGGCCATTCCATTAAGTAATATTACAGCTAAAAGGATTGTAGAGGAGTTACTTGAATTCTTTACTAGATATGGACTGGCCACAGAAATTCAATCGGATCAAGGAACAAATTTTACTTCAAAGTTATTCAAAGAAGTTATGGCTAGCTTAGGAATAAAACAATTTATATCAACTGCGTACCATCCAGAATCGCAGGGAGCGTTAGAAAGGTGGCATCAGACATTAAAGACAATGTTGAGGGCGTATTGTCAAGGTTATCCAGAGGATTGGGATAAAGGAATCCCATTCGTATTGTTTGCAATTTGGGATGCACCTAATGAGTCTACCAAATTTAGTCCTTTTGAACTAATTTTGGTCATGAGGTAAGAGGACCACTTAAATTGATTCAGGAAAAATTAGTGGGTGAGAAATCGGAAATGACACTATTGGATTGCGTGTCAAATTTTAGGGAACGATTAAATAGAGCAGGTGAATTGGCTAGACAACATTTGAAAGTTGCACAAAATGTGATGAAACAGGTAGCGGACAAGAAATCCAAAGTTCGTAGTTTTGCCAGTGGGGATAAAGTTTTAGTGTTGTTACCAGTGGTAGGGGAGCCTTTAAAAGCTAGGTTTTGTGGACCGTATCAGATTGAAAGGAAATCAAGTGAGGTGAATTATGTGGTAAAAACATCAGATAGAAGGAAGACTCACCGAGTGTGTCATGCGAATATGCTTAAAAGGTACTTTGAAAGGGAAAGAGAGAAAAAGGAGGTTTTAATGATTCTAACTCAAAGTGACGAACCAAATCCAGATGACTGTGAATTTGAGATACCTCAAATTAAATTGGAAAATGAGGATGTTCTTAAAAATTGGGATGAATTGTTAAGTTACCTTCCAGAGGAAAAACAAACTGACCTGAAAGAGTTATTGATATCACATGGGCAAGTTTGTAGAGATAAATTGGGAAGTACTAAAATGGTTATACATGATGTAGATGTGGGAAATGCTGTTCCTATCAAATAACATCCATATAGACTTAATCCTTTAAACTTGGCGCAGGTTAACAGAGAGATTGAGAGTATGCTGAAGAATGGCATAATTGAAGTGGGTTGCAGCCAATGGAGCTCACCCATAGTGATGGTACCTAGACCAGATGGTACCCAACGGTTGTGTGTGGACTATCGAAAGGTGAATGCAGTTACAAGAACGGACTCTTATCCTGTCCCACCATTGAAGGATTGCATGGAGAAAGTGGGACAATCTGCTTTTATTTCCAACTTCCAGACATGGAGAGAACATTTAAAACATTGTATGGAGTTCTTTGATCGACTTCATGAGGTGGGTTTGGTGATGAACCCAGCCGAAAGTGAGTGGAGAAGCCCGAATCACTTTCCTTGCGGAGTTTCCAATACCCTCAAGACGAAGGGAAATAATGCGATTTCTTAACATGAAAGAATTTGATCAAACCTTTGTGCAAACGTTTTGTGGCGTGATTCCTCCACTGATAGCCTTGCTAAAGAAACCTAAACAATTTCAATGGGCAGCGGACTTTCAACAGGCATTTGACTGCCTGAAAGCTGTGTTCGCCAATGTTCCTGTATTGGGAATTACAAGGGACTCTGTGGTCAGATTGAACTAAAGTATCTGATTCTAAAGAGAAATGCCGAGGAGTAGAGGAATGGATGGATCGTGCAGAGACTTTGTTCAAAGAGACTGTCAATCGTGAAGGATTTCGGTTGGAGGAAGAAGAACAAAGAAAAATGGATTATATTATTATACCTGTTTGCGTGTGTTGTTTTTTTTAAACAAAAAGGTATATTTACTGTGTGCATTTCTGAGTGGATGGTGCGAAAATGAAAAATGAAACCATCTTGAAGTTATTTTCTTTTCTTGGGGGGAGGTGTCATGTGAGAGTACCTTTAATACATGGATGTTTAAGCAATGTACCTTTAAAAAAACATTGATGTCAGAGAGTGGGTGGAGCTGAGGTCAGGTCAGCCATTTTGCAGTTTAGTTTTGCAGTTTGTTTGAAAAACAGCTTGTGTGTGTCACCGTGCAGCCCTTAGGATATAGACGCACCCTTCAAAGTAAATGGCTATCCAGCTGTTGCTTGATGAGTGCCTATGATACCATTTCCTCCTCACATCTTTCAGGAGATGCCCATTCCACCACAAGAGAGAACATCTAAAAGTATTCTTGAGACCCTCTGGCATCACAGTAGCTGAAATCTTCATCTTCATAAATTAGCATTCAGTCGTCTTAAGGGAAACACCATTGCTGCCCTGTGATGGAGCAGGCAGATTCTGCCTATTGTTTTTGGAGATTATCAAATAGACATTGAGGGAGTCACCGTGTCACTGACTGAGGCCTGGTACCTGTGCTGGGTCAGTTGAGATTCATGACATGCACCATGAATGCACCAACGGAAACGCAGTACCTCGAGACTAGGCAGTATAAAGTAACCATATCACCATAGAATGGCCATCACCAACATCAGAGAATCTCATCAAGTGGCCTTGAATTCATTGTCATTACCATTGCTAAAGGAATTACCATTAGTAGGAATTCTATTTTCTATGTTCTAAAACCCCCACAATCAATATCCTGGGGGGTCATCATTGGCCAGAAATTGAACTAGATGAACTCTATCAATGCTATGGCTACAAGAGCAGGCCAGTGGCTGAGAATTCTGCAGTGTGTAACTCACCTCCTGACTCTCCAAAGCCTGTCCACCATCTACAGGACACAAGCCAGGAGTGTGATGGAATACACCCCACCCGCCGGGTCAGTGCAGCTCCAACAACATTCAAGAAGCTCAACACCATCCGGGTCACAGCAGCCCACTTGATTGGCACCCTATTTTTCGCCCTAAACATTCTATGGCTCCATCATTGCCACTGTCATGTGAGAGTACCTTTAAGACGATGCTTAAGCAATGTACCTTTAAGAAAACAGCGATGTCAGAGAGTGGGTGGAGCTGAGGTCAGGTCAGCCATTTTACAGTTTAGTTTTGCAGTTTAGTTTTGCAGTTTGTTTGAAAAGCAGCTTGTGCGTGTCTGTGTTTGCAGTGAGCTGGATCTCTGCCATAAATACCATCTCTGGATCATTTGGGTGATTTAAACTCAATAGTAAAACTTTTAACCTGATGTGATTTTGTTTAAATGTGTTAAGTCACTCGGAAGTCTGAAGGAACATTTTAAGGAATTATTTACTGTTGCAATATTTTCTGAGTTATCTTTGAAGTAAGGGGTGTTAAGAGATCCAATGTTTATATAAGATGTTAAGTTGAGTTCATGGAATAAACAGTGTTTTGTGTTTAAAAACCCACGTGTCCATAATTGTAATCCCACACCTAGGGAAAAAGCCGTGTGCTAGGAAAAGCAACAAATACATAAAAGGGAAAGGTTGGTTGAACTCCATGATACATTTTGGGGTTCTAAAAATGCCTCGCCCATAACACCACACAGTGGCAACATTGTGAACCATCTTCAAGATGCACAGCAGCAACTCACCGAGGTTCCTTCAACAGCACCTTGTAAACTTGCAGTCTCTACCACCTAGAAGAACAAGGGCAGAGGAGGTATGGGAACAGTGCCATCTGCGCCTTCCCCTCCAAGCCACTCACCATCCTGATGTTATATTGCCGTTCCTTCACTGTTGCTGGGTCAAGGTTCTGGAACTCCTTTCCGAACAGCGCTATGGATGTGCTGATACCACATAGGTTGCAGAAGTTCAAGATACCACCTTTTGGTCATAGTCTCAAGAGTAATTAGGCATGGGCATAAACGCTGGCAAGGCCAGCAATGCCCAATTCCCACGCTTGACTGCTAGCTGCAGTGGACTGAGCACCCAACTTGACTATAATGGACATGCATATCTTTACCCTTCACCACTGCCAGGTGACTGAAGGTTAGACTTCTTGCTGCAATCTTCAGTGACACTGGTAAGGTCATGCATTCCTGGAGCATTTACGGAAAATGAAAAAGTTATCCAACAACATATGTGAACCCATCGATATTCAAAACACCATGATGCCTTTAAAATGTGAACACTCTTACGTGGTGCCTCGGAGGAAATGGGGGGGAGTCTGCTCACTACTTTGACTGTAAGGCACTGAGGTGCACTGTGACCAGCCTCTTTGTGCAGGTACCCACGGGGAACCTACCTGAGACTGTGGGACCTGTAATTCTTCAGGGACAACATGGTCACTCGAACATCTATCGCAGATGAGAGCTCTAACAGTGGGGCCAGGAAAGCCTGGAAGTTGAGTGTGTAGAACTGCTCACAGCAGTCTCATGCTCCTCAGCAATCTCCTCAGCACTGGGTTGGCTTCTTGGAGGGTTGGATACGATGTGCTGCTAGGGCACAGCAGTCATCCATTCCAACATCCATTGTACCACCAGCAAGAACGTGCAGCTCCTCATGCATTCTGTACTCATACTCTGAGTGGATTTCTCCAGGCTACTAAGTGAGCTTTGTTCTCTTTGCAGGAATTCTTTTTGCTCAAGTATCCACTGGAAGTGATGGTACACATGAATCTCCATGAGATTGGCCTGTCTCCATGGCTAGAGCTCATGAAGCCAAACTCTTGAGATTAGTTTGAGTGCATCCCCATGATGGACTCCTTCACTTGCTGTGCCTTGGGGAACTGCACCAGATGTCCACATATCTGCTGCTGCTGATCCAAAAGTAGTGCCCCAGAAGTACTTGACTCCACCTATAGGCCAGCAGTAGCATCATCATCATTGCTCTTCCTCCTCTGAGCAGGGCTGTGCACAGATGTGTCTGACTCAATCACCTCCTCCTACACTATGGAACAGTCTGGGCCCTTTAGCATTTTGAGCTCTCTTCTCCTACAAATGAACAATAAAGGTAAGCTGAGTGACATGAAGTCCTGCATCCATAGGCAAGCATGATCTATATGGTGTGTGTCAAAGTGGGCATTCAGATGTCCCTCAATTTATACTTGGACATACAAGGATGTTATGTCATAGAATAGAATTTCTACAGTGCAGAAAGAGGCCATTTGGCCCATTGGGACCCTCTGAAAGAGCACCTACCTAGGCCCACTCCCCTCACCCTTTCCCCATAACATCTCCTAACCTGCATATTTTTGGACATCAAGGGGCAATTTATCATGACCAATCCACCTAACCTGCACATCTTTGAAGTGTGGGAGAAAACCGAAGCACTCAGAGGCAACTCAAGCAGACACAGGGAGAATGTGCAAACTCCACGCAGTGACCCAAGGTCAGAATTGAACCCAGGTCCATGGCGCTGTGAGGCAGCAATGCCAATCGCTGTGCCGCCAGGAATTTCATCCTTGCTGATAGTGCCGTATGCATCAATTGTGTCTCATCTGATGCCTCAGACATCTGAGACCCAATACAGAGGCCTGACTGCAACAGGTCATAGAGCTGCTTGTGGCACAGAATCCACATTTGGACATATTCAAAAGATACATTCACCACTGCAGCAATTGTCTGCTCTGCTCTTTGTAACTACAGGAGGGTTCCTTCAGCCTGCTGGATATAGGGTATCCCTCTGGTTTTTGACCCCCTGCAACAGGTTCCAGAACCCTGCTGCATTTATCCACGAGACTCAATTATGTTGCTCCCCTGGGGCATTCTGACAATGAATGAAGCAAGTGGATGAGTTAAGATTCTTTCTTTATGCTGTGCTACTCAAACTCCATATGCAACAACTTGTTGGAACCTTCGGTCAAGTAGTGTGCAGACCTATTTTGTTGGGGAGATCCATTTTGTGCATTAGGTGTACTGTATTTGCGCATGAGCACCCTAGAATATCGTGTGGATGTCTGGAGCTTATAGGACTTTTCTGGAATACTCCCTTGAAGTCACACATGCAAGGAGGACAGTGTGCTGTTGTCACCGTTATGAGTGAGGCACCTTTGGGTGTAGGCAGATGTGAAATTTTCCACTTTGGCAGGAAGAGTAAAGGAGAAGCTTATTATTTAAATGGTGAGAGATTGCAGCGTTCTAAGGTGCAGAGAGAGCTCTGTGCTAGTGTTTGAATCACAAAAGGCTAAGAGACAGGTGCAGCAAGTAATTAGGAAAGTGAATATAATGTTATTGTTTATTGTGAGTAAAATTGAATACAGAAGTAGGGAAGTTATGCTTCAGTTGTACAGGGCATTGTTGAGACAACATCTGGAGTATTGAGTACAGTATTGGTCTCCTTATTTAAGGAATGATGTTAATGTGTTGGCAGCAGTTCAGAGAAGGTTTACCAGATTAATATCAGGAATGGGCAGGTTGTTGTAAGGGTCCTACTTATTTATTCCCTTATTTCCCCTTTCTTTTATTTCTGCCGTTACCTTTTTCATCCATGGATGATTTATGGAAATATGCCTTTAAGGCAGTCTGTATCTTTAATTCAAGCAGAAAGAAGCAGTGGCATGTGCCTTTAGTTCAAACAGAAGATTCCATAGGACTGTGCTGTGTTAGACTTGTGATTGCAGACTGGCCGGCATCAATGATGACTCGGTTTGGTTGATTTGGCTGGTGGTCAATGAATTGGCCCAAAAAGATGTGCTCTGCCCAGTAACAGGTGGTGATTGGATCTGATCCCACAGGAATGTTTTCAGAGTCCAAAGGTTCCAGTTTGGTCTCACTTTTGAATCGGCAGCCTGGATGGAGGGATTTAACTAACTCTCTCCAAAACGATCAAACTAATCCTCAGCAGAAGGCTAATGTGGGGGCTGACTCTCCCTCCAGCAACTCTGGGTATCATTCTCTTGCGACTGCAGAGGCCTGAAGCAAATCATGAGCTGAGAGCAAGGTACGGTGTGAAATGAAGTGTCTCTACAGAAAGATATAGGCCTGAAGGCAAACCTCGAGCTGAAGGCCCAGTTTGATAAGAAATAAACTGTCTCTCCAGAAAACCTGCTGCCTGTAAGTACTGCATTTTCTAACCTGTGGGGACCCTTAATGAATGAGTCTGCAAAGAAGACCATTACCAGCTGTAAACCAGAGATTTTGATTAATCAGCGTGCTGTGAGGAAAACGTGCTAAAGAACTACAATTTGACCTTCATCCTTACTATTTTTCCCCCTTTTCCCCCTCTGTGTTTGTCTATCTTGTGTGTGAGGGTGGAGAGTGGGACAGTTGAAGGTGGTAGTAGCTTGTTGTTATCTAGTCATATTTACTGCATATTTCATGGGATAGTTCTTGGGATAATTGAAAGGTTATTGTGTTTCAACTTACAAACCCAGTGACTGTAATTATTGGGCAGCCAAGGGCCAAAGAGTTTGGGTATTTTATAAGAATTATTGGTTAATTCACTTGTGTTGTGACTCCGGCACAAGTTGAGCGTGCACTTGCGCAAGGTGTCATAACATTGTCTAATGAGGAAAGGGTGGACTGGTTAGCTTTGTATCCACTAGAGTTGAGATGAGTAAGAGGTGGCCTAAGAGGTATTGATAGGGTGGATGTATGGAGGATGCTTTCCAGTGTTGGAGAATCCAGAACTAAGGGTTACTGTTTAAAAATAAGGGGTCACCCATTTAAGATGGAGATGAGGAGAAATTGTTTCTCCCAGAGGGTTGTGAGCCTCTGTAACTCTCTTCCCCAAAAGGCAGTGGAAACAGAATCTTTGAATATTTTTAAGGTGGAGTTAGATATATTCTTGGTTAACAAGGGGGTGAAAGGTTAGCAGGGGTAGGCAGGAACGTGACGTTGAGGTTACAAACAGATTAACCATGATCTCACTGAATGGCGGAGCAGGCTCGAGGGGCCGAGTGGGCTACCCCTGCTCCTGTTTTGTATTTGTGAATGGTCACTTGAAAATGTGATAGATAACTTGGCATGTGGCTGGACATAAAAGATCTGCATGCAGGTTTGTTTACCACCCTTGAGGCACCATGCTTATTTCACTTGGTATATCGTGATGTGATCTGCTTTAATTGCAAAGATGAAGACATTGATGTCGCTGGGTATGGTGGATCTTTGCAAACAGCGAATGTTAACTGTGTGGGTTACACATTTTCAATAGGCAGACTTCAGTTTCCTATTGAAGGCTCTTAATGGGCCATCCCTCACAGCAAAACTAACAACTGACCAAACTTACACTCAACGAAGATCCTTCCCACATAGATTCCCTTCACATATTCCTTCCTGTCGCAGTGAGTGACTTCCAGCATGATTCTTTGTACAGCGCTCAGTCATGAAAAGCCCACCTCCTAAATTGGGCCTGCCTCTGAAGTGTCTCCTGGTCGGCTGGCCGCACTTCAGTCCGCACTTCTTGGCAATGAAGAACGTGCCTCGAGCCACTTCACCCTGAGGCGGGTGCATAAAGCCAGGAAATTCTCCAACTCCTGCTATGAGCCTTGAGGATCAAAATTCAGCCTATAATCTGTGCGAATGAAAATAGCCCCAGTTTTTCAAGTATTTGATTTACCATGACATCTTGAGTTTTATGGTGAGAGGTATAAAACTCAGTTTTCAGTTAACTTTATTTTATTCTGCTTTTAATATCTTGAGATCCTGAAGCCCAATTGTTCTTGACCTTCCACGTGATTCAGCTTTTCTTTCAATGCATAATTGGAACGTTTTTAACCAAAATGTCCCATGTCTCTTATTTACCGAGATTTCATTCAATTTGCCTTTTTTTGCCTCTTCTGTTGCATAATGCTTTCAAGGATGGCAACATTCCATTGTAATATAAGGATGTTCAACAGAGCAAGGGTTAGTTTAAGTCTGGAGAGCGGTACCATCCACGGTATGATGTTGTGAGTCATTTAATAGTAGATTTTTGGTGTAGAAGAGTCTGGAAGGAGCCAGCGTGAAAACAACCCCCATACATGGTAGTACCTTGTAAATGTATATTGTTATGCGTTATCAATATGAGAAACCATACGAGAAACCTTGGGTGGAATTCTCTGATTGCCAATGCTGAAATCGCATTCAGCCATCGGCCGGAGAATCCGTTTTTACGCCAGGATCAGGGGCGGCACAGTTTTTCGGATGCTCCGCTTCCTCAAAAAGGTGTACTCGAGGAGCTGACTTCCCGATGACGTGGGACACGTGTCCTCTCAACTTTTGTGAACCTGACGTGGTGGCTGCGGACTGTGTCCAGTGCTGCCACAGTTGTGGGGGGGGGGGGGGGGCGTTCTGCTGGCGGGGGAGCTTCGGCGGAAGCTGGGGGTGTGGGACTGGTGGAGGGGTTACAGGGGGACATTATCCAGCAGGTCGCGTCCGCGCACAGCTGGCGCCATGTTGTACGGCGCGGCTGCCGCAGGCCACCGCCATACGCATTGGCCATGGACTCGGCCATTCTGCGCCTGTATCTGCAGGTAAAGCCGGGGGCTTTACGTGGCGCGGCTGCTAGCCCCCCACCGGATGGAGCATCGGTGCGGGGGCGGCACCGACGTTTTGGTGGTAAGAACAGACACTTCCTCTGGACATGGTCGCAAAATCAGAGAATCCAGCCCCAGATTTCTTAGTGAGACATCAAATAACCTTACAACATATTCCACTATTTTACTGTTTGTAGTTTCCTCAGTATCATATACCATGCTTCCTATTTCAGTATTATCTGAAAATGTGGACAGCGATAGTTTTGAAAGTCATCAATACACACAGAACAGAAGCAATCCCAGATCAAAACTCTGCGGATCAGCCACTCTGAAAAGTTACTTGTAACTTCTACTCTTTGCTACCTCCTTTCTAATCAATTTTTAATATAGCCCAACACTCTGCTCCTAATGCTGTGGCCTATAATCTTCTCCAGTAATCCACATATTGTCAATGGTTTTCGGAAAGTCCATGTGGGAACCAAATCCACCAGGTTTTCCCCCATCCACTATATATAACTTGCAGTTAGCTTTTAAGTCCCTCCTGAAGTTCAAAGTCCTGCCTTTCTTTTCTCTTCATCAAGATATTTGGTAACTTCAACATTTATATGGTATGTATTTATTTTCTGCAACTTTACAATCTTTTCCAAAAAATGCCTGTTTTACTGTACAGCCCTGTGTGCGAATTTCTATTTCCTCGTCACCTCAGTTACTTCGGTTCCCCAACTTTCTAAAATCCAACTTGTTTTTGTAATAATTTTCCCCCTTCCATTTGACTCTTATTCCAGTCTCCCACATTTAACTCATCTATATGATCCATTTCATTTGAGGTTGGAGGAGGTAATGAATCCATAAATTGATTTAGATGAAGCACGAAGGGTGGGGGCATCAATGTTGGTGGCTTGCGGTTAAACCTGTTACAGGTATGTTAAAAACTGCGACCGAGATTTTCCGTCCCCGTTGGGACAGGACCCGCAGCGGGAGATTTGATGGCCAAGCTATAAAACTTAAAATGAAATGTTAGTACATGATGGAGGAATAACACAGCAGCTTGTCTTTTACCTTCAACAAGTTTATTCTACATCCAACTCGGCAGAGATACAAACTCCATATAAAATTCCTACAGCAACTGTTCCAGCTGTGACCATTTGTACTCTTGGAAGTTGAACCAATAACGATTACCTGTCTTTAGTAAAGCAATTAATTTAACAATATAATTCTCACAGCATGCACTTGCTGATACATTGCCGATGAGCCCACTGGCTTGTTGTGGAACTGGATGATCCCACTGGTGCGTGGGGGCCAGAAAAACCCACCCACAAAAAAAAAAAATAGGCATTGCTTCAAAAAAAGGTATAACTGAGCTTGTGATGAATCAATTTAACCATTGCATTGAGAGAATTAATGATGGTGAGGATCTTTCAGTGTGTCGATGAAGGCAAAGCAAAAATCATCAGTAATTGTGGATTTGTCTGAAAGCCTCGGAATCAGATGTGTCAATTGTATTAATTTATTCAAAAGGAGATGGTTGGTGCTGTGACAGATGAAAAAACAAGCAATTCACTTTAAAATGATTCAGTAAGATAGAAGTACATTGCCGACCCCTAATAGAAAGCACTTGGGTGTGCATGCTGAATTCTTTTGGTTAGCAGTTAATTTATTCCAAGCTGGCTTCTTGGGAGTTACCAGTTTTGACTCAACCCACACGCTTGTTTGGTTGTATTGAGTTCCTACCCCAACAGAGGGTGAATCCCACACCATATTATCTTCCTTTCAGTTTACAGAAAGTTAATATGGAATGTGGAGTGATATGGAATATAGGGCGGCACGGTGGGGCGGTGGGGGGGGTTGGCAGCGTGGTGGTTAGCACTGTTGCCTCACAGCTCCAAGGACCCAGGTTCAATTACGGCCTCGGGTAACTGCGTGGAGTTTGCACTTTCTCCCAGTGCCTGCGTGCGTTTCCTCCAGTGCTCCGATTTCCTCCCACAGTCCAAAGCTGTGCAGGTTAAATGGATTGGCCATGTTAAAATTTCACCTCCTCAGTGTCCAAAAGTTTAGGTTGGGTTATGGAATGGGATGGAGACGTGGTCTTAAGGGCGGGTGCTCTTTCCAAGGGCTGGTGCAGACTCAATGGTCCGAATGACCCCCTTCTGCATGAGGAGATTCGATGACCTCCAAGTGTTTTAGGAAGAGTAATTTCTGGAGGACTAATCGCCTGTAGTAAAAGTATGAAAACCTTTGGTGTTGTTCTAAATTCAAGGAGTACTAGAGGATCTTGTAGTGAAGGCGTTCATTTTTTTAAAGCGTATCTTCATACCCATATTGTATTTTTCTCCCCTTTGGGGAATAGTGGGGGGAAAGTGGTGGAAGGATTCCTGAGCTGATTATCTGCCCACTGAATTGTGTTATGAATGCTCCTTCCGTGACCAACAGGACCTGGTGTTGAATTTAAACCTATAGCCTCTGTTCCCAAGGTAAGGGCTCTACTACTATACCACAAGGCCTCCTTCATTGTTTGAAATTATGTAGGAGAAATAAAAGCTTACAAATCAGTTTAATACATAATATTATTATTTAGAAATATCAGACCTCATCCCACCACCCTAGACGTTATGAATCAATACATTTGTTCAGTGAGAGCTGTGTTAATGGTGTAATTTCACTTATGTGTAATTGAATACTTTTGAGAACATAACAGAGTATATTGGTAAAGAAAAGGTGGTGATTGCGCTGCCTATGTATTTTCTCACACCATTTCATAAGGTTCTGCTTTGAAGACTTGTCAATAAAGTGGACGCACATGACGGTGTGAAAGACAATGAGGCAGCAGAGTTGCAGAGTTGTCTGAAGGGTAAAAATGATACAAGCATGATTAATGGGATGTTTGCTACCTGGAGGGATATAAACAGTGAGACGGACCAAGGGATCACTGCTCTCTTGATGTATGTATATATAAATCTGGTGCGAGGACACAATATCAAAAGTTGCAAATAACACACATAATTGAATGGGATAGAATGTGGGGAGGATTGTGCGTTATGTAAGGAGCATGTGGACTGGTTAGTTGCTTTCAGACAAAATATATTGCAGAGAAATGTGATGTGGTTTATTTAGGAATAAAGAATAAGATGAGGAAGTATATATTCAATGACAAAACTTTAAAAGGACTCAATTAGCAGGGCAACTCAAATCTTTGAATTCACAAACATTTAACAGTGGCAAAATAGGTTGATAAAACTATTTCAAGGGAAATTAATCCTGGGGTTTATAAATGGGGGTATTTTGGTGAGCACTGTTGCTTCACAATGCCAGGGACCCGGATTCGATTCCCGGCTTGTCTGTGCGGAGCCTGTACGTTCTCCCCGAGCCTGCATGGGTTTCCTCCAGATGCTCCGGTTTCCTCCCATAAGTCCCAATAGACGTGCTGCTAGATGAATTGGACATTCTGAGTTCTCCCTCAGTGTACCCGAAGAGGCGCCGCAGTGTGGCGACTAGGGGATTTTCACAGTAACTTCATTGCAGTGTTAATGTAAGCCTACTTGTGACAGTAATAAAGATTATTATTAAGTAGAAAATCAAAAAAGTAATTTGAAGCTTGCATAAATCATTGGTTAATGAGCAATTAGAACATTTTTGCATGCTGTGGAGATTTAACTTGCAGTGTCTTTTGTACTTGACATTTTCCCTGTCTGGAAATTATCCTGATCGACAGATTTGGCTTTCCATCGAGCAGGAAGGATTTTGGAGGAAGCTTTGGGGGTAGCGAGGTTTGACACGCCACTTGAGGGAGAGGGCTCTGATTAGGGGCTCAGGAGATGATTTGATCTCTGACCCCAGGCCTGAGTTTGGGGGTTGCCCAAGGCGTGTTGACTCTCTGACTTTGGGGCCTTTGTATGTGGGCGGGGGGTGAGGGAGGGGCGGGCAGGGGAGAGAGCTGATGTGTTGAAGTGAGCAGCTTGGAGACAGGGGCTTTTCTTCTCTTCCAGTATTGTAACGTTGCTTACCTTGGCTGAAGCTCTGCTCCCCTCCCTTCAGGAAAGCTGGGAAACCTGGCTAGCCAATGTTAAACCTGAAAAGCAGGCCAAATGAGGGGCCTGCCCGCTCATTACAATATTTAAATTCCACCTCCTGGTTACTTGTCCCTTTTCACGTCACAGTTAACTCTGTAAAGTGGATGGGTGGAGGCAGATTTGGGTCAGGTTTAAGATTTTTGAACTTGAAACATCTGATCCAAACTGAACCCACCTGTTAAAGCTGACTCGAAAGTAACTGGCACAAGAAACAAGAGGCGATGTGAGGAAACATTTGTTTTTGCAGTGATGTATTATGATCTGAGGCACACTGAGTAGTGGGCTGCCTGATGCACTTCGGCTGAATGATTGTATCCATTGTGAGTTAGACAGAACCCCACAAGGGAAGAATGTGTTTCAACTTGGACAGGAAAAATTGCATTGCTTCACCCAATCTTGCACAACTTGTCATTACTCATTATGGATGGTCACAGTAAGAAGTCTTACAACACCAGGTTAAAGTCCAACAGGTTTATTTCGAATGACTAGCTTGATTCGAAACAAACCTGTTGGACTTTAACCTGGTGCTGTAAGACTTCTTACTGTGCTCACCCCAGTCCAACGCCAGCATCTCCACATTATGGATGGTGGTAATAGAGGGATCAATAATTTTGATGACAATGCAAACGCAGTGAAACTAAGTGCCTGTGAAGGACTGAAGGGATGGAGGTGCAGTTGGGGGGATTGGGGAGGGGTTGGTGGTGGTGGCATATAGGTGGAGCGGGGTCAACGTCAGGCAAAAGCAAGAGTCAAGAAGTAAACTATTGATTTTAATGTGTTTTTCAGAAGATAAAAGGATGCACGACAAATAAGTGAAAATGTTTGTTATCCCTAAAAGGCGCAGTGATGGTTTAGTGGTATTAACACTGACCTAGCAATCCAGAGACCCAGAGTAATATTCTGGAGACCTGGGTTCCAATCCAACAAAGGCAAGTGGTGAGATTTTGGGGTGGCACAGGGTTAACACCACTGCCTCACGTGCCAGGATCAGGGTTCGATTCCAGCCTTGGACGGCTCGCTGTGTGGAGTTTACACTTTCTCCCTGTGTCTGCTAGGGTTTTCTCCAGGTGTTCCAGTTTCCTCCCACAGTCCAAAGATGTGCAGGTTAGGTGGATTGGCCATGATAAATTGCCCTTAGTGTCCAAAGATGTGCAGGTTAGGTGGGGTTATGGGAATAGATCAGGGGACTGGACTTAGTACGGTGCTCTTTCAGAGAGTCGGTGCAGACTCGATGGACCGAATGGTCTCCTTTTGCACTTTAGAAATTCTGTGGTTCTAAAATACTATGAAAAGCTGGGAGGGGAGATTTGTGAGACAGTTGTCTATTTAAATTAGTCAATGAATATTGGAAAGATTGGAATGGGCTTTTATGTTATTGATTTATTGATATTGTTATGGGTGAGGTGTTTTCAGAACCCCAAAATGTATCATGGAGTTCAACCAACCTCTCCCTTTAATGGATTTGTTGCTTTTCCTAGCACACGGCTTTTTCCCTCAGTGTGGGATTACAATTATGGACACGTGGGTTTTTAAACACAAAACACTGTTTATTCTATGAACTCAACTTAACATCTTAAATAAACATTGGATCTCTTAACACCCCTTACTTCAAAGATAACTCAGAAAATATTGCAACAGTAAATAATTCCTTAAAATGTTCCTTCAAACTTCCAAGAGACTTAACACCTTTAAACAAAATCACATCAGGTTAAAGGCTTCACTATTATAAGTTTAAATCACCCAAATGATCCAGAGATAGTCTTTCATGGCAGAGATCCAGCTCACTGCAAAACACAGACACACACCCAGCTCTTTTCCTCCAAACTGCAAAGCTAAACTGCAAAATGGCTGACCTGACCTCAGCTCCACCCACTCTCTGACATCATTGTTTTCTTAAAGGTACATTGCTTAAACATCCATGTCTTAAAGGTACTCTCACATGATACTTCCCCCCCCAAGAAAAAAAATAAACCATCAACTTCAAGATGGTTTCATTTTTCACTTTTGCACCATCCACTGAGAAATGCACACAGTAAATATACATTTTAATTTAAATAAAACAACATTCTCAACCAGGTATAATAATATAGTCCAATTTTCTTTGTTCTTCTTCCTCCAACCAAAATCCTTCTCGATTGACAGTCTCTTTGAACAAAGTTTCTGCACGATCCATCCATTCCTCTACTCCTCGGCATTTCTCTTTAGAATCAGATACTTTAGTTCAATCTGACCACAGAGTCCCTTGTAATTCTCCAATACAGGAGGATTGGTGATCACAGCTTTCAGGCAGTCAAATGCCTGTTGAAAGTCCGCTGTCCATTGAAATCTTTTAGGTTTCTTTCGCAAGTCTTCTTTCATGTGACTTCTTAAGTAACCATGTCATCACATGGTCACGTGACCACCCAGTCTACAAGGCTGATCCCCAAAGTCAAAATTCTGAACTATGAGGTAAACAAGAAAATGAAAAGATCGGGGAAAAGTTGTATAAAAAAAGTTTCTGAAGTGAAAAGTGGTTGAGAGAAATGGAGAAAATAAACAGGCTGATGTGTGAAGTTGCTGAAGTTAATATTCAGAGCGGGAGCTGCATTTCATCAACCACCACACTAGCCAAGTACCTGTGCACAACTGTCTTTGTATATTTCTGCATCAATTTGCATCCTTTAAATGCAACTTCCTTACTCATTGAAATTATTCTTAACATTGTCCACCTACTTTACTTTAGCTTTTGAGAAGAACCAGTCTGCAGCTCTACAAGCAAATGGAAACATGTCTTTAAGACACTTCATTGAATCATAGAGTAATGGTTACTGTGGAGAAAAAGACAATTTGGCCCATCAAATCCCTGCTGACTCTGCAAGAATAATTCAGCTAGTCTCACTCACCCGCCCACCCACCATTTCCCCACAACCCTGCACTCTTTTCTCAAATCTTCAGGTGCTTATTGAATTCTCCTTTGAAAGGCACAATTCAATCTGCCTCTATCAAACTCTCAGACAGTGCATTCCAGATACTAAACAACTTATGGAGCCTATTCACATTATCCATTTCGTGTCCCAAAGAGTGCGATTATATTTGGTTAGCATTGTTGTTTCACAGCGCCAGGGTCCCAGGTTCGATTCCCAGCTTGGGTCACTGTCGGTGCGGAGTCTGCACGTTCTCCCCGTGTCTGCGTGAGTTTCCTCCGGGTGCTCCGGTTTCCTCCCACAAATCCCGAAATACGTGTTGTTAGATAGGACATTCTGAATTCTCTCTCTGTGCACCCGAAAAGGCACCAGAATGTGGCGACTAGGAGCTTTTCACAGTGACTTAATTGCAGTGTTAATGTAAGCCTACTTGTGATAATAATAAAGATTATTATTAAATTATTTTAAAAATATGTTTTCTCTTGTCACCCTTGGTTCTTTTGTCATTAACCATAAGCAGCTGTCCCTTGGTTCTTGACCCCTCTGCAAATGGGAACAGATTTCCCCATATCTACTCTGTCTGGACTCCTCATGATTCTTAACACCTCTATTAAATCTCCTTTCGACCTTTTCTTCTCCAAGTGGAACAGCCCCAGCTTCTCCAATCTATCCTTGTAACTGATTCCCACCAGCCCTAGAGCAATTCACGTGGGTTTCTTTCAGGTGCTCCGGTTTCCTCCCACAAGTCCCGAAAGACGTGCAGTTAGGCGAACTGGACATTCTGAATTCTCCCTCCATGTACCCGAACAGGTGCCGGAATGTGACTTCGAGGGGATTTTCACAGTAACTTCATTGCAGTGTTAATGGAAGCCTACTTGTGATACTAATAAAAAGATCATTACAATAATAATATTATTGTTGTTGACCTTTTGGAATCTGAGCCAAGGTAGCATCAAAAACACCTTTTCTCAAGGGTCAGACCGTCATTTGTCTTCAAAGTGCATTGTGTACTTTTAGCATCTTCTATATTTAACTGTAATTATGTACACATGCAGATTTTGTTTTCTTTTGATCCCAGCCACTTTGGTTTTGTAGAGGGGAGACCATGTCCATAGCACTTCTCTACCTACTAGACTGGTATCATTTCTCCATTAGTACAAACAGCAATTGAATTTGAAAAGACCAATAGATATGTTTTCCCTTGGAGATGACTCTGAGTGATTTTGATTGGCATATTTCATAGGGTCAATAAAAAACAAGCTTGAGCTAATGACAACAGAATGGCAAATGCGAGTGAAGTTGTCAGTTTAGCTCAGGTTGAATCAATCCCAATAATGTGAGGGTCGTCATTTTTCTCTGGGTCACTGCACTGCATTAATATTTTTCATTAGTGAAAGTGAATCTGCCTATTGGCAAAATTCCGGAATTCTGGCACAGAGCTAGAAATTAGCTTTATTTCCATACTGTCATTTTAACAAATCTTTCCTGTCAAATGTCATTGGAGTTCGGCCTCTATGTCCCATTGCCCTGTGACAACGGACAATGGAATTTAACTAATTGTATTAGAGCATGATTCAAATGTTTTTGAATTTAAAAAAACCTAATTTGAAAAAGAATGATGAAAGTTTCAAATGCTGCCAGCTGGAGGTGAGGCAGAAATTAAGTATCTGTAAGAAACAAAGAGGATTATTTTATTGAGGTACATGGGGCGGGATTCTCCGACCCTGTGCCGGGTCGGTGAATCGCCGGCGGTCTGCACGAATCGTGCCATGCCGCCCCGACGCCGGGACGTGATCCTCCGCAGAGCAGAGAATCGGCGCCATTGAGGCCGGCGTGGTCGGCGCGGTGCCGGTCGAGGGCCGCTCTACGTGATTCTCCAGCCTGGATGGGCCGAGCGGCCGTAAATAAAATACCCGAGTCGCGCCGACGCCGTTCTCATATGCTCTGAGCCAACAGGGACCTCGGCGTTGAAGGGTCCGAGGGCGGCCTGTGGAGGAGAGGGGGGTCCGACCCCGGGGGGGGGGGCTCCAATATGGCCTGGCCCGCAATCGGGTCCCACCAATCGGCGGGCTGGCATCTCTGTCTCCCAGCCTCCTTTCTTCCACGCCGGCGCCTGTAGTTCTGCACCATCTTGGGTCGGGGCCGGCGTGGACAAGGGAGACACTGCGCATGCGCAGAAATCGCGCTGGTGGGACTGCGCATGCGCGGGGTCGCGATGGACGCACAGTACATGCACGCATCCCCCGGTGCCCATTCCACGGCCGGATCAGCAGCTGGAGCGGCGTGAGCTGCTCCAGCGCCCTGCTGGCCCCCTGTCGGGGCCAGAATTGCTGATCCTGAGGCCGTGTTGACGCCGTCGCGAAACGCGACGGCGTTTCCGACGGCGTCAACACTTAGCCTCAGGACCAGAGAATCCCGCCCATTATTTATCAATGACTATCTTGCTTTTCTGCCACACTTGGGGCTGAATTTTGTACTGCCGGTGGGGTCTTCACTCCCCAGTGTAAAATCCAGGGCTGGGCTCGCATCCACTTAGTCAGCTGTCTGGGCTGTTAATTGCCTTAAGGTAGACCTCCTGCCCCTGTCAAGGAGGAAGTCATGCCTCCGAGAGCTGTAGGCCAGTCAAAGGGTTGGCAGCTTTCTTGTCCCCGTTGCCCCACTATTGGCCACTGCGGAGACTGCAGGCAGCCTGCTGACCCTGGCTAGGGTGGACAGTCATTAATTGGCCAGATAAGGGCCTCAATGGTCCCACATGCTGACCACAATCCCATTGTCTCCCCCCGCCACCCCCCCCCCCCTCTCCCCCCTCCACTGCTGGGAGAATTGCAGTGAGGGTGGGTGGGGCAGGTAGGCAATGGGCACAATCCCACAGATGAGAGATGCCCAATTTACAGCCCCTCTTCCATCCCTCCCCCTCCCCCACACTGGCATTCCTACCTGGGGAGGTCAAGAGGGTGGGGGGTTGGGTATCGGGGTGATAAAATGTCAGACTTATTTTCTTGTTTAATAAGTGTATCTTTATTTTTCAAATGTTCATTTGCCTCCTAACTGTTCACTCTGCAAATTGTTAAAGAAAATGTTTTCTTGTGTCAGTGTTAACTACACCCAGTTTGGTGTCATCTGCAAATTCTGACTCCGCCCACCACCAGGATCATTCAGTCCTGCCAAAAGTCAATGGACTTCAGCTTGGGTCGTCACATCTCCCACGGCAACAGGGTCAGAGGATCCCGGCCTCTGTTATTTGTTTCCAAAGTCCAAATAATTTATATAAATGATGAGCAACAGTGGTCCCAGCACTAATTCTTGTGGAGCTCAGCTTTCTGCCTCCCTTCGACCTGAGTGACTTTATCCTTACGCTCTCCTTTATATCTTATTGTTCAAACAAATGCTGTTGACAACAGGTCTAACTTTGTTGCACAAAAACCTCCAATCAAACAGCGTACTGGTCAATTTCCCATGCCATTTATGGTAGTGTTCTAGGCACAGCCACCTTCAGCTCCTTCATACATTGACCTTCCTTCCAATATAAGGTCAGATGTGGGGATGTTTGTGGATGACTGCACAATGTTCAGCACCATTCCCGATTCCTCAGACACTGAAGCAGTCCAAGTGCAAATGCAACAAAACGTGGACAATATCCAGGCTTGGGCTGACAATTAGCAAGTAACATTTGCACCACACAAGTGCCAAGCAATGACATCTCCAATAAGAGAGATAAATACACAATGTAAATACATAGACATGGACATTGGGTGAAGCATGCGGAGTCTACTACTGCAACAGTAGACAAGATGCGTAGAGAGATCAGTTCCAACTGTAAGAATGTAATTCAGGAGTCTGGTAACAGAGGGGAGGAAGCTCTTTTTGAATCTGTTCGTGCGTGTTCTCAGACGTTTGTATCTTCTGCCCAATGGAAGAGGTTGGAAGAGAGAATAACCTGGGTGGGAGGGGTCTTTGATCATGCTGCCCGCTTTCCCAAGGCAGCAGGTAGTGTAGACAGAGTCAGTGGATGGGAGGCGCATTCGCATGTTGGACTGGGCTGTGTTCATGACTCTGCAGTTTCTTATGGTCTTGGGCCGAGCAGTTGCCATACCAGGCTGCGATGCAGCCAGATAGGATGTTTTCCATGATGCAGCTGTAAAAATTGGTAAGACTCAATGTGGACACACCAAATTTCCTTAGTTTCCTGAGGATGTAAAGGTGCTGTTGTGCTTTCTTGAATTCCCCCTCTATCAAAATCCTGGAGGTTACCATTGAGCACAGACTGAACTGTCATGATATCCAGATCAGCATATCATGGTGCAATCACACACACACTGATGGACAGGCAGTTGGACCAACCAGCACACACACAACATCGCAGCCAATCACCAGTGAGAGCACCGCACTATAAAACAGAGCTCACAGCGCGCCACTCAGACATACACCATGTGCTGAGTGCCTCACTAATATAGTGATAGGGCTGGGTCCACAGGTTAGCTGGTGAAGCATGTACCCAAGCCAGTAGTTAGTTGTTACCGTTGATTAGAGAATAAAACAGAGTTGTACCATCTACAGCCGTGTTGGATCATTTGTGCATCAGAACACCCAACACGACATGAACTAGACAGGCATATCTATACTGTGGCTACAACAGCAGGCCAGAGGCTAGAAATCCTGCAGTGAGTAACTCCTCTCCTGACTCCCCCAAGCCTTTCCACCATCTACAAGGCACAAGTCAGATGTTTGATGGAATACTGCCCACTTGCCACTTGGAGGTAAGTTACTCGGCACTGGATTCCTAGCTTTTGATTTGCTGGCAGCCACAGTATTAATATGGTGAGTCCAGTTCACGCTCTGATTAATGGTAACCCCCAGGATGTTGATAGTGGGAGATTCAGAGATGGTAATGCCATTGGATGTAAAGGGGCGATGGTTAGATCCTCTCGTGTTAGAGATGGTCATTGCCTGGCACTTGTGTGGAGCGAATGTAACTTGCCACTTGTCAGCCCAAGCCTGGATATTGTCCAGGTCTTGCTGCATTTGGATATGAACTGCTTCATTATCTGAGATGTAGTGAATGGTGCTGAACATTGTGCAGTCATCTGCGATCATCCCACTTCTGACCTTATGATGTAAGGAAGGTCATTGATGAAGCAGCTGAAGATGGTTGGGCCAAGGGCACTACCCAAGGGCACTACCCTGAGGAACTCCTGCAGTGATGTCCTGGAGTTGAGATGATTGACCTCCAACCATCACAGCTATCTTTCTTTGTACCAGGTGTGACTCCAACAAGTGCAGTTTTACCCCTGATTCAGATTGACTCCAGTTTTGCTCGCGCTCCTTGATGCCATACTTGGTCAAATGCTGCTTTGATGTCAAGGGCAGCGGGTGTGGTTGCAGGGGCCATCCTGGAAGGGGGGGCGGGGGGGATCTGACCCCCGGGGGGGGGGGGGCCTCCACGGTGCCCTGGCCCGTGATCCGAGCCTACTGATCGCGAGCAGGCTGGTTCCGTGGGGGCTTATGTCCCTCCACGCCGGGCCCCTGTAGGGCTCCACCATATTGCCCGGGGGCCGGCACGGAGACGGGAACCCATGCGCGGAATCACACCGCCCGAAGCGTGCATGCGCGAACTTGCGCCGGCCGTTCCGAGCCGCTGGAGCTGCGGGGACCACTCCGCCGTCGACCTATCCCCCTAGGAAGGGAGCATTCCTCTTTATCGGGGACCGTTGACGCCGGAATGGTTGGCGCGCTTTTCACGCCGGCGTCAGAACTTGGCAGCGGAATTGGAGAATCCCGGCCAATGTTTTTAAAATAAATTTAGAGTACCCAATTCTTTTTTTCGAAATAATGGGCAATTTAGTGTCGCCAATCCACCTACCCTGCACATCTTTGGGTTGCGGGGGTGAGACCCACACAGACACGGGGAGAATGTGCAAACTCCACACGGACAGTGACCCGGGGCCGGGATCGAACCTGGGACCTCGGCGCTGTGAGCCAGCAGTGCTAACCACTGCGCCACCATGCCGCCTCTCAGAAAAATAATGTTATGTGTTCATGCCCAGTTGCTGTTTGTCTTCAACAGCCATCAAAATATAGTCCCAATGAATAAGAAACACTGCAAATAAACCACAATGCTTTTCACACGTGGTGAAAAATGCATTGAAAGATCCGTTTGAGATGAGTAAGTTCTGAATGATCTCCTCTCCATTAGACCCAGATATAAAACTGACATCATTGCTGAGCATTTGCATGAAAATGAGATTCAAGTTAAAATGCACAGATTCGTACAGTGTATGTGTACAGCTGTCTTAAAGAAATTGCAGAGGCTTTTATATCAGTCTTTGCCATTCACACAGCTAATATTTACACACATTGTCCCTGTGTCTCTGGATGAAGCTGTTCAACATATGCATACCTAGAGCACTGCTACTGTATGAGGCCTGAATAATACTGTTGTGTTGTGGTCACAGCCACAAATGGAACCCTGAGCTTTAAACTTTGAATTCTTGAACCGCAGGGTTTACTTTTTGTAAAGGAAAAGATACCCCTGTCTCCAAAGAAGTCAATACCTAATTCTAACTTGAATAAAACAATTGTTGCTTCCTCTGCAGCGTGCTAAAATAAAACATTCTTTAGTCCACTTCGATGAGTGTATCTATCCAAATTATGCAAATCTCACAAAGATTCAATGCGGAGAGGCAATCGTATGGCACTGTGCAAGCTGCCAATAGAAACTTTGAAATGCATGCAGCAAAAAGGCAGACGCAGGCTGGTTTCATTCAGACGTAAACTCACCATGAAATGTTGTTAAGCTTGTTTTACATAGTGTAGCCTCCCTTGCAGTTTAACTGCTTTCTTAGAGACTGTGAGGGTGGACTATATTTCTTCAACAAATTCACACTCTCAATGCGTGTCTGCAAGGCTGTGGATACCTTTGTTGTCCAGCTCATTGTCGGGGACTCGAGATGGAATTTATAATAAGTTGAAAGGCATGTGTTTAAAAAAAAAGCTCTCAAAGACAGTTTTCTTTGGATTTTTTTATAAACTGTTTATTCTGCCTTCTCAGTACTGTCTCCTGTAGAAAGCAAAATACATTTAATAAACAGGAGTTAAGGAAAAAACTACCATTATATTTCTCATAAAGCGAGTATGATATCCTTGATTATTGATGGTGTTATTCATGCATTTGTTTATTGCTGCAGGCAAACCTTTAACAAGGAATGTTCCCTTTAATTGTTAATTATATCTCATTTGCATGCACTTGCAAATCTACTTGCTGTTGTCATATTTTTGATTCTCGGTTGTGTCAATTTCTCCATTATAATTCCCTAAAAATTTTGACGAGAGATCTATGAAGTGCTTTGGAATATTTTTCCTCATTAAACTCATTCTATAATTATCATGAAATATCATTAAAGAAGGAGCCCCGACCAGCACTGCAACTGAATGGCACCCAGCACATATCTCGGTGGTCTCGGGGTTCTCCTCCCCGACAGTTATCACTGGCAGATCTCCCCCAACTCCCCCCCAGACAGTCATCATCAGCAGATGCCCCGCTCTCCCCGATGCCCACAACACATATAGGTATCCCCCACCATGGGGCTTCCACTAGGATCCCAGCCTGGCACTGCCCCCTGGCACAGGTTGGCAGTGCCAAGTTGGCAGTGCCAGGACACTGCCCAGGCATGTCCTCTACCCCAGCTCAGCACCACCATACCCCCCCCCCTCCACCCCCCAAAGGGACCCCTCAGGCCTGGCCAAACTTGGTGTAAATGACGTCGGCGTGACTTCAAGATTCCATGTGGGGGAAAGTCTGGAGAGGGTGCTGGATAATGACATGCCAATGTATTAAAATGGGTTTCCTGGGCTTGCATGGCATGATTCACACTAATCCACTGGCAAAGGTGGAGGGGGGGAGATTCCAAAAGCCAATCAATTTTTAAAATAAATTTGAAGTCCCCAATTAGTTTTTTTCCAATTAAGGGCCAATTTAGTGCAGACAATCCACCTACCCTGCACATTTTTTTGATTTGTGGGGGTGAGACCCAAGCAGACAGGTGGAGAATGTGCAAACTCCACACGGACAGTGACCAGGGGCTGGGTTTGAACCCGGGTTTGTGGCACCTTAAGGCAGCAGTGCTAACCACTTCGCCACCGTGCCGCCCTCTCCAAAAGCCAATCATGCCGGAGAAAATCACATTATCACTTCTCTCCAGGTTTTGAGCCCGAGTCGACACTCCCACGCTGAAGAGAGAGGGCAAAATTGTTCCTCGTGTCTCACCACTGTCTCTGCCCTGCTGCCATTTTGTATCTCCAAATTCTTCAGCTTGTGTTGTAAGCACTCGATCCTGTGCTTACTGTATTGCTCTGCTTTCCAAATTGCAATAAGTCTTGTTAGTTAAGTGTAAATAATGTTAAATAATATAAGTGATAAGACAATGGATGAGATTACAATGGGGCCTGAATAATGCTGCGCCCTTTGCTCCAAATATTCCCAGCACTTAGCATTGCTTTCCCTCAAGACCACACTTGCTCTTGACTTCTTGTGTAAACAACATGGGGCAAGAAACAGTAATAAGTTAAGAGGTGTTACAGAGGGTTTAATTTTATGGTGAGAGTTGGTGGTGCTGTGCAGGATCCTTGCACTCTGACATTGAAGTCAAGTAAAGTGCACCATGCTTGGCTGGTTATCCCTGCAACTGTTCAACAATTGTCAGGCATTTTATTCGCTTGAGGCGAGGCTTCTGTCCCCATCGGAGAGGACATTTTCCCTCCAAGTGCTGCTAGTCAATCAAACACCTGGCAGCTCTACTTGTACCAGCAGTGCCACCAGGAGCGGTGGCCACAACTGGAACTACAATGAGCTTCCTGAAGAAGACAAGCCAAAATCCCAGAATAAGGTGAGTCTGGGATCTTTCTGGGGCCAGGTTAGCAGGCCCTGAAGCAGGGGTGCCTGGTGGGGTTGGGTGCTGGGGTGATCAGAGCAGGAAAGGGAGGGAAAATGCAGAGGGATGGGAAAGGCTTCGGCGTGGCCTCCTTTGTTGTTCCAGCCACCAGGCTACCAGTGTTCATTGAGCGGCCTGGACACTTGGCATGGACCCCCCTAACCATGGGAAAAGTCCCAACAGTGGTGGGAGAAGGCCATTAATTGACCTGTTAAGGTACTCAATTGGTCCACAGGTAAGCAGGCTGCCCAAAAGCCAGCCCACCATGACTGAAATACCCTTGGTGGTGTGCAGGAGTGAGTAGGTGATGGGGGAAGCCCATTCCTGCCAGCTGACTCCCACGGGATTGTAAATTGTAACCCATATAGTGTGCACTTTCTGTGCTGTGGCAGTCCAAGATATTTTCCCATTAAATGTTCAAACTTACTGATACATGATATATACCTTTGCAGATGTGTTGGGAGTCTGCTGTCAGGCATATGAATGACATGTTCTTACCAGTGGAATTGGCCTTCAGTGATCAGCATGTTGATGCTGGGAATGCTAACTTGAGGGAGGACTCTTCTGTTGAACCACCTTGTCTTGCCAGTAGATTTTGAGGATCGCATGAAAGTATCATTTATGTCACCTCTCCAGTGCTTTCAGGTGTCTGCTGTAGGTTGCTCAAGGCTCTGACGTATATTGGAGTGCAGGGATCACTGCTGCCCAGTAAACCATCACCTTTACCAGGCAGCACGGTAGCACAAGTGGCTAGCACTGTGGCTTCACAGCGCCAGGGTCCCAGTTTCGATTCCCCGCTGGGTCACTGTCTGTGCGGAGTCTGCACGTTCTCCCCGTGTCTGCATGGGTTTCCTCCGGGTGCTGCGGTTTCCTCCCACAGTCCAAAGACGTGCAGGTGGATTGGCCATGCTAAATTGCCCTTAGTGTCCAAAAAGATTAGGAGGGGTTATTGGGTGACGGGGATAGGGTGGAAGTGAGGGCTTAAGTGGGTCGGTGCAGACTCGATGGGCTGAATGGCCTCCTTCTGCTCTGTATGTTCTATGTTCTTTGTCTCGGGTTTAAGATGTTGGTATTCAAATTCCTCAGTCTGCTCGAGGCTGAGCTGTCACACTGGAGATTCCCGAAACAATTGCTCTACTTCAAACTTAGTCATAGAAATCATGAATCCCTACAGTGCAGAAGGAGACCATTCGGCCCATCGAGTCTGCACTGACCCTCTGAAAGAGCAGCCTATCTAGGGTCAGGCCCCACCCTATTCCAGTAACCCCACAAAATCTTTTGCATACTAAGGGGCAATTTAGCATGGCCAATCAACCTAACCTGTACATCTTTGGACTGTGGGAGGAAATCGGAGCCCTCGGAGGAAATTCACTCAGGCACGGGGAGAAAGTGCAAACTCCACACAGTCACCCGAGACCGGAATTGAATCCGTGTCTCTGTTGCTGTGAGGCAGCAGTGCTAACCACTGTGCCACCATGCCGCAATCATGGCGGGAAGCTCTCAGGAGCACAGCAGAAACATTTAGGGGTGTCCTCAAAACATCCTGAAGAGGGCAAACATAACCATGCCAACTCATGGATGTCCTGGCTTGTGACTGACCAAAGGAGAAAGTTCAATCAGGAAGGCAGCAAACAAGGCAAGTCTCTGTTTTATTTCCACAACAGCATCCACGTCACCCCTATTAAATTTGAACCTCTCCCAGCAGGTTCCCATGCTGTCTGTCTCCACTTGCTGAGGTAACCTCTCTGATCCTTTCGCTTGGCGTTGACAACTCCACCCTTGCCCATCCCTACTTGATGGTACAAAAAGCACCAATGCGCAACATTTAATAAGGCCCTAATTTCCAAAGTTAATTGAAGAATATGTTTGTTAAGCTTTTGACTTCTTTTGCATTTGTTAGCAGTTCTTTAAGAGCTTCTGGCATCAAGTAAGCTGACCTCTGTGTGCTCCTTATTCATTATTCATCATACCCTGGGAGACTGATACTAAATAATGGCCTCCATGTTTTCAAACTGCTTTACAATGAATGGATTACTTCTGAAGGGAAGTCATGCTGCAGGATTCTCCGTTGGCGGGATCCTCCGCTTCGTCAGAAGCACAGCTACGCCCCTGGGTTTCCCGACGGCGTGGGGTCGCCACAATGAGAAACTCCATTGGTCGGTTGTGGGAACGGAGAATCACGCTGCCAGCGGGGGCGCACCGCGCCGGAAAACAGGGCTGGCGGGACAGAGATTCTCATCCATGGTATTTTGTAGGCAAACATCAGTTTGTGCTCAGCAAGGTCCCCCAAACAGCAAACTAATGAATGACCAGCTAATCTTATTTTGGTTCTGTTAGTTGAGGGAGGAATGTTGGCCAGAATACCAAGAGAACCCTCTCCTTCCTTTTCGAAGAGTGTCACAAGTTAATTCCTATCCACCTGTGCACCTCACCTGAAAGTCAGCAGCTCTAAGGATGGAGAACACCCTCAGGGTCAGCTTTGGCTCAATGATAGCACTCTTATCTGACTCAAAGGTTGTGGGTTCAAGCCTCACTCCAGAGACATGAGTACATCATCTAGGCTAGCACTAAGGGAGTGCAGATGCTGGGTGAGGTCTACGGGTCACTGAAATGCAGTGTGGCGTGGCCGGTAGATGCCGGGTGATCCCTCTTCCGGGAGCTACCCAGCTTGCCGTACCTCCCGAGGTCTAACGCAATCTCGTGAGACATTGCAATGTGAATGGGCAGGATCACCTTTTAGCAAATCTGCATATTAGAGTGAGACAGCTAGTCTCACTTTAATATGCACTCCCACTATCTAACCGCCTCACCTTGGAGATCGCCATTTAGTGCTTGTCTCCACAAATGGGGACTAGATGGAACAGCACTCATGGGGGTCTCCCAGGGAATTGTAGGCCCCCAAGTTCTTGCTGTCTGTGCAGGATGGCACCTTGACACTGGCATCCTGGCTGTGCCACCTGGGTGCCAGCCTGGCATAGCCAGTGAGCTGATAGAGGTCCTGCCAGGGTGCCAGGCTGGCATTTGTCCTGTGTCGGGAATCAGGCCTGGGGGTGCCCTGCACAGGTGTAGGGGGTTGCCCGGGATCCTGAGGAACCCCTTATGGGTGAGTTGGGACTTGGGGCCTGAGAGATCGCCATTTTAAAATGGTGTCCCGATCTCATCCTGCACTGAGGAGTTCCGACGAGCGGAGCTCTTCAGTGCAGAAAACAGAACGAAGTGCGACTTCAGTTGCGCATTTCCCGCTGAGGCCCCCAATCTACCTGAATGGCCGTTCGATAGGCGTGTTGTTTCTTGCTGTTCTGAGCGCCAGGAAACACCCAGTTAATCGCGCGCACTTCAGGGTTCTGTTCCCATTCGGGTAGATCGTGCTTGCCAGCTTTTAAGTGAGGTGTTAAACGAAAGCATCCCACAGGACTATTTGAAGTCAAGCAGATGAGTTCTCCTGTTGACCTAATCAACACTCACCCCTCAAGCAAACCTTAAACAGATGATGTGGTTATTTATTTCATTGGGGTTTGTGGGAGCTTGGTATGTACAAATTAGCACCATGTGTTCTTCATTACAGCAGTAATTACATTTAGAAAAAACAAGTGCTTAATTGCCCCTTAAAGGGCTTTGGGACATCCTGAGGTCATGAAAGGAACTTTATAAATGCAATTCTTTCTTTCTCACTCCGATACGGAAGATCGTGAGATCCTGAGCTCTAGTGCGTATCGGTTTTGAATTCAAAAGCTATTGATTAAGAGACAAGAAAGACCAAATGAACTGAGCTTGCACTGTGATAAGGCCACCTTGGTGATATGTGGGCGCAGGCTGTGTCTCCGGGGTAGTAATAGACAAAGTCGTCAGTCAGCAATTACGATTTGAGTCGAATATATACTTTAAATAACAAGTGTTTAATAATTCGACCAAATGTTACTGATGGCTAACTGTCTTTTCCAAGCCCCTCCAACACCCGCATGCTCCAAACTGTTTCTTCCCCCACTGTTGCTTCTCAATTCCAACTGCACTGAGTAACAATGGGCGGGATTCTCCGCCGGCAGGATGCTCCATTTTGCCGCAGATCAGGGGTTTCCTGACAGCGTGGGCCTGCCCCACAATGGGAAACGCCATTGACCAGTTGGCGTAACAGAGCATCCCGCCAGCGGGTGAAACAGAAATGTGGCGGGGCGGAGAATCCAGCCCAATGTCTCCTCTTGCTGCTCGTGATCTTTCTACTATGATTAGTACTTACAAGGACTCTACCCCAAAGCCCCAAATGTCCATATCTCCTGCAATCTCATGCTACTCCAGCCTCAGCCACAGCATTCATACCTTTCCCCAGGTTTCCCACTGGTTACTGAACACAACAAAAGCTAATTACACTTGACCAAGGAATTAGTTTTAAGTTCTTTCTATTGCCAACTGTACCTATGTGAAGCTAGTACATCTCTCTAAGTACTTGAAAGTGCTTGTTAGCACTTTTCCACAGTATGAGAGCCACTCAGAACTCATGATACCCCCCCCCCCCCCCGCCCCGCCCCTGCCCCCTGCCCCCTCCAATCTTCTAGCATCATCCTCCTGGTCTTCCCATGTTTAATCATTCTTCCCCATTCTCTTCCATCATCCAAATTCAGGGAAACTAAGCCTGAGAACAGCCTGTCAAGCAAGAAGGTACCCGAGTATGGAGGGATACTGCTGGTATGTCGGTGCAACTCCTATCAGGAGTCTGGTGGGACAGTTCAAACATGGGCCAGATTCTGACTCAAGTTTGGAATTCCTACTTGGTTATCATTGACAAGGATGCAGCAGAAATAAGAATTTCCTGTGATGGAAGTTCCTGCATCCCTAGCCCGGAATGAACTTGACATAACACTGGAGACCAGTGAGTGCCAGTGTCCAGAAGGATAGAAGTGAACCACTCAAGAAGCCCCAAAACCATGAGAATTTCAAAAATATCATCATGGACTGATCAAGGGGCTAAGGCCTGGGCACACCTTCCCAATGGCAGCCAGGCCTCTGCGTGTCTGGCACAATGAAGTAGATAGGTATCTGCAATGTGTGGGTCATGGCTTAGCTTTCTGCTATGACAAGGAACTTATTGTTTTTACAATGGGTATTACAGATGGAAAGTTTGTTCCGTTATCTATTTGAGTGGCTCTATTATTAAAGCCTTCGAACAGAAATTTTCAAACTCAGGGTCGCAGTTTGTGGGTGGGTCGCGGGGACCTTGGTCGTGGTTTCCCAATCACGGGAAGAAATGCCCAATGGCTGCAACCAGCTTCAAAAAATGCCGGCAGTGACCAGCTTTCAGAATGCCGACCATCCCACGCATACGTGCCACCTCAGCAGTGCGCAGGCCCGGAGCCCAGCGAGGCAGACCGCCTCCTCCTGATCTCAGCGCGCTGTCCCAGGAGCAGATTCCTTTTTAAACACCAATGGAAATTCTCTCCAGAAGAGGCGGCAGAGAACTGGTCATGTGCCCATATACTGACATCATGTGCTCTTGGCGCGAGAGCGACTCCTCTATTTTGTAGCTGCCAGCAGTGTTGTTGTGAGCTCAAGGGCCTGTGTTGAACAACCCATTAAGAAGAAGCGGAAATCAGGAACAGTGCAGTATAAAGGTATGGATTTATTAATTGTGCCACTGCACAATGGGTACAAAGCTCAAGTGTATTATATGCAGGGAAGTACTGGCAAATGAAAGTTTAAAACCGTCAAAACTTCAAAGGCATTTGAAGACTAAGCATGGCGAGTTTGAGGACAAGCCTCTTGAATTTTTTCAACAAATGCAGTGAGAACTGAAATAGTCAGCTGAAGTCCTTAGCAGAAATGTTATGTTAAAAGCAAGTGAGATTGTGAGGATCAAGCAAACTCACCTGTCACAATAAAGGTAAGCAAAAATGGCGGGTCGTAAAATTCAGGTGACGTGGGTCATGACGTTCGGCTAGCGTGGGTCGTGAAGGTCGGCCAATGTTGGTTGTGAAGGTCGGCCAGCGTGGGTCCGAAGAGTGGCCGATTGGTTAAAAATAGGTCCCAGGCAAAAAAGTTGGAAAAACACTGCCCTAGAAGATTACTGCAAATTAGATCCCTCCTGTTTCTGTATTTATTACTTGTAGAAAACACTTTTAACTCCAGTTTCCTCCCACAGTCTAAAGATGTGCAGGTTAGGTGGGTTGGCCATGCTAAATTGCCCCTTAGTGTGCAAAAGGTTAGGCCGGGTTACTGGGTTACAGGGAAAGGGTGGAGGCGTGGGCTTGGGTAGGGTGCACTTTCCAAGGGCTAGTGCAGACTCGATGGGCCAAGTGGCCTCCTTTTGCACTGTAAACCCGAACTCGAGGGCCATTTATCACTTGACCACAATTGGCTGTGATTTCTCCAGTGGTGAAAATATTACCTGGCTATTTTTTCTAATGCAGTGTTAATGTTAGCCTGCTTGTGACACTAAAAATGATTATTCTCTCTCTCCACACAACATCCTTTATGTCCCAACTATGCTAATCATGGCTCAATGGTGCCATGATACACAATGGGGCAAGGAGAAAGGTAGGCCCCAAGAACTGCGGTACCTAGCCAGTAAGGAGATTGAACCCACACTGTTTGTATTATCAAGCACTTAACCATCTGAACTCATCAGCCCTACTTTTAAGTATTGGGCTAATTTTAAACATCACTATGTTTGCTTTGATAATGATGGCATGTTATTTAAGGAGCAATCTGATTCTTGTATTTTGCCAGGTCAAACCACTCACTTTTAGTTCCAGAGACTTCCTAATATTCTTATGTTCCATAAACAAGCCTGCACTTCTTATAACCTGGCCATGTGCCCAGAATATCGGAGAACAATGAACCCTTGCATCTTTAGCATTTGCACCAGGAATAATACAGCCTATAAAGCACTAAATAGGAAACTACTCTTTCACACTGCCATTGTCCCCTAAAGTCTATAATTTTATTAACTGTAGTTCAAAGGGCAATTTGGACGGCCCAATATTTTCACAGCCAGCAGCAAAATCTGACATACAGTAACTTGTACAGAAAGGAACAAAACTCTTTCAACCAGCAAAATACAAACCAAGTCAACTTTGACTATGTTAACTTAGCTTTATTTTATAGTTTAAGAAAAACTAATACTGAGAATTCCTTTTGAGTTAAAAGTGAAAAAGAAAGTAATTATGTTGATGTATACTTGCGTTTAAATAGTGCTTTTCATGACCATGGGATGTCTACATCCAACCAAGTACTTTTTTTTAAAAGTGTAGTTACTGTTGTAATGTAGGGGATATAAACTGATCCAGAATCATTACACTCAGTATCAGAGTACAAGTCAGGACAGGCTCTTTATTAATATCAAACAATTCCAAGACTGTCACATTAGAAAAATTTATCATTGAAGGAAACTACAAGATTTATCCACATGAATCAGTGTGAAGTGCAATGAATATTAACCAGAATTAAGATTAGTTTGCATGTAAAAAGCTCATGTTGTTCAAGACGATAGGAAGACAGAGCTTCCTTCAAGTAAGGGACAATGCTCCAGGGCTGAGGGTCACCAGCAACACAGAGAAGTTTACCGCAATGATGCAGTCTCAGCCACTGCTACGGCATTGAAATCTGCCTTATGGGCGCAATTTGAGAGCACGATGCGGCCATTAGATCTTGGGCGAGGCCAAAATCAGGTATCACACCGGGCGGCAATCGGTTTGCGATCTAACCGGCCCGCTCCCGTTGGCAAAATCAGGATCCCAGCAAGTGGTCACGAAGGCGCCGATAAGTACACCTTTTTAAAATGTGAAGCTGCCGGAATAGCTGCTGTGGGGATCCGAGGATGTGAGCAGCCGTGCGCGGGGAGGGGTGGGGGGGCGTTGCAGGGGTGCAGGGTGGGTTGGACGGCACCCTGAGGGATAGCAGGGGATGTCAGAGAGGGGGAGCTATGGGGGACCAGAGGGTACCAGGCTATAAGCCATCGCTGATTGACTGTCCCTCATCCTCGTCAATTCCTTTTGGATATTACACAATATCGATGATATCTTGGACCCCGCGGATGCTGCTGGCAGGTCAGGTGGCCAGATGCAGGAGCAGGCGGCGGCAGCAGCGTCGGCAGGTGCTCGAGGCAGGCAGCCCATTTGCAGGGCCTCGCCCCACACCCTGAAGACACGGCCGCCCATCAGGCCAGGGAGGGACCCAGAAAGGGAGGCTGGCAATGGACCAAGGTGTACAAGCGCCATTGATCGTTCAAACAGATGATAGACAGCGTGTGCCACAGGAGCCTCTGCCTCAACAACAAGGGAACAGTGCAGCACCTGTGCCATGTCCTTGCCGACTTGGCACGACATGGAGAAGGAGGGTTCTCGCTCCCGGTTGCCTTCAAGGTCACCACAGCGCTGAACATTCACGCCTCAGTATCATTCCAGGGCTCGAGCGGGGACTTGTGCGGAATATAACAAGCTACAGCCCACAAGTGCATCCACGTGGTCATGGATGCCTTGTAGCTAACTATATAAACTTTGACCTGGACCAAGCCCAACAAGGTGCCCAGACAGCAGGATTGTCTACCATCACCAGGTTGCCCCAGATTCAGGGGGTAATAGATGGCACGCATGTCGCCTTGCGCGTACGTCAGGGAGTGCCCTACAACAACATGAAGGGGTTCCACTCCATGAATGTCCAACTTGTGTGCGACCACCACATGTAGATCATGCACGTGTGTGCACTTCCCAGGGCGTGTGCATGGCAACTACATCCTGGGGCAATCAGAGATCCTGGGCAATCGGAGATCCCGGCATCTTTGAGGGACACCCCATGATGACTGGGTAGCACTTGGGGGATAAGGGGTACACATGTAGAGCCTGGCTAATGACACCAGTATGGAGACTGGTGACTGATGCGGAGATCCGATATGACAAGGCCCACATGGCCAACCGTGCCGTCATTGAGTGGTGCATCGGACTGTTCAAAATGCATTTCCAATGCCCTGACCACTATGATGGTGCACTGCAGTACATTCCCTGGAGAGTGGCCAGCTTTGTGGTGGTCTGCTGTGCCCTCCACACCTGGCACAGCTGTGGAGCGACGTGCTGGAGGTAGAGGAGGGGGAACATGTGGCCTCGTCTGAGCAGGAGGACGAGAAGGAACCGGAACTGGAGGATGAGCCCAGCGAGGACCCGCAGGACCAGCCGGAGGATAGAGGACAGGCTGCCACGGCGAGGGACCGGCATTCCCGGAGGGCCATGGAAGCCCTCATCTTCGCCCGCTTCACAGAGGACATGGCTTCGTTCATCATCCCACCCCATTCCCCACATTCCCACCCACTGTTTCACCACACCTGTGCCTCCATCACCCACCCGGTCCGCCTCACCTCCCCCCCCCCCTCTCCCCCAATCCCACCTCCAAATTGCCCTGTTCCACCCTCCCAGTGTGTGTGTCACATTACTCTAGCGTAATGGGCTTATGTCGGCGCTGTTAGCGGTTTACTGTCGAAGGCAGGAGGGTGATGATAACCCGCCGTGAGACTCCTGTCTGTCTGTTATGTGCTTGTTCTAACCAATCAGTGGCACATGGTATGCCTTGGAGGGGCTGGTCCAGAGGGTTGGAGGTTGGCCCGCATGGTGGAATATCGTGCCAAAGGCTTCGTATTTCACAGATGCAACATGTATTATTGTTGTACAGCAGTGACCCACACAGCCCCTATCCCCTGATGGTGTTGCCCCCTTCTCTGTCCCGTCTTTCGCACCCCCCTTCCACACCCCACTTCCCCATCCCAGGGCCCTCTGTGTGATCCTGTGTCTGCTTCGCACTCTGTGCTGTGCCACTACGTCTAGGTGTTTCCCCAGGATACACACTAGCGGTGGAGGCAGTCTGCTGCTTACTGCGTCCCATGGCCTTTGGGGCCCCTGGCGGACATCCTCTGGGGGCCTGGGGCCTGAGGGCCCCGGCTCGCTTGCTGGCGGAACCTGCCATGCCACCTTGTTCCGAGATCAACTGACTCCGAGACACGTGGTTGTCAGGGTGTTGATGCAGGGGCACTGGTGGCTGCTGCTACTACCACGTAGGGAGTCTCCGGGTTGGCCCGGAGGGTCTCCCGGGGACGGAAGGGCAGCTGGATTGAGCACCGAATGCCCCTGCATCATATGGCTCTGCGAGCCCTGGCAGCTGCCCAATGTTTGCACCATGGTGTCAGCTCCCTGAGCGATGCCCCTCTGTGAGCGGGCCATGCTCTGAAGTGCCTCACCAATGCCAACCTGCATCTGGGACATGGTCCTCAGCGACCAGGACATGTTGCCGAGTGCCTCAGCAAAGCCCACCTGAGACTGGTATATGCTCCGCAGTGCCTTGGCAAGGTCCATGTGTGTTTGGGACTCGCCCCCAGCATCTGGAACATGCTACGCAGCGCCTCAGCAATGCCCACCTGAGACTGGGACATGCTCCGCCGTGTCCCGGCAAGGCCCACCTGTGTCAGGAACAGATTCCCCAGTGACTGACCATGGCCTCCACTAACTGGGCAATGTCCACTTATAATGCTGACGTTGTGCTCCAGGCTCTCCACTGCGGTTGCTCCCTTAGCAGTGTTGGCCTTGGTGCCACGCATTGCCGCCATTATCTCCCATACTCTCATCCTTATGTACTCCTCCAATCGGCTGTGGACCTACTGGAGCGTCACTAACATTACCCTCTGAATCGCACGGCTGCACCCTGGGTAGTTCCGGGTAGACCTGGTCCAGAAGCTCAGCATCTGACTGGGACCCAGATGGGTCCTGGGATCCAGCAAACCTCAGACTGCTGACTCCCTTGGAAGTTCCTGCCGCAACCTGATGTGCATCTGCATCTGCTTGATGCTCATTAGAATGTGCCCCAGTGGCTTGTCTGTAACTTTCACCCACCGAGGTGTTTCTCTGCAGTGGTGGAGGGTGCGATGACAGTTGTGACACAGCTATTATGGTGGCATTCCTGGACTTCTCCTCTGAGATGTTATTTTTTGGGGGCATTGGTGGGGGGACCAATCTCGGCATTGGTGACTGATCTGTCCTCGGCCATCCCCGCAACCTCCAGTGCCCATCCTCGTAGGGGTTGAGGACTCTGCTGTCCGGCACCTCGCCACCTGTCTGGATCCTCTCCCATCTGTTATGGGCCAGTTTCTCCTTTGGAGCCATGGTGAGCTAGATGCTTCATTTACCGGGGTGGGGAGGGGGGCAGACATGGGCACCACTGCTGGGCATGTGTGGGGTGAGATGTGGCATGGTGCTGGGCAGGCGTGGTGCCAGGTGCATGGTCATCCAATTGGGGGGAGGGGGGGTGACAGGCAGGACTGATGCTAGGGGCCAAGGCCAACCCACCTGTGAAGCCCTTAGAGGTTGTCTAGCTTTTTGCGACACTGTGTGGCGATCCTCCTGGTCACACTTCCCGAGCTGATGGCTGCTGCCACTTCTTCCCAAGTGGCACTGGCTACCCTGTTGCTGATCCACTGAGCCTGTCCTGGGAACATGGTATCTTGGCTCGACTCCACCATGTCCAACAGGCTGGCCAGATGTGCATCGGGGAATCCTGAAGATGGTCTCCGTGGTGGCATGGCTGCATGCTGTGTGGGCTTTGCTTTGTGGGATTGGTATAAGTGCTGCTCCCCCTTGTTAGCGGGGGGCTGGCGGGCGATGTCCCTGCGAATCAGCCGGTGCGATGGTCATTTATGGCGTGAAACCCATGATGCCTCATTAAGTGGACTAGCTAACGTTAGATACCAGTGACATACTCACCGGGTCAGCTGTCTGGAAGCTCCCGGTGATTCCCACTCGCCACCACACTTAGAACGAATTTGGTTAGATCAAGACCTATTTCTTCTGAATGCCTATCTCTCAAAGACCGTGGCGGGTTTGGTGGTGGGCGGGAGTTCAGAATCTAATGGGAGCCAAAAGGTTGAATACCTGCCAATGTAAAATTACTTTGCAGTTCTCCCAATGGTGGGTTAATGACGAGTCACTCTTCCCGCTGGCTGGTGACATGAATTCAATTTGCATCTCGTGTTCAAGAATGTTCATTAAAACAGCTGCTCTCCGGTGTCCTGTCAGGGTATCCAATGTTTCGTCACAACAGCAGGAAATCACATCTTCGTCACACCCAATAACAAAAGGGTGGTGTGCACTAGGTGGTCCCTAGTTTGCAGAGAATTTGAGGTGAGTGCTACAATTTTCTGTCAAAAATGCTGCGTTGCTCCTGATGTATGGTACACCACACTGCCGGGGCAGACTGGTTCCTGCCCTCAGTCTCCAGGCTGAGCTAGTCCTTATGGACAGCACTGTGCTGCTGAAGCCATGGATCCTCCTGTGTCACCGACTCGGATCAGTACAGCACCTGGGCTGGGGGGTGGAGGGCTCTTTCCCCCTGGTGCCACACACCAGGGTCTATCTGGACAGCACTGTGCTGTGGGACTCATGTAGCCACTGCAACAAAGGTCCAAAGTTCAACCAGAGGTGAGGTGAGACTGGGGGTGGGGGGGGCAATGTGGAAGCAGGGCTGTGTAAGGAAGTTTTGGGGAGGGTGAGGACGAGGACTCATGATGGCAGGCAAGGAGGTGGATGAAGAAGGTGACGAATGTGAGGTAGAAGAAAGACCGAGGGGAAAGGAGCTGAACCCCAACAAGGCTGCATACAAAGCTCACAAACAGGGGGGTGAAAGGGATGCTACAGTGTAACTGGAAGGGGATAGATGAAGCCTTCAGATGCGGTGGGTGGAGGTGCAAGTGGTGCATGAACTCGGGGTGGGGTAGAGGATGGTTGAATCGAGGAACATGCTTCTTCTTGAGACTGCTAGCCTGTGCCCTCTTGTTTGCGGACACCCTGCACTGTCTGGTGAAGACAGGTGTGCTGGAGAGAGTGATATTAGTGTGCTGGACTGGTGTTTAGATTTTCCACTGGGACGTTCAAATCGGTCAGCTGCCTGCCCGCCAGGAGAGGTGGAGAGGAGCTTGCCTGTGCATAATTAATGAGGTTCTAAGTGCAGAACCTGGCACTGCATCCTGCGATTCTGGCCAGCGGTAAAGGTGCTGCCGGAACGGACTGCCGCCGCACTTAGACCAAAATGGGAGAATTCTGCCCCCAAATTGTTGCATATAGATTACCTTCTTTCTTTGAGTGCTTACAACTGTAAGAATTACTATGACGCAGAGTTTGACATGTTGTGCTGTGGAGCTGGACATGTTGGCGTGATGCGACCTGTGCATGCACTTCCAATTCTTCACAGGGCTATTTCACAGCCTGGCTAACTCGATCTGGCACCTAGACAGTCCGTGATGGGCACATTCTCACCATAAAGGAGGGGACAGGCAGAAGCCTGGTTGCACTCAGGTTCTCTGACACAGGTTCCAGCTCAGCATTTTGGAACACAGGGCAGCTTGCCACCCTCTCAGATCAGTTTTGGTGAGCAGTGTGATATTATCTGAAAGAATGAGGGAGATAATAGAGAACATAAAAAAAGGAATTTTGAAGAAAAATACTAAGAACAAGCACGCAAAGGCAAAAAATACAAGAAGTACAGTGAGGAATTCTACATAAAAGGAGGTCAAATGCTGGACAATGGGACATTGCAGCTGCATTGAATCACTGGCCAGAATACTCCGGACATTGTGGTTCATTTTTCCCGCCAATGCACCCCCGCCCGTGTGTTTCCAGGCGGGGCATTTACAATGGGAAATCCCATTGACAAACGGCGGGAAGATAGACTCCTGCCGCGAGCGATGGGTGGGTCAGGGAGGCGGTGTAATCAGTTTTCTTGTAAAAGATGATCCTATATTTACAGTTGATGCTGCTAAGTAGAGCAGGTAGATTAATAAGAAAAAGGACCAACAATAGCTCGTTGAGAACTTCGAAGGGGACAGTGCAGGGTTGAGAAGCAATTCCTGGGATACTCTGACTCTGCTTTGGGAAGTGTCATGATATTCAAACACACACATCATGATAGACACACCAACAGACAAATCAGAACACACACCACCACAACCAATCACAGAAAGATATAAAAGCACAAACACGACACCTGGTGGTCAGTATTAGCTGGAGAGGAGGACCAGGACAGACCTGCTATACGACACACTCAGGGAGACAGCACGTGCAGAGTATCCAGAACGAACTGTAGATAAGAGTTAAAATAAAATAGAGTTGTACCACATACAAATGTGTTGGCTCATCTGTGCACCAGAGAACCCAACACCACATGGTGCAGGAGTGGATTGATACCTGCCGGCATACCTCAGTGTACAGAGACAACCAGCAGTGCCCAGGCAAAATGATAGAGCTCCCGGTTCCGCAGCCGCTCCAGTGCCACGGCGATCTCCGCGAAAACTGGCAGCGATTCCGGCAAGTGTTCGAATTGTTCCTGGTGGCAGCTGAACTCCAAGACCTGGATGATAGCGAAAAAATTGAATTTCTCCTCACCATCGCCGGTGCAAGGGCAAGAGAAATATTCACAAGGTTCAGGTTCTTCAGGAGGCAGCAAAGATACAATTACCAGGCAGTCCTGGACAAATTCTCCAAGTACTGTGAAGAAAACGCAATCCAATCGGCAAGTAAAGGTAAGAAAAGCTGCAGTACTCACCTCGTGGCTGGGATCCCGGAGCCCGATTTCCCAGAGGCCGAAATCCCGGGCCTGAAAGAGGGCTGGGTCGAGGTTGGCGGCCATCTTGCTAAAGGTATCACGCTAGCACAGTTGCGCGAGCAGTGTGCAGAACCGGAAGTTTCGTTTGCGCATGCGCGAGATGCTGCGCACGCGCAGTCAAGAAAACGGCCATCGGTAAAGGAACAGTGATCTGAGCATGCGCAGTCGCTTCCTACGTGCTACATACCGAGCGTCAGGATGTCAGAGGCCCCAGACTGCACCAATTTAAAGGGGAAACGTCCCAAATCCAATTTAAAAGGGAAACGTCCCAAATCAAAAAAACAAAAATCTGTTAAAGCTGTAAAACAACCTTCCCTCACCTGGAATGACAGCACATTGCCGCAAATTGACCCAGGAGATGAATTTGACCTCCGAAGAACCCTCCGACAAGCAGTTACCTACGCACAAGCCGATGATTCCGACCTCGAATACTTCGATGACGATCTTTACAGTGTTTCCGGACCTCGCGAGCCCAATGATAGCTCCGTGGTCCTATACGACTATGACTCGGACGAACCTTTTGTGTTGCACATTGGCGGCCCCCACATTGAATCCGACGCAGATGCGGATTCATTTTTCGGATTTGAGGATCTTCAATCCAGCAGATATGACGTTCCAACTTATCAGTACCGGATGATGCTGCAGCCTGACATTAACAGACAGGGAGCGGTGCAAGCACACGGAGAGCGGCCTGCTGCCACACAGAGCGTGGTCCACGTCCCGCTCAACGTTCCCGACTCTATGAAAGAAGACATGCAAGACTCCAGAGCGCAGTCCTCGCATGAACCAGAAGTGACTCCAGTGTCACAAGCCTCCACAGCAAGCTCGTGGACAGACTCCACAATTGCAGAAACGCAAGACTCCAGAGCGCAGTCCTTGCACGAACAAGAAGTGACTCCAGTGTCACAAGCCTCCACAGAGAGCTCGTGGACAGCCTCCACGATAAAAGCAACGCAAGACTCCAGAGCGCAGTCCTTGCACGAACAAGAAGTGACTCCAGTGTCACAAGCCTCCACAGGGAGCACGTGGACAGCCTCCATGATAGAAGCAACGCAAGACTCCAGAGCGCAGTCCTTGCACGAACAAGAAGTGACTCCAGTGTCACAAGCCTCCACAGAGAGCTCGTGGACAGCCTCCACGATAGAAGCAACGCAAGACTCCAATGTGCGGTCCTTGCAGGAACAAGACCATGAGGGTCTCGCAACCTCTCCTGACCAACCAGCGGCAGACGATGCAAGTCTGCCATGCTCACGTGAACAGCAAGAAGGCTATAACAGCCTACCATGCTCCACTACACAGCAGCATGACCATGACGGTCTCTCATGCTACAATGAAGGGCACAGCGCTGAAGACTGTTCAAGCCCAACTGAAGACAAGCCAAAGGAATCGCCTCTTCCAAGCCCGAAGAAAAAAGGTTTATGCGCTGACCTTCAGGATCATTATAGCCGAACAGAGATTAATAATGCTGCACGGTCACAGAAGGATGCTGAGGATTTGCTAAAGAAATTAATTGAATGTTTAACTTGCAAGGAGCAGACTGAGAATTGCCAGTGTTTTAGTACGGATCGAAAAAATGGACAAGACATTGATCCTCAGGTAATGGAAATAACACAACCTGAATCATATCTACAGCAGGGACAAATGTCTCCCTTCAACACAACGCTGCAAAGTCCCAACTTCGGAGACCAGCAGTTAGTCAGTAATGACTCTTCAAACCTTGAGGGGAACATTAATTGCATTGAACCTATACACACTCCACTGATAAATGAGTAGAACATTGGAGCAAGAATCCTGAGGACACCGACATCGAGTAGCCAGATAACGAATTTAAAACCCGCAGCAGTTTCAAGTGAACCAAGTGTGCTTTCCACTAATGGTTAAGATGCAGATAAGGTCGACCCGATTATCCATTGTACCACACTAACCCCAGTGATTAAGCAGTTATGTATGGGGAGTATAATGTGGGCAATTGAGAACAGTAAAAGAGAGACTGTGACCATGCCAGTCCCAGCAAAATCAGACCCAGAGACCATGAAGGCATGTACATTAGACAAAGATACATATGAGGTACCTGAGAAGAAAAGTGAAACGGAATGTTCTTTGGAAAATAGTACAATGTCGATAGAAACATTGGATCTTATATTCGAGACCATACATATGGGAGAATTTGGGGTTAATAAACAAGGTTCTGCAATGTCTGGGGGAAGATTTAAAATTCCAAAGAAGAAAAGCCCAAATGAAGGACAACGGCAAGACAATGACAGTCCACCGACATGGTGTGCACCACCAGATGAAAACTCTGACAATTTACCCAACCCTCGTGAACAGCAAGCTGCTAATGAGGATCTATCCACGGGATGTGAGACGAGTGACGACAGCATCCCACTTCCCATGCAAAAGGTGCAAGGTGACAGACCTCGCCTAGTGCGTACCGAGGCACTCAACGATCACGGTGGGACCACTGACGACTGTGGTGGCGGCGCACCGCTTCCACCCTCGATGGCTCGAGCCTCTCCACTGGTTGGTGTATTCCTGCATGTTCCGACTCCAGAAGTGCAGCTTCAGGGAATCTCGGCTGCCTCCAGTGAACCTGTTGGGACTCCGGACGGGGAGCATCGACGGAAGGCAGACCGGACTCCAGATGGGGAGCAGCCAAGCGCCGACTCTGATTCGCGCACGCCAGACCTTGTTCCGGACGGGCGGTGTCGCGGCCTCGGTGATGGCACGCTCAGGGTGACGGCGGATGCCACGGCGACAGGGAATGGATCGTGTGGCAGTCCCACTGGGTCGGCAGCGGCGACCAGCACCGGCGGTCCAAGACGGACACACCAATTCGCGCCATCGCCAGACGTTGATGCGAGCAACAATTCTCTCTCCAAGGCGACATGCTTCGACGTTTCTCTGCGGAGTCGCCCTTCCGGCACAGCAGGTGGCCGGAACCAGCGTGCACGGTCTCGGCCAACTTCCACATCTGGCACAGTCATCGCCTTGCATGATATTAGTGATGGTGCTACTTCGATGGCAACGACCCATCGGCTACAAGATGCCGTCCACCACAAACATAAAAAGAAAAAAGACTCCACCTTGTTCCTGGCATGCAGGGCAGATGGATTGGTGCGTAGGCGCAACCAGCGAGCTTTGCGCCGCCTTCCACGCTCGCAACTGAACCGTACGCACACGCCGGATCCTCCACTGGTTCCCAAGGATGACTTCGTGGAGATGCCATGGATCATGCCCCTTCCATCGCCACCAGAACCAAACCACAGCCAAGGCAACACTAACAAAGATGTTGAATGTTATATTTGCATGAATGAAAAACCAAGCACTGCACGAAGTACAACAAATGGAAAAGTAGAGACTTCGGCAACAGCATCACCTCCAACAGTCCAAGGTGAACCAGTGTGAACCCAAATCTCCACAGCTGAACCGGCTTGAGGACCAGCCTATTCTTGAGGCGGTCACCCATTAGACTGGACTTATCACGCTGTTCATACGTTCAAAAAGTCAAACACGTCTGTATTATAACCTGTTGTTGTTTATCGTTCCAGATATCGTCTGACCGGACCACTGTTCAAGTTTTTTTTTTCTCGCATTCATGTTTTGTTATGGTACAACCTTGTTACTGTGACGCACCCGACATCGCCCCATGTAAATAGTTACGTCATATACACACGCTGTACACAACACACGCACACAGTCTTAGATGCACTCACAACACGATTATATTTATAACCACGTAGGCACATATCTTTGTAAAAAGGAGGGATGTCATGATATTCAAACACACACATCATGATAGACACACCAACAGACAAATCAGAACACACACCACCACAACCAATCACAGAAAGATATAAAAGCACAAACACGACACCTGGTGGTCAGTATTAGCTGGAGAGGAGGACCAGGACAGACCTGCTACACGACACACTCAGGGAGACAGCATGTGCAGAGTATCCAGAACGAACTGTAGATAAGAGTTAAAATAAAATAGAGTTGTACCACATACAACTGTATTGGCTCATCTGTGCACCAGAGAACTCAACACCACAGGAAGTAGGAGTGGAATTGTGGGAGAGCATGGACATGATATGGACAACAGAGCAGAGGGATTGAAGGGGAATGGCATGATGAATCACATAGAGAATTGTTTTGAAATCTCTTCGCAGTCAAATTCTATTTATAAATAATCAGTTTTCTGACCCATTGGGCTCATTTTCCTCAGTCTCACATGATAGCATAACTTCTCCTAAAATGGTAAACACTTTCTTGTTGTTAAATTGAGAGGTTTACTTTCCCCGATTTGAAATTGAGTAAGTTTCCACAGCTGCTGACTGCCCACTGGCACAGTTTCCAAGTGGTCATTCTCCATTTGTGAGTGTTAAGCAAACAATATTGGTAGTCTCTTCCACTATGGAAACTGTCACGGCAGAACACAACCCTATTTGAACTGGACACGCAGCTATTGCACTTGCCACACAAGACACAGCTAGCCTAGGGATAGTGAGATTCTACTGATATGACAATACCAGAAATCATATTGCAGATGACTTTGTGTGTGCTGGTTGGCAAATATATAACCCAGATGAAAAATATCTTTACTTCCCACAGGTAAATCAATGGAACAATGCAAGTTAAGCAAGCATCTGTAAAGATTTTCTCCTTTTAACCCTAAATGGCATAGATAATCGAAAAAAGAACGGTTTCTGAATGGTTATTTCTTTATATCCAGGTCTGGTTTATTGTACCGCTGCTCATTCATGTTGAATATATCCACAGACCTGGTCCTAAATCAGCATTGCGTCACCCGCAAATCCTGTTTAATTCAGGCCCGGGTAGGTTGTAGTCAGGAGCAGATGGTATTCCATCAATCAATAATCAGTGGGCATTCATGACCCCAGTCAGCGGGGGCTAGAATCGCTCATGATGACCGTGACTTGATGATTAATCAATTGTCCATTTATTGTTTTTTGCTGATCCGTTGTTGGATAATATAATTTCTGTTGTAGTATACATTTACACTATCCCTGACTGCTGACGTTTTAAATTGCACGCCTAAACAACATCGCAGTGCCTTACACTCTGTCACCATCTACAGAAGAAGGTGTTTTCTCTCTTTATTATTGAGCTGCTTAACGTTAAGGTAAATTGGTCGTGCAAATCAAAATCAGCTGGAGTTAAGCGATTCTAGATTGGCGAAGTTGCTTCTATGATTAACTGTTCGCCGCCGCAAAAGCACAAAAAATATACAGCAATGAGCTTATAAATTCCATGTGCCTCATGCAAAGGTTTTACATCTTTCTAATGGAGATAGCATTTTAATCTCAATCTGGAATCAGGATTTACTTTAAGAAACGTCGAGCACTGATTAAACTACAGCGAGCCTCTGCAGTGGAGTTAACCAGTATATTCTGCCGAGCCTTTCAGATTTCGCTGGTTTTAAAGGTGTTGATTCCACAGCCAGTGAAGTCATCTTCCCTGCTTGAAGGACTATGTGCATTGCAGTTCTCAGTAGGGTGTGAACAGATTGGTGTGTTCACCTTTTGATGACTGCAACAATATTTCAGTAGTAGAAAAATAGAGTTGAAAACCTGATTCATATTATCAATTGCTCTCTTCATGTCCTATCCCTCTGACTGATGATCACAGACACCTTTATAATATAGATGTATTAAGCAAACATTCAATTAGCTGATTGAGGAATTGCTTATTAACACAGTTGTTACTTATATCATATTTCTTACTTTCAACCCATATCCATATTTATATTCTGTTTGAGTGAGTCGCTTTTTAAATTTAAGGCTGGTTTCCCATTCAAACTACAGAGGCCCCTGAAAGTTTAAGGCTCTTTGGGTCAAATGTGAATTTGATAGATGCGCTGTGGCTGCCACACTTGGGTTGGGGTGTTGTCAGAGGCTCACAGGTAAGTGCTTGGAAGGCAGAAGGCTGCAATATCAGAGTGGAGCAGTCTGAGTCACAACACAAATGGGCAGGGCACTCGCGTCACAAGTTTCTCTCACATATCCCTTGATATTTCATTCGGGGTGAACTGTGATTTTAGGACTGGGTATGAGTGAGGAAGAGGCCTAATCAGATATTTCAGGCAGGTGAAATAGGCAGAACGATGCATGTTCAGCTGCCTCAGAATATAGAGCCTCAACAACCACCATTATGCAGCAGGGGATGGAAAATCGGAAAATATTGCAAACATCGCGTGCACCAGCTGGAAGGATCCAGACACACATAAATTCATGGCCATAGCCCCCTCCACAGCCCCTGACAATGCTGTCCTTTCCCTGCTGATGAGTACTCAGTTGTGGTTGCAGCAGATGTCAGATTTCAGTGAGGATGTCCTTAGTGAAGAGAGATGATGGACGCATTGGGCAGGATTCTCCGAGCCCGCGCCGGTTCGGAGAATCGCCGTTCACTACGGAAAGCTGCGCGACGCCGGTCCAAAGCCGTTTTGCAATTCTCCGAACAAGCAAAAATGGTGTGCTCATGAAAGGCGTTGCTCGGCCCGGAGAATCGCCGGTCCGATGAGCGATTCTCCGGGCTCCCGGCGATACTGTGGCTCGGATGGGCCGAAGGCCCGACGGCGTGACCCGAGGACACACCGGCGCAGTTCTAGTGTGGTTTTAAAAATCGTCAGCCAGTCGGTAGGGGTAGGTGTGGGGGGGGACCTAGGGCTGGTGGGACGGGCACGGCTGTGGCTGGGAGGTGAGGGGGGCAGGCCCTCCAGGTTCGGTGGGGGGGGGGGGGCGGGGTGCGTGAGGAGCACAGCCCCACCGGCTGGGAACAGCCCGCCATGGCAGGGTGGTGCCAAAGCCACGGACGCCATTACGGCAGCCAGGCTGATGGCACCGACCCCGGGCGCTGGTTGAGCGCAAGCCTCCCGACCGTGCGGATGGGTGCCGGACCCCCAAGGGGTGGCTCTCCCAGCCGGCAGCACCCACCGGCAGGTAGGTCCAGGGCCGCACCCACGGCAGCCCCCAGTGAGGGCAGTGCCATTCTACGGTGGCGCCAGCAGGAGGGATGGCCAGCAGGAGTCGGCGCACCGAGGGTGCAGGCAGGGGTGGGGGCATATATGGCAGGGACACGAGCTGCCAACCAGGGCGGCTATGTAGCCCATGGCATCTGGTTGTGGAGGGGGTCATGGCCATGGTCGAACTTGTTGTCCACCCCCACCCCCTGCAGTTCATAATGTTTGGGCACCAGCCAGCGATGTTGGCCACCGTGGCGGGGGCCGCTGCTCTGCATGTGGACCTGTGGCAGCGTCAGTGCAGGTGGCCCAGAGAGGCGGCGGAGGCTGCAGCAGAGGGACAGGCTGCAGAGGGCCAGGTGGCACCTGCTCAGACTGGAGGGCCGCCCGCGTGACAGTCACAGGAGGAGGAGGAGGACCACAATGAGGGCAAGGCACAGGATGAGGATACCGATGAGGAGGAGGACAGGGGGGTGGTGGTGGTGGTGCCACGGTGCCGGAGGCGCCCAATGAGGCCTCGTGTCTACCGGTGCCGCATGTTCTTCGATGACCTCACGGACAGGGCATGCAGGAGGAGACTCCGGATGAGCCGGGAAATCTCGCCCATATCTGCCAACCGATGGCACACCTGGCCCAGGGGGACTGGGGGAAGGCACCACCGACACTTGGCGACCAGGATCTGAACGTTAGCAGCGATGGAGCTCAGGGAGAGGGCCATCCCTGTCTGGGACTGCGCCATCCAGCACCTGGGCAATGGCGCCGATGCTCTCAGCGATGGCCTGTTGAGACTCGGCCACACAAAGGAGCGTGGCTGAGATGTCCAGCTGGCTCTGGCACATGGCTGCCTGTGAGAGGGCAGCCCTGTCCTGAGCCATGGATGATGCATGCATATGAAGCCCATGCCTTGCATAACCTGACCCATGGCCGACACCGTTGCCTGCATTGCCTCCACCGTGGATGCCACCCGTGCGGTGTCGGCCTGGGTGGCAGCCATGACCGGCACCACTCCCTGCTCCTGGATGCGTATGGACTCCTCCACCTGCGTCTGCAGATGCTGAAAGCCGGCCATCATCTCGTTGTCTAGTCCCTGAGTGTCTGACTGCATCGGGTCTCTGGGTGGGTCTGGTAAGTCCAGTAATCCGGGAACCGCCTGGGCGGCAGCTGGTTGCTGGGGCCGGTCTGCCCATCGACCGTCCGGCCCCTTGGCTGCTCCTACCTCCACCTGCTGTACTGGGACGGCTGTGTGGTGTGCACCAGTGAGTGTCCCAGAAGCCTCATCACTAAATTGTCCAACCGAGGTGAGAGTCTCTGCGACGGTGGAGGGTGCTGTCATGTGAGAGTACCTTTAAGAAATGGGTGTTAAAGAAATGTACCTTTAAGAAATGGGTGTTTATCAGTGATGTCAGAGTGTGGGTGGAGCTGGGCTGTCTGTCGGCTTTTTACTTTCGTTTTAGGCTGTTTGCTGCAGGGTGTGTTTTAGTTTCATTTTCAGAGCTGGATAGCTGCAGTCACAGCCAGAAGGTGTATGAGTCTCTCTCTCTCTGTAATCTAAAAACTGTAAATCGATCCTTTGGTGATTTAAAACTAATAACTGTTCTCAGTAGTGACTTTAACCTGATGTGCATCTGTTAAAGGTTATGTTTTTAAGTCTTATGGATGTCAAAAGGAAAGCTTAAAGTATTACTTAGTGTTATATTCTTTGGGGGTTGTATTTGAATTAATGGTTGCTAAGATGTTCACTGTATGTTTTAAAAAGGTTAACTTGAGTTCATAGAATAAACATTGTTTTGCTTTAAAAAATACTTTTCCATTTATGCTCTACCACACCTGTAGAGTGGGCCGTGTGCTCCCCATACCACAATCTATTAAATGTAGTGGGTCAGGTGAACACCATGATACACTTTGGGGTTCTCTAGACCCTGGCCCATAACTAATTGGAGGCTCGTCCGGGATAAAAGTCCATCTATTGGATTGGCTTAGTGAACTTAAAGACAGTAAGGGGTGAGCATATTGTGGTTGCTTATCAGGTGTGGTATTTTAGTTTAAGTAGGGAGTGTGTTGTGGACAATGGCTCTTTCAGAGGCTCTGCTGTTTTTGGGGGTGGAGACGGTCACACGCAGTACCTTACGGACAGAGACGAAAAGCAGACTGCTAGATTTGGCAAAAACATTGCAGTTAACATTACCTGACAAAATGCGAAAAGATGAGATAATTATGGCGGTGGCTAAACATTTAAAGTTGCCTGAGATACAGTCTGACTCATTAGAAATGGGAAAGATCCAGTTGCAGATTAAGCAACTTGAACATGAAAAAAAATTAAAGCAGCTTGAATAAGCAATGAGAGAAAAAGAAAGGCAGAGAGAAGAAAGAAACAAAGAAAGATATAGAGGAAAAGGAAAGAGATAGAGATGAAAGGGAAAAAGAGAGAGAGTTTGAACTTCAGAAAATGGCTATCATCATAGAATTTACAGTGCAGAAGGAGGCCATTCGGCCCATCGAGTCTGCACCGGCTCTTGGAAAGAGCACCCTACCCAAGGTCAACACCTCCACCCTATCCCCATAATCCAGTAACCCCACCCAACACTAAGGGCAATTTTGGACACTAAGGTCAATTTATCATGGCCAATCCACCTAACCTGCACATCTTTGGACTGTGGGAGGAAACTGGAGGACCCGGAGGAAACCCACGCAGACACGGGGAGAATGTGCAGACTCCGCACAGACAGCGACCCAAGCCGGAATCGAACCTGGGACCCTGGAGCTGTGAAGCAATTGTGCTATCCACAATGCTACCGTGCTGCCCCTTCAATTCTTGATGTAGTGAGAACTCATGTGGAAGAGCAGAGGGTTAAAACTGCGAGATTAGCATCAGAAATGGCAGATGATTATGAATTAGTTCATAAACCAAAGCTTGGTTTCCGACATCAGTTTCAGCCTGTGAGGGATAGAAACTGGGGACATGGAAAATACTCAAGTGGTAAAGGTAAAGGGCTATGAAACATAACAGTCAGTTAAAATTGGCAGACGTAAAGGGAAACGTACAGTTGGAGGATAGTGATGAGGATAGTGAGAAAGAGCGTCATAGTCGAAGGCTTGATGAGGATCTATTTAAATATGTCCAAGCATTGCCAAGGTTTGATGAAAAGGAGGTAGAAGCTTTTTTCATTTCATTTGAGAAGGTACCTAAACAAATGATTGGCCACAGAACATGTGGGTATTACTGATTCAAACAAAGCTGCTCGGTAGGGCTAGTGACGTGTTTGCATCACTACTGGAGGAGGTATCTGGGATGTAAGAGGAGGTGAAAAAATCCATCTTAGGTGCATATGAACTAGTGCCTGAAGCTTATAGACAAAGGTTTAGAAATTTAAGGAAATAATTTGGTCAAACATACATGGAATTTGAAAGGCTCAAACAGAGTAATTTTGATAGGTGGATAAGGACTTTGAAAATAGACCAAACGTATGAAGCTCTCAGAGAAATTATACTTTTGGAGGAGTTTAAAAATTCAATTCTTGATGTAGTGAGAACTCATGTGGAAGAACAGAGGGTTAAAACTGCGAGATTAGCATCAGAAATGGCAGATGATTATGAATTAGTTCATAAACCAAAGCTTGGTTTCCGACATCAGTTTCAGCCTGTGAGGGATAGAAACTGGGGACATGGGAAATACTCAAGTGGTAAAGGTAAAGGTGATCTGATGGGAGATAATGAGAGTGTACCTCAGATTAAAAAAGAAATCCAGGAAGGTGGAAGAGAAATTAAAAGTTTCAAATGTTTTCACTGTAATAAACTAGGCCATGTAAAGTCACAGTGTTGGTGGTTGAAAAAAAGCACTGGGAAGGCTGATGAGGTAAAACAGGATAAGAAGGTGGGGTTTGTTATCGTGGTAAAGGAAAGCCCAAGTGAAGCAAAAGATTGTACAGCCTGATCAAGAGGTGATTGATGAGAAGATGCCAGATGTCTTTAAAGAATTTACTTGTGTGGGTAAAGTTTACTCATGTGTATCAGGAGGAGCAGGTAAAGAAGTCACAATTTTAAGAGATACGGGAGCTAGTCAATCTATAATGGTAAGAGCTGAAGAGTTATGTAGTTTGGGAAGAATGTTGCCAGAATAGGTGGTAATATGTGGAATTCTGGGTGAGAGGAGTAGTGTGCCATTGTATAAGATAAGTTTGGAAAGTCCAGTGAAGAGTGATGAAGTGGTCGTAGGAGTAATAGAGAAACTATCTTGTCCAGGAATACAGTTTATCTTGGGTAATGATATAGCTGGATCGCAGGTGGGAGTGATGCCTACTGTGGTTGATAAGCCAGTGGAAAATCAGACAACTGAAGTTTTGAAGGACGAATATCCTGGGATTTTTCCGGATTGTGTAGTAACATGGTCGCAAAGTCACAGGTTAAGACAAGAGGAGAAATCAAAGAGTGAAGATGAAGTTGAAGTGCAATTATCAGAAACGATTTTAGATTGGATGGTTGAAAAAGAACAAGAACAGGGGGAGGATGAGGCGGACGGATAGTTTTAGTTCAGGAAAATTGGCGGAGTTACAACAGAAAGATGTAGAAATAAAACAGATTTATCAGAAAGCATACACGGAAGAGGAATCTGAGTGTATACCAGAGTGTTATTAACATAAAAGTAATGTCTTGATGAGAAAATGGCGACCTTTACATATGCAGGCAGATGAAAAGTGGGCAGAAGTTCATCAAGTAGTATTGCCGGTAGGGAAGAGAAAGGAGGTGTTGTGAGTTGCACATGAGGTACCAGTGGGAGGTCATTTGGGAATAAGGAAAACTCAAGCTAAAATCCAGAAACATTTTTATTGGCCTGGACTACATAAAGTTGTAGTTAAATTTTGTCAATCATGTCACACATGATAAGTGAAAGGGAAACCTCAAGCAATGATAAAACCAGCACCCTTAATACCCATTCCAGCATTTGAGGAACCTTTCACAAGGGTCCTAATTGATTGCGTAGGACCGCTTCCGAAAACAAAAAGTGGGAATCAATATCTTTTGACTATAATGGATGTGTCTACTAGGTTTCCAGAGGCCATTCCAGTATGTAATATTACAGCTAAAAAGATTGTGGAGGAGTTACTTAAATTCTTTACTCGATATGGACTACCCACAGAAATACAATCGGATCAAGGATCAAATTTTACCTCAAGGTTATTCAAAGAGGTAATGGATAGCTTAAGAATAAAACAATTTAAATCAACTGCGTACCATCCAGAATTGCAGGGAGTGTTAGAAAGGTGGCATCAGACATTAAAGACAATGTTGAGGACTTATTGTCATGATTATCCAGAGGATTGGTTAAAGGAATTCCATTTGTACTGTTTGCAATTAGGGATGCACCGAATGAGTCAACCAAATTCAGTCCTTTTGAACTAATTTTTGGTCATGAGGTAAGAGGACCACTTAAATTGATTAAGGAAAAATTGATGAGTGAGAAATCGAAATTACATTATTGGATTACGTGTCAAATTTTAGTGAACGATTAAATAGAGCATGTGAATTGGCTAGACAACATTTAAAATGTGATAAAACAGGTAGTGGACAAGAAATCCAAAGTTCATAGTTTTGCCAGTGGAGATAAAGTTTTAGTGTTGTTACCAGTGGTAGGTGAACCTTTAAAAGCTAGGTTTTGTGGACCTTATCAGATTGAAAGGAAATTCAGTGAGGTGAATTATGTGATACAAACACCAGGTAGATGGAAGACTCACCGAGTGTGTCATGTGAATATGCTTAAAAGATACTTTGAAAGGGAAGGAGAAAAAAAGGAGGCAGTTTTAATGATTCTAACTCAAAGTGACGAACCAAATCCAGATGACTGTGAATTTGCCATACGTCAAATTAAATTGGAAAATGAGGATTTTCTTAAAAATTGGGACAAATTGTTGAGTTACCTTCCGGAGGAAAAACAAACTGACCTGAAAGAGTTATTGATATAACATGGACAGGTTTGTGGAGATAAATGGGAAGTACTAAAATGGCTATACATGATGTAGATGTGGGAAAGGCTGTTCCAATCAAACGATATCCATACAGACTTAACCCTTTAAAATTGGCACAGGTTAACAAAGAGATTGAGAGTATGCTTAAAAATGGCATATTTGAAGTGGGTTGCAGCCAATGGAGCTCACCCATAGTGAGCCAGACGTTATCCAACGGTTGTGTGTGGACTAGAGAAAGGTGAATGCAGTTACAAGAACGGACTCTTATTCTATCCCACATTTGAGGATTGCATTGAGAAAGTGGGACAATCAGCTTTTATTTCCAAATTGGATTTACTTAAAGGTTACTGGCAGGTAACTTTATCCGAAAGGGCGAAGGAGATTTCAGCTTTTGTGACTCCAGATGGTTTGTACCAATTCAAAGTTATGCCATTTGGCATGAAAAACGCCCCAGCCACATTTCAACGGTTAACTAACAAAGTTGTTTCAGGATTCCCCAATTGTGCGGTATACATCGACGATCTGGTAATTTTCAGCCAGACATGGAAAGAACATTTGAAACATCTGAGGGAGTTATTCGATCGACTTCAGGAGGCGGGTTTGATGATAAACCTAGCCAAAAGTAAATTTGGAAAAGCCCAAGTCACTTTCCTTGGCCATACAATTGGACAGGGTCGAATGGTCCCACGGGATGTGAAAACAAAAGTTATTGCGGAGTTTCCGATACCCTCGACACGACGGGAAATAATGCGATTTCTTGGTATGAATGGATTTTACCGGAAATTTGTACCAAATTTCAGCAGTCTGGTTGCTCCACTGACGGACTTGCTCAAGAAGCGTAACAAATTCCAGTGGACAGCGGAGTGTCAACAGGCATTTGACGGCCTGAAGGCTGTGTTAAGAGGTAGAGGATGGGTCGAGGATTGGTTAACATGGGTAGAGGTTTGGTTAACTAACAGAAAGCAGAGAGTGGGGATAAATGGGTGTTTCTCTGGTTGGCAACCTGTAACTAGTGGGGTCCCTCAAGGATCAGTGTTGGGCCCGCAGTTGTTCACAATTTACATAGATGATTTGGAGTTGGGGACCAAGTGCAATGTGGCAAAGTTTGCAGACGACACTAAGATGAGTGGTAAAGCAAAAAGTGCAGAGGATACCGGAAGTCTGCAGAAGGATTTGGATAGGTTAGGTGAATGGGCTAGGGTCTGGCAGATGGAATTCAATGTTGCCAAGTGTGAGGCTATCCATTTTGGGAGGAATAACAGCAGCATGGATTATTATTTAAACGGTAAGATGTTAAAACATGCTGCTGTGCAGAGGGACCCGTGTGTGCTGGTGCACGAGTCGCAAAAAGTTGGTGTGCAGGTGCAACAGGTGATTAAGAAGGCTAATCGAGTTTTGTCTTTCATTGCTAGAGGGATGGAGTTCAAGACTAGGGAGGTTATGCTGCAATTGTATAAGGTGTTGGTGAGGCCACATCTGGAGTATTGTGTTCAGTTTTGGTCTCCTTACCTGAGAAAGGACATGTTGGCACTGGAGGGAGTGCAGAGGAGATTCACTAGGTTGATCCCAGAGTTGAGGGGATTAGATTATGACGAGAGGTTGAGTAGACTGGGACTGTACTCATTGGAGTTTAGAAGGATGCGGGGGGATCTTATTGAAACAGATAAAATTATGAAGGGAATAGATAGGATAGATTGGGCAGGTTGTTTCCACTGGTCGGGGAAAGCAGAACTAGGGGGCATAGCCTCAAAATAAGGGGAAGTAGATTTAGGACCGAGTTTAGGAGGAACTTCTTCACCCAAAGGGTTGTGAATCTATGGAATTCCTTGCCCAGTGAAGCAGTTGAGGCTCCTTCTTTAAACGTTTTTAAGAAAAAGATAGATACCTTTCTAAAGAATAAAGGGATTCGGGGATATGGTGTACGGGCCGGAGAGTGGAGCTGAGTCCACAAAGATCAGCCATGATCTCATTGAATGGTGGAGCAGGCTCGAGGGGCCAGGTGGCCTACTCCTGTTCATAGTTCTTAAGTTCTTATGTTCTTAACCACTGCTCCTGTGTTAGCCATCCCAAATTATACGAAACCATTCAAAGTGGCGGTTGATGCGAGTGATGTGGGTGTAGGTGCGCTGCTTCTACAAGATGATGACGAAGGGCTAAAGCGGCCTATTGGTTATTTTTCAAAGAAATTGAATTCTCACCAGAAAAAGTAGGAGACGTTGAGTTTGGTGTTAGCTTTGCAACATTTTCACATTTATGTGACCAGCAATCCGTCTGACACCATTATATATACTGATCATAATCCGTTGAATTTTTTGGAGCGATTCCGGAATAACAATGCAAGGCTGTTTCATTGGAGTTTATTGTTACAGACATTTCATTTAAAAATAGTACATGTGGCAGGACGAGAAAACATGATAGCCGATGTTATGTCACAAATGTGATGAATGGAAGCAGTTTCAGTTGGAGGAAGAAGAACAAAAAAAAAATAGAATATATTATTATACCTGTTTGCGTGTGTTGTTTTTTTGAAACAAAAAAGTATATTTACTGTGTGCATTTCTTAAAGGATAGTGAAAAGGTGAAAAATGAAACCATCTTGAAGTTGATGGGGTTTTTTTTTGCGGGGGGGGGGGAGTGTCATGTGAGAGTACCTTTAAGAAATGGGTGTTAAAGAAATGTATCTTTAAGAAATGGGTGTTTATCAGTGATGTCAGAGTGTGGGTGGAGCTGGGCTGTCTGTCAGCTTTTTACTTTCATTTTAGGCTGTTTGCTGCAGGGTGTGTTTTAGCTTTGTTTTCAGAGCTGGATAGCTGCAGTCACAGCCAGAAGGCGTATGAGACCATCTCTCTCTCTGTCATCTAAAAACTGTAAATCGATCCTTTGGTGATTTAAAACTAATTACTGCTCTCAGTAGTGTCTTTAACCTGATGTGCTTCTGTTAAAGTTTATGTTTTTAAGTCTTATGGATGTTAAAAGGAAAGCTTAAAGGATTACTTAGTGTTGTATTCTTTGGGGTTGTATTTGAATTAATGGTTGCTAAGATGTTCACTGTATGTTTTAAAAAGGTTAACTTGAGTTCATAGAATAAACATTGTTTTGCTTTTAAAAATACTTTTCCATTTCTGCTGTACCACGCCTGTAGAGTGGGCTGTGTGCTCCCCACACCACAATCGATTAAATGTGGGTCAGGTGAACTCCATGATACACTTTGGGGTTCTCTAAACCCTGGCCCATAACAGTGTGAGAGACAGCAGTGACGAAAAGTCCATGCCGTCATCGGAGCTACAGCCCGGGGTCTCCTGCGTCGACCCTTGGCCCAAGGGTCCATGTGTCGCCCCCATCTGTGTGTCACTGTTCGATCTGTCCGTCCTCTGTGTGTCCGTCCTCTGTGTGTCCGTCCTCTGTGTTTCAGTGTCCTGGGTGTCCGTCCTCTGTGTGTCAGTGTCCTGGGTGTCCGTGTCCTGGGTCTCTGTGTCAGTGGCAGGGCTTCTGTGATGGCTGCCCTCTCCGCCGTGGCCTGCATCCCTGGGGGCCACTGGACCTGACACTGGCCATGGGTGTGGAGTGGGGGGCTGGGGTGAGGGGTGGATTGGGGGAGTGGGGGGCTGGGGTGGAGTGGGGGGCTGAGATCAGGGACTGGGGTGAGGGGCTGGGGTGAGGGGCTGTGGTGAGGGGGTGGTGTGGGGGGCTGTGGTGAGGGGGTGGTGTGGGGTGTGGGGTGAGGGGTTGGGGTGGGGGGCTGAGGTGAGGGGGCGGAGTGGGGGCTGAGTGTGAGGGGGTGGTGTGGGGGGCTGTGGTGAGGGGGTGGAGTCAGGCAGGGGAGTCTCACTTGGTGGTGCACCTCCGACCTGGCAACCGACAACCTCCTGGTCCTCGGGTCAGCCTGCAAGGTTCAGTGTCCTGTGCTCATGAATGGCGAGGGGGTGCAATACGGATGGTCCCCCTCCATTTTTCCCCCACTCCCTGTAGTTGTGGGCGCTCTTATCCTGGGATGGGTGGGAACAAACATCAGTGATGTTGTGTTATTCATCTTGGGGTAACACGGACTGCAACTGGATGCAGTTGTACTTGAAAGTAGACTCCGAACTTTGGTGTTGGTTCAATACGCTTTCTTGAACTTGTTAAGCAGTGCACACAGTTCGCTGTGGGTTAACACTCTACTAATCTAAGTGTGCTTATTATAACTAACTAGACCAGACTAGCTCTGATCCACGTGTAGAAGGTGTTGAATGATTTGTACACCCTGACTGTCACTACAGTTGTCATCAGTGGAAAGAGGCAGAGTGCTGATGCTTCGTGTGTTTTATAGTGGGAGACTACCTTCTAGTATTCTGCCTGGTGATTGGTTGTGTTCTGTCCCGTGTGTTTATTGGCTGTACTGGGTGTCTGTCACTGCCTGTCTGTATCTCAATATGTGCATGAATGCATATCATGACAAGTGTCAGGCGGTCCGATGCATGCAGCGCAGCTGTTGGGTATATGATGGCATAGGAGCACGGGCACCCAGCCAATGCGGCTGGCATGGGTGGTGCAGCCCATGTGGGTCAGGGAGGGGGCCGTGCCATCCCCCTGGGGGGGGGGGGCCTTTCACATGTGTGGGGGGGGTAGGGGGGGGTGGTGCCAGGGGTACGTTGCTGTGTACTCACCCTGGCTGCCCTCGTTAGGTCGTGCAGCTTTTTGATCCGCGCTGGTGGAACAGGGTCGCTGAATCATGCCCCTCGTTTTCCATTTCTTCCCGCCCTGTTCTGGTGACCAAATGAGGCTCCCCCCCAGGAAGGCTGGGAACCTGATTTCAACAAACAGTAATGACCTGTAACTTTCTCAGACTCTCCTGCAGGTTGCAACCCTTGACAGACTTGCCCACGTTGAAATTGAAAGGTCCCTGTCTCATCCAATCTTCCCCACAGGCTGTGTGAGACAGGAGCAGTGAAGTGAGCCCCCTGGCTGCATCGGCATCAAGTAACTGGGTTGCAGAGAGGAAAGACACGCCCCATTTTTATGGCACCAACTGCTGTAAAGGAGATGTTTAAAGGGACAATTAAAAGGGAAGAAATAAGTTCAAAGCTAAGTGCTACAGACAATGTATGGAGTGGGGGAAGACAAGGAAGGAGAGGAGGAAGGGGGTGGGGGGATGGGGAAGGTGGGGGGAGACTGGGAAGGAGAGAGGGGAAGCTGGGAAGTGGGGGGGATGCCAGGAAGGGTGGGGGGGGGGGGTGCGGCTTGGACCGGGAGAGGATGGTCAGTCTGAGAGGGGGTGGTCGGACCGGGTGGCAGGATCTTGGGGGGCTTGTGTGTGGCGGACATCCCATACCAGGCTGGGAGTGGATATTTAAATAGTTACTCTGGAGTTAAAATTGATTGTTTTTCCTTCTACCTCTTTCAGAGTAACTATCAGGGTCAAACTGACAGCCATCCAAAGTTATCGATTTAAATCGCATTGCCACATGGTTCCCAGCCCAGCCTCATCGTCCAGGGGAGGTTAGTGCTGCTGGACAATTGCCGATTAAACCCTTACCTGGGAACTTTGAGAGCGATTTCCCAGTGCACCATTGGGGTATTCCCCATAAGTAAGGCTGGTGAGCCAGCAGGTTATGGTCCTAAATAATTATCAAGCTTCCCCTCCACATTGTTCCCCACATTTGAAACTCCCCCCACAATGATGTGAAGTCACTTCGGCACGATTTACAGCTGGTTATCAAAAATGCCGGGGGGGGGGGGGGGGGGGGCGGGGGGTGGAATCTGCAGTGACACTACCCTGGCATTGCCCCTGGGCACTGCTCCTTGCACAGTGCCAGGCGGGCCCTCTGGGTGCTCGTGGGGGGGGGGGGGGGGGAGTTTTCCCTTATTGTTTGGGGGTGTCTCCCTTTTGCCTGGGGGCGCCTTTGTCCATGGGAGGGAGGGGGGGGGGGGGTCCCCCACGTCATGGGGGTAGGGTTTCCTTTGCTTTATACCTGCCCCCCAATCTTGGGATTCCTGGCTGCTGACTGTATCCCGCCCCATCAGCAGGACAGCGTGAGCCAGAACTCTGTGCAGAGAATGAGAAATTCTGACCATGGCATCAGATCATGTGACTCATAGCTGCCATTTTTGGTCAGTGTCTTTTAATATTTGCTTCAACAGGTCTGCGGTAAGCTGGTGAAGTTTAGGTATCTCTCACATGGTCGCAGATTCATGTCATTGTGGCAAAGGCTAAAAAATACGAAAAAGTGGAGAAGTTGGGCTATTAGAGGAAACTCGTACTAAAGATAAAAACAGCCAGTAAAAGCTTCTACAAAGTAACTTAAAAGGAAAAGAGTAGCACATTTAGCAGGTGAGGCTGAGGCGAGGATTTTCTTGCCCACAGCTGCAGGGGGTTTTACCGCCCAGCTAAAGGTCCATCGGCTGGACAATCAGTGTGGCAGGAGGGGCTGGAAAATCCCACCCAGAGTATTTACTAACGAGGAGCAAGAAAATTCTGGAGACTTTGATCAAGAATTTTGTATTTATTTTCACAGTAACAGAAACAGAAAGAACCCAAGAATTGCTGACAGAGGGCAACAGGGAGGAACTGAAGACAATCACAGTTACAAGCGAAACAGTAGTGGGGAAACCTAAGGCTGAAAAGTTCACCGGGCCTGATGGCCTGTACCCTAAGATCTTAAAAGAAATGATTGCAGAGATAATGGGCATGATTTAATGAGAAAGTTTCAAAGGGCGCGATCTTTGCAAAGGAGAATCTCCGAGCGAGCGCGTTTAGCTGCGTGTTTCCCAGTATTCGCAGTGCAGAGAAACGCATTACTATTCAACGCCACTCGCTTTGAATAAGAGGCCTGAACAGGGCTTGCAGGGCAGAGGCTGCACATGGCCCCGTTTTTTACAATGGGAACTCACCGGAACTTCCCACTATAGCGAAAAATCTGGATGCCATTCCCCGACCTCACCACCAAGCCCGAACACAATATGGGATGGTCCCCAAACCCCACCCAGCAACGCCAGACTGATTGTGCACGTGCAAAAAATGGCAGCTTGGCAATGCCAGCCTGGCAATGCCCATGTCAATTGGCAATGCCATCTGGGCATCTTGGCAGTGATACAAACAGCGTTCGCCCAAGGTCTCTGAGGCCAAGAGGATAAATCCCAAAGCCTCAGGTACCTCGGGAATCTGTACATTACAGTGAGGCTAGCTGTCTTGTTCTAATATGCAGATTAGCCAAAAAGTGATCCCGCTCATTGTGGGCGGCATTCACCTCGCAACATCTCCGTGATCGCGCTGAATCTCGTGAGGCGTTACAAGATGGGTAGGTCCCGGGAGCGGGGTCTCCAGGCTTTCAACGGCCATGCTGCGCCGCAGTGAGCTGCTTTTTAGGCACATCGGCACCATAGGAACGCGCCCAAGTGTCATTTGTAGCGGGTTTTGATGGAGTTTCCTGTCGGCTCTGCCGGCAAGTTCTCCACTTCTACCTAATGGCACTAAGGGCACAATTCTCTGTCCTCGTTGCGCTCTCGCTCGAGCTAAATGAGTCCGGTGGATAGCGGGTAGGAGGCGCCCCCTCAACAAGGAGACAGCGTGGCACCTGTGCCATGTCCTCTTGGACTTGGCACCACATGGAGCAGGAGTACACCTGCTCAGCATCACTGAACATTTACGCCTCAGGATCATTCCAGGGCTCAAGTGGGGATCTGTGTGGCGTCGTGCAGGCTACAGGTGCATCCGACAGGTCACAGATGCCCTGTTTGCCCGGGTGGAAAACTACTTCATCTTTGACATGGGCCAAACCCAGCAAAATGGCAGGTTTCACCGCCATCACCGGGGTGCCCCAGGTCCAGGGGTCAACAGATGGCAGGCACGTTACCCTGCGCTCACAGGCCATTTAGAGTGTCCTATGTTAATAGAAAGGGGTTCCAACCCCTCAACATACAGCTCGTGTGCAACCATCACATGGAAATCATAGATCATAGAATTTACAGTGCAGAAGGAGGCCATTCTGCCCATCGAGTCTACACCGGCCCATGGAAAGAGCACCCTACCTAAGCCCACACATCCACCCTATTCCCGTAACCCAGTAACCCCATCTAACCTTTTTGGGCACTATGAACAATCTAGCATGGCCAATCCACCTAACCTGCACATCTTTGAACTGTGGGAGGAAACCGGAGCACCCGGAGGAAACCCACGCAGACACGGGGAGAACGTGCAGACTCCGCACAGACTGTGACCCAAGCCAGGAATCGAACCTGGGACCCTGGAGCTGTGAACCAACAGTGCTAACCACTGTGCTACCGTGCACGCATCCCAGGGAGCGTCCACGATAGTTACATCCTGGGGCAGTCGGTCATCCCTGGCCTTTTCGAGGACCACCCCAGGTTGTGCGGCTTGCTCTATTGGGATAGGGGGTATCCGCTGAGGACCTGGCTAATGACAGCAGGACGGGGACCGAAGAGGAGACCCACTACAACAAGGCCCATGTGGCCACCTTGGCTGTGATTGAGCGGTGCATTGGTCTCCAAGATGTGGTTCCGATGCCTCGACCACTCCAGTGGTGCACCGGAGGGTCGCACCTTTTGAGGTGGTCTGCTGTGCCCTCCACAACCTCGAACAGCAGCCGGAAGACACGATGTAGATTGGTGATGAGGAACATGTGACCACCTCTGAGGAGGATGATGAGGTAGCGCCGGACCGGCAGGGGCTGGAGGACGAGCCCAGGGAGGAATTGGAGGACCAGCTGGAGACTGCAGAACAGCCGGCAGCGCCAATTGTCCAGCAAGCCCGGAGGATGAGAGAGGCCCTCATACTCATCCGATTCACTTTAAATATGGCCTGCTCCATCACTGCTACTTTACCCATATCCCCCCCCCCCCCGCCCCCCCCCCCCCCCCCCCCCCCCCCCACCTCATCTCCCACCCTCCCAGGGTGTTACATCACTCCATGGTGCTGGTACTGTGTCGGCACTGTCTGTGGGTCGAGGGCAAGGCAGGGGGTGATAATAGCCCGCAGAGAGGTGACCGCCAGTGCTCCTCAATCTATGCCAGTCTGACCCCTGCCTGTCTGCTGAGTGCTCGCTCACACCCATCACCTGCCGGTGGTGTGCCAGGGGAAGGGGGAATGCTTGGAGTCTGCCTCCACCTGATGTGCATCAACAGCATTGTGGTGCTCACCAGATTGTGTCCCAGAAGCTTGACCACTAGCATTTCCCACCGAGGTACGTATATCTGCGCCGGTGGAGGGTGGGGATGACAGCTGTGATGCCTCATATACATAGATACCGAGAAAATTGGAGCAAGAGGAGGCCTTTTGGCCGTTCTAGCCTGCTCCGCAATTCATCACGATGATGGCTGATCATGCAACTCAATAGCCTAATCCTGCTTTCTCTCCTTTGATTCCATTCTCACCAAGTGCTATATCCAGCCGCCAGCCTCTGCATGGGTGACCGATCTGTCCTCTGCCACCCCAGTCACCTCCAGAGCCTATTCCTCGAAGGTGGTGAGGATTCTTAAATCCAACACATCACCGCCATACTGGGCCCTTTCCCGGAGATTCTACGACTGTTTTTCCTGAGGAGACACAGAGAGAGCATCGTTCACCACACGCGTGGTTCACAGTGGTGGGGGGTGGGGAGCTATGAAGGAACAGTTGGAGGGGGATGAAGGAAGGGCTGGGCGGGTTGAAGGGAGAGTGTGGGGGGGGGCGGGGGGGGGGGCGGGAAGAGAGGGTTAGGGGTCGCATGGAGAGTTGGTGGGGTAGATGCTCGCATGGAGTTGAAAAGATCTCAGACAGGGGAGGGTGATGGGGGGCGTGGAGGGGTTGGTGTCTGCCCACTCGTGCTGGGAGGTCTTGTTGACCTTTTTCAGGCATTAGTGCCCAGTCCTCCTGGTCACACTCCCGGCGCTCACAGCCATCGCCACCGGGTCCCTAACAGCACTGGCTGCCTTGTGGCTGATCCTGTGGGTGCATGGGGGCATGCAGGACATGTCTCCTGGCCTCCACAGAGTCCAGGAACCTCCCCAAATCTGCATCCCCGAAACTTGGGGCCGGTCTCCTGGCCGCCATTGTTGCGAGCTGGCTGGGGTTGGCTGAGCAAGTGCTGCTTCAGTGCTGCTCGACCTCGTTAGCGGGGGGCTGGCGAGCGTGGTGCCGGCAAATTGGCTGGCTAGCCTTCAATTGTGGCGAGAAGCCCACGGGGCCTCGTTAAGTGGACCAAGTGATGTTGAATAGTGTTGCCGGCCTCGCAGCCCGATGCTGAACCTGTGGAAGAGGTCATCTCTGAGCTGATGGAGATGTTAGGCAGCAGCCAAAACGTTCAGAGGAAGATGTCAGCTTCACTCCAGCAGATCCATAGCCACTTGGAGCAGTCCCAGTAGCTGCGGGTGCAAGAGAACACCTCCGAGGATAGCTCCATAATAGTCCCGTCACAACTGCCACCCACCCTCCACAACAGCAGAGACACTCACCTCGATGGGTGAAAGTGGTGGACAAGCTTCTGGGGCACATTCTGATGAGCCGCACACAGTTGCAGATCCACATCAGGTGGAGGCACGAGCATCCAGGGGAGTCAGCAGTCAGATTTGCTGGATCCCAGGACCCAGCTGGGTCCCAGTCAGATGCTGAGCTTCTGGACCAGGTCTACCCGGAGCTGAGAGGGTGCAGCCGTGAGATTCAGAGGGGCATGTCAGTGACCCTCCAGCAGGTCCACAGCCAATTGGAGGAGTCGCAAAGGCTCGCAAGGGATTTTGTCGGCAATGCGTGGCACCCAGGCCAACACTGCTAGGTTGGTGACTGCAGTGGAGAGCCTGGTGCACGACATTGGCACCATGAGTGAAAGTGTCCAAGGCATCGCACATTTAGTGATGGCCATGGCTGATGGTCTCGGCACAATGTCCTCCTCACTGGGGGGATATCACCCAGTACACGGCTGACCGCTCTCAGATGGGCATGGCCGAGGTTCTGCAGAGCTTGTCCCAGTTACTGAGGAGCATTGCCGAGGGCATTGACACGCTTGTGCGGACCATGGGGAACCGCCAGGGCTGGCAGAGCCAGATGACGCAGAACCAGCTGCCCCTCCATCCCAAGGTGAACCCCATGGCCCTGTGGGCACCGAGGAGGAGTGAGACCCTGTGCGTCTCAGAGGGTCCGCCACAAGGCAGCCAGCCGGCTGCCTCCACCTCAGATGGGCCAAGCCCATTGAGGATCACTGAAGGCACCGGGGTGGGGGGGTAGGTAGGGGGTGAGGAGGCTGGGGGTTGGGAAGTGGGCAGCACCATCAGGAGGGTGAGGAATTGTAAAACACAATAAGCATTTTGTGCACAGTTAGTATGATACTTCTGCCACTTTCTTCCGCAATGCAGGCTGACCTCCGAATCCTTGGCCCATCTCTCCAGGCATCTCCCCCTCCATAATGCGGGCTGACCTCTGAACCATTGGCCCATCTCTCCAGGCATCTCCCCATCCCCGTGGCAATCACCCACCCTCCGCCCGTTAGATGTGTCTCCGGAGCTGTGTCTCATCCCCTGGATGTTCGGATGCTGGTGTTGTCTCCCACAGTGTTCAAAAACAATGTCCAGGCGTCAAGGTGTGATTGGGATGCTAGGCAATGACTCCCACACGATTCATGGCCCGCCTACCCACGGGAATCCATTTGGGTTGTGTTAAGTGCTCACTTAAATACGACTGCCAATTCACTATTAGCCTTCTTGCGTGGGTCTCACCCCCACAACCCAAAGATGTGCAGGATGGGTGAATTGACAATGGTAAATAGCCCTTAATTGTAAAAAAAAAACAATAGCCTCCAGCTGCAAGGACAGAGGCCTTGGCAGTCAGTGGAGTTATGGGTGGTCGGTGGGGCAGACAGGCAGGGACAAGGAACGGATTCACATGACCCAGGAGTTGGCATGGTGGTACCGTGCGTGGCGGCCCCCTGGTTGCCCAGCACTTCCCCCTCCACCCTCCCATAATGGCCCTACCCTGCAGAGGGTCCCCCGCCCCAGCTGTGGGTCCCCCACCCACCGCGAAGCAGTGGGGTGGCAATCTGAGTGCCTCCGGGTTGTTTGCCTGTGAGAAAAGATGGCTACTCACCTCCACGGCTCCCGACAGAAGCCCTTCCGCCAGGTTCACGTTTTTCAAAAGGAGTTTTAATCGGCCACTTGCTGGGGGGTGCGCTGAATGATGAGAGGCCATTGGATATGATCTGGCTCCCGTTACTGGCATGGAAATAGGGGCTGGGAATCTCCGAAATCCCGGCCAAGTGTTGACGCCGGCGTGAACACCGGAGTGGCGCAAGCTGGCGTGAACAGGCCTCCTGGCCCAGCAATTCACTGCTGTTCAGCGGGCTAGCACGGCGCCGGAGAGCTGCACGTTGCTCCGGCGCCGAAAGGCGGTCCTGCACGGCCGGCGCAGTTCCACGCATGCGCGCGCCGGCCGGCGTGGGTCCGCGCATGTATGCGACGCCCGTCTCCATGACGACCCCTGCACAACATGGCGGAGGCCGACAGGGGCCTGGTGCGTAGGAACATAGGTACCCCCTGGAATGAGCGCACCCGCCAATTGGTAGCCCCCAACGCGGGTCTGGCCACCGTGGAGGCTCCCTCCGCCGTTGGATCCCCCCTGTCCCCCTACCAGGACGGCCCCCACAGCCAGAACGGGTGGGACCACATGTGAACATGCCGGCGGGATTCGGCGGGCAATCGGCCCGTCGAGCATGGAGAATCGTTGCGGGGGCCGCTTTCAATGGCCCCCGACCGGCGCCGCCTCGGCCGTGTGCGCGCAACTGGCGGGTCCGTGGAGAATCGCAGAAGCGCGTCTCGCCAGGGGCGTCATTCTCCGACCCCCCAGCGGGTCGGAGAATGGCCGTTGGCCGCCGCGAATCCCGCCCCCGCTGGTTGCCGAAGTCTCCGGCACCGGATATTCGGCGGGGGCGGGAATCGGGCCCCGCCGGTTGGCGGGCCCCCCCCCCGCTGGATTCTCCAGCCCAGGTGGGCTGAAGTCCCGCCGATAAATTGCCTGTCCCGCCGGCGTGGATTAAACCACCTTTTGTACGGCGGGACAAGGCGGCGTGGGCTGGCTCCGGGGTCCTGGGGGGGGGCGTGGGGCGATCTGACCCCGGGGGTGCCCCCGCGGTGGCGCGGGCGGGCCTGTGCCGTGGGAGCACTCTTTCCCTTCCGCCTCCGCCACGGTCTCCACCATGGCGGAGGCGGAAGAGACTCCCTCCACTGCGCATGCGCGGGAAACTGTCAGCGGCCGCTGACACTCCCGCGCATGCGCCGCCCCGAGATGTCATTTCCGCGCCAGCTGGCGGGGCAACAAAGGCCGTTTCCGCCAGCTGGTGGGGCGGAAATTCCTCCGGCGTCGGCCTAGCCCCTCAATGTTGGGGCTCGGCCCCCAAAGATGCGGAGCATTCCGCACCTTTGGGGCGGCGCGATGCCCGTCTGATTGGCGCCATTTTGGGCGCCAGTCGGCGGACATCGCGCCGTTTTGGGAGAATTTCGCCCCTGATTTCTGGCGTGAACGGCTATTCTCCTCCCTGCGCCGGGTGCAATTCCGGCGTGGAGGGTCAGAGAATCCCGCCCCGAGCTCAACCTGGGACTGGTTTAGCACAGTGGGCTAAACAGCTGGCTTGTCAATGCAGAACAAAGCCAGCAGCGCGGGTTCAATTCCCGTACCGGCCGCCCTGAACAGGCGCCGGAATGTGGCGACTAAGGGATTTTCACAGTAGCTTCATTGAAGCCTACTTGTGATAATAAGTGATTATTATTATTATTACCATTATTAATCTCGACAACAGGGACTCCTACATCAGAGTCCTATTTATTGACTACAGCTCCGCCTTAAACACCATAATCCCAGCCAAGCTCATATCAAAGCTCCAAAACATAGGACTTGGCTCCCTACTCTGCAACTAGATCCTCAATTTTCTGACCAACAGACCACAATCAGTAAGAATGAACAACAACACTTTCTCTACAATGGTCCTCAATACCGGCGCCCCGCAAGGCTGCGTACTTAGCCTCCTACTCTACTCCCTGTACACACACGACTGCGTGGCAAAATTTGCTTCCAACTCCATCGATAAGTTTGCTGACGATACGACCATAGTGGGCCGGATCTCAAATAACGAGTCAGAATACAGGAGGGAGATTGAAAACCTAGTGGAGTGGTGCAGCGACAACAATCTCTCCCTCAATGCCAGCAAAACTAAAGAGCTGGTCATTGACTTCAGGAAGCAAAGTACTGTACACACCCATGTCAGCATCAACGGGGCCGAGGTGGAGATGGTTAGCAGTTTCAAATCCTCGGGGTGCACATCTCCAAAAATCTGTCCTGGTCCACCCACGTCGACGCTACCACTAAGAAAGCACAACAGCGCCTATACTTCCTCAGGATACTAAGGAAATTTGGCATGTCCACATTAACCGTTACCAACTTTTACAGATGCACCATAGAAAGCATCCTATCGGGCTGCACCACAGTCTGGTATGGCAACTGCTCGGCCCAGGACTGCCAAGAAACTTCAGAGAGTCGTGCACACCGCCCAGTCCATCACACAAGCCTGCCTCCCATCCATTGACTCCATCTACACCTCCCGCTGCCTGGGGAAAGCGGGCAGCATAATCAAAGACGCGTCCCACCTGGCTTACTCACTCTTCCAACTTCTTCCATTGGGCAGAAGATACAGAAGTCTGAGAACACGCACAAACAGACTCAAAAACAGCTTCTTCCCCGCTGTTACCAGACTCCTAAATGACGATCTTGTGGACTGACCTCACTAGCACTACACCCTGTATGCTTCATCCAATGCCGGTGCTTATGTAGTTACATTGTATATCTTGTGTTGCCCTATTATGTATTTTCTTTTATTCCCTTTTCTTCCCATGTACTTAATGATCTGTTGAGCTGCTCGCAGAAAAATACTTTTCACTGTATCCCAGTGCACGTGACAATAAACAAATCCAATCCAAGTAATGATAATTGGTTTCTCGCCATGCTACGGCGAGATCACGATTTTGCTTACGGGGGCGGGCCGGTTGCATCACAAACTGTTTGGCGCCTGGCGTATTTCTTGTTTTCAGCTTCCCGCTATTCACCGGCCTCGTTTCTATTGAGAGCTGAACGAGGCTGGAGAATCACGCCCTTAGTTTTGAAACTGAGCCCCCAAGTTCTTGATTCTCCCAAAAGGGGAAACATGCTCTCAGAATCTCCCCTGTCAAACCCCCTTGGAAACCGATATGTGTCAATGACATCACCTCTCATTTTTCTGAACTTCAGTGGGAACAAAATCAAACTGCTCAACCTTACCTCAAAATACAAAATGTGAAACTCTTCTATTTTGGGCGAGATCTACCAGCCGTGTTGGGCCTGAAAGGCAGTGCGGTGCGGCCGGTAGATGTTGGGTGATCTCTCTTCTGGGATCTACACGGCTTGCGATACCTCGCGAGATCTAACGTGATCTTGCGAAATGTCGCAATGTGAATCCCACCCATTATAGGTGAGGTTATTTTTAGCAAATCTACACATTAGAGTAAGACTGCTAGTCTCACTCTAATGTGCACTCTCATGATCTACCCAAGGCGTAAGATCTAACCCCCTCGCCTTGGGAGATCTCGGGCGGGTGCTGTTCAGTGCTGGTCTCCACAAATGGGGACCGACGGAACGGCACTTGTGGGGGTATCCCAGAGGATCAGAGGCTCCCGAGTGCTTGCCCTGTGGGCAGTGTGGCACCTTGGCACTTCTGATGGTACCCTGACAGTGCACCTGGGTGCCAACCTTGTGGTGCTCAGGTGGCACTGCCAGCTTGCAAGGGCACTGCCAGGCTGGCAGTGCTGAACGTCTGAGGATCCTGGGAGTTTAGGAGGTTGAGGGGAGATCTAATAGAAACTTACAAGATAATGAATGGCTTAGATAGCGTGGATGTAGGGAAGTTGTTTCCATTAGCAGGGGAGACTAGGACCCGGGGGCACAGCCTTAGAATAAAAGGGAGTCACTTTAGAACAGAGATGAGGAGAAATTTCTTCAGCCAGAGAGTGGTGGGTCTGTGGAATTCATTGCCACAGAGGGCGGTGGAGGCCGGGACGTTGAGTGTCTTTAAGACAGAAGTTGATAAATTCTTGATTTCTCGAGGAATTAAGGGCTGTGGAGAGAGAGCGGGTAAATGGAGTTGAAATCAGCCATGATTGAGAGATGGAGTAGACTCGATGGACCGAACGGCCTTACTTCCGCTCCTATGTCTTATGGCCTTAAGGTGCCAGGCTGGCATTTTCCCCACAATGGATTTTGGGCCTTGGGGTGCCCTGTGTAGGTTCAGGGATATGTGGGGGTGGGCACCTGAGGACCCCCTTATAGGTAAGTTGGGAGTTGGGAGGGGGGAAGGGGCCACGTTGGGTGGGTCAAGAGATCTGGATATTATTTTAAAATGGCATCCCGAACTATCCCTGCACTGAGGGGTTCCGGCGAGTGCAGCTCCTCAGTGCAGGAGATGGGACTCAGTGCGGCCTCAGCCTTGTGTTCCCCTCTGAGGCCCCCAATCTACCCGAATGGCCGTTCAATAATGTGGTGTTTTGCAGCACCCCAATGCCAGGAAACACCTTGCTAATCGTACATGCTGTGGGCTCTGCTCCCCTTCGGGTAGGACGTGCTCGCTGAGGCCAAGTGCAGTGGTGGGTGGCTCCGGTGGCACCTGACTAGCCGACCTGAACAGTGAGATCACGGTGGGGATTCTGCGCTTTCAAAGACATTAATTATGCACAGGCAAGTTCCCCTCTGACTCTCCTGATGGGATGGCAGCTGATTCATCCACCCCTTCAGCTGATGGGTTTGAAGGTCCCAGCGCCATATTTAAATACCAGATCAGCGCACTCGTATCACTCTCTCCAACACACCTGTCTTCACCAGACCGTACAGGGTGTCAGCAACCCAGAGGGAAAAGCCTAGCAACCTCAAGAGGAAGTCTATTCCTCGATTCAACCACTTTCACCCTGAGCCCATCACCTCCGAGGTACCCATGCTCCACTTGGACCTCTACCCACCACATCTGGAATCTTCGTCCATCCCCTTCCTGGAACTAATGTGATATTTCTTTCACCCCCTTGTTTATGAACTTTCATGCAGCCTTGTCAGGGTCCCTCTCCTCTGTCTTCCATTGTTCATCTTCATCATCCACCTCCTTGCCCCATCACGTGGCATTGTGAGTCCTTGCCCAGCTCCTACCCCACCTCCTTGCACAGTACTCCTTCCACATTTCCCCCTTTATCTTCATTCGGCCACACTCCTCTCACCTCCTGGTCTCATCTTACACTCCATCCCCAGTCGAACTGTCGAACAGGACCCACAGCACAGTCTTGTCCAGACAGGCACTGCTGTGTGGCACCAAGGGCAAGGAGACCCCTGTACTCCCCAACCCTAGGCACAGTACTGATCCAGGTTTGTGACACAGGAGAGTCCATGGGTCCAGCCGCCTGTTTCTGCCTATGAAGACCAGTTCGGAATAGAGATGGAGACAGGAACTGGGACTCAGGAACTGATGCCCTGGCAGAGTGGTGAACAGCGCATCAGGAGCAGTGTAGCACTATGGCAGAAAGTTGTTGCACTCACCCCTAAGTCTCTGGTGAACTGAAGATATCTTGTGCATATCACTCATTGGCAATCTGGTTTGACATTGACGGAACTTCCCACTGACATGACGCAAGATTGAAGGGCCTGACGGGATGTTGGTGTGCAGCTATTTTAATGAATATTCATGAGGTGCAAATGGTAAATGCCAGTGGGAAGAGCGAGCTGCCATTAACCAGCCAATGGGAGAATTGCAATGGGATTTTACGCCAATGGGTTTCTGACTTTTTGGCTCCCGCCAAATTCACCATACCTACTTGCCACAAATCCACCGCAGGTTGGTTGGGAGAATTTTACCCAAAGATACAAAGACCGGTAGGAAAGCAAGTCATGAGGAGGATACAAAGAGTCTATATCGGGAAATATATAAGTCAATTGAATGGGCAAAAATTTGGCATAAGAAATGTGATGTGACCCACTTAATAGGGGCAAAGAAAAACCCAGAATATTTTTCAAATGGAGGGAAACTACGGAATGCTGCAGTGTGGAGGGGTCTCCTTATACATGAATCACAGGCACAACAAGTAATTAAGAAGGCAAATGAAACGTTGGCCTTTATTGCAAGCAGGATGGAGTCTAAAAGTAGGGACGTCTTGCTACAAAAGTGCACATTAGTGAAAACGCAGCTGGAGTACTGTGTACTGTTGGATTGGATTTGATTTATTGTCACATGTACCGAGGTCCAGTGAAAAGTATTGTTCTGCGTACAGTCCAGACAGGACTGTCTCTATCTCCATGCCAAACTGGTCTTCATAGACAGAAACAAGCTGCTGGACCCATGGACTATCCGGTGCCACCAATTTGGATCAGTACCGACAGTCCAGACAGATCGTTCCATAAATGAAAATACATGGGACATACATAAATACACAATGTAAATACATAGACATAGACATTGGGTGAAGCATGCGGAGTGTAATGCAACAACATTATAGACAAGATGCGTAGAGTAATGCAACAACATTGTCGACAAGATGCGTAGAGAGATAAGTTCCATGTGTAAGAGGATCATTCAGGCGTCTGGTAACATCAGGGAAGAAGCTGTTTTTGAATCTGTTAGTACATGTTCTCAGACTTTTGTATCTCTTGCCCGAAGTTGGAAGAGAGAATAACACGGGTGGGAGGGGTATTTGATTATGCTGCCCGCTTTTCCAAGGCAGCATGAAGTGTAGACAGAATCAATGGATGGGAGGAAGATTCACGTGATGGACTGGGTTGTGCTCAAGGCTCTGGAGTTTCTTATGGTCTTGGGCCGAGCAGTTGCCATAACAGGCCAGATAGGATGCCTTCTATGGTGCGTCTGTAAAAAACTGTTTAGAGGCAATGTGGACATGCCGAATTTCCTTAGTTTCCCGAGGAAGAATAGGTGCTGTTGTGCTTTCTTGGTTGTCGCATCGACATGGGTGGACCAGGACAGATTGCTGATGATGTGCATACCTCGGGATTTGAAGCTGTCAACGATCTCCACCTCGGCACTATTGTGTATGATACTTTGCTTCCTGAAGTCAACGACCAGCTCCTTAGTTTTGCTGACATTAAGGGATAGATTGTTGTTGTTACACCATGCCACTAGGTTCTATATCTCCCTCCTGTACTCTGACACATCGTTGTGTGAGATCCGACCCACTACAGTCGTATCATCAGCAAACTTGCAGATGGAGTTGGAGCCAAATTTTGCCACAGTTGTGTGTGTATAGGGCGTATAATAGGGGACTAAGTATGCAGCCTTGATGGACCCGATATTGAGTACTATCATGGAGGAGGTGTTGTTGTTTATCCATACTGATTGTGCTCTATGGGTTAGGAAGTCGAGGATCCAGAGGGAGGAGCCAAGTCTGAGGTTTTGGAATTTGGTTCGGATTATGGTGTTGAAATTCTAGTCTATATATTTAAGGAGAGATATATTTACACTGGAAACAGTTCTGGGAAGATTCACTAGGTTGATTCCTGGGATGAAGGGGTTATATTATGAGAAAAGGTTCAACAGATTGGACTGAAACTCAATGGGAGTTCAAAAGAATGAGTGGCAATATTATTGAAGTATATGATTTTGAGGGGCTGGACAGATGCTGAGAGGATTTTTCCTCTCGTAGGAGAATCTATAACTCTGGGATACAGTTTAAAAATAATGAACTCCCATTTAAGACAGAGATGAGGAGGAATTTCCTCATGTTAGCCTTTTGAATTCTCTTCCACATAGAGCAGAGAGGCTGGATCATTGAATATTTTCAATGCAGATTTTTGGTTGATCAAGGAGTTAAAGGTTATGGGGCAGATAGGGAAGGAGAGTTAAGGCCACAATCAGATCAACCAATCATGATCTTATAAAATTGCAGAGTGGCTTCATGGGTCAATTTGGCCTTCTCCTGTTGCTATATCATATGATCTTATGTTAGCCTACTAGGTAATGTCCCACATTCAACCCAAAACAACTGTACTTTACAAAAGCATTCAACCTCCTCCAGGCTCATTTTATGTCTACATTGCACTCCATTCAAATCTACCTTTTCACACAAATGTCCTCATCTCCAACTCTCTTACCTTATATGAGTGCTATTTTCCCTGTTACTCATTAATTCAATCTGATACTCTTCTTCCCTTCCAACCTTCTTTTCCACTATCTTCTTTCAAATTGGCAATTTTCCCTCATCCCAGATTTCAAGATGGTATTCCTCAATCTCTTCTTCTCCATTTGTGTTGCCTCCCCATTGAATTGAACTCAGTTTCTGCCAAGTATGCTGTCCATCACCAAGACTGTCCACCTCTGTAATATCACCGATCCCTGTCTCACTTCAAGGCACCTGCTACTGAAACCCTCGTCCAGGTCTTTACCCCGATTAGACCTGACTATTCTGATGCTCTCCTCACTGGTCTCCCATCATAAACTTCACCTCATCCAGAAATTAGCTCCCCATTTCCTATACCACTCACCCATCACCCCTATCCTGAGTGAATTACAATGGCTCTCTATCCCCCAGCACCACAAATTTGAAATATCCGTGTGTTTAAATTCCATCAGATCCTCACCTTTTACCAGCCATGTACCCTTCAGGGCAATAATCCACTGATCAAAACTCTCTGATCATCTGACTCTGGCCCCTGTGCAAATCCCCTTTATTATCCCACCATTGATTGCTTTATTTGCAGCCACCTAGTCTCCTCATCTAGAATTCCCTCCTTAAACCTTGTGTCTTTCCACTTCTGTCTCCTCCTATTTAACTCATTTTATAATCCATCTCTTTGAGCAAGCATTTGCTCACCACCCATAGAATCTACTTCTTTGGCTGGGCAACACTTTAATGCTAATCACAGATTAGCAGATTGAGAAGAAACACATTTTAGGGTTCAGGAAAAAGATGCCTCTGCATTGCTGCTTTGAAATTCCCTCCCTAAACCTCTTTCTCTCATTCTTTAAGATATACCTTAAAATCTACCTTGTTAAAACAAGTTCCTGGCCACAAGCCCTAATGTATGTGTGTCATTTGTGTCTGATTTACTGCTTCTGTGAGTTACTTGAAGAGACCTTACTACATTAAAGGCACTATATAAATGCAAGTCATTGTTGCTTTGAAAATAACTAAAGCTCTGATAGGCTACAAAGTGCCCATCTTCCCATAGCCATCTTTATATCAACTGACCGTGTGGTTAGTTCGAGATGCGTGGGTGGCACGTTAGCACAGTGGTTAGCCCTGTTGCTTCACAGTGCCAGGATCCCAGGTTCGATTCCCGCTTGGGTCACTGTCTGTGCGGAGTCTGCATGTTCTCCCGGTGTCTGTGTGGGTTTTTTCCGGGTGCTCCGGTTTCCTCCCACAAGTTCGAACTACGTGCTGTTAGGTAATTTGGACATTTTGAATTCTCCCTCAGTGTACCCAAACAGGCGCCGGAATGTGGCGACTAGTAAATTTTCACAGTAACAAAGTAAGCCTACTTGTGACAATAATAAAGATTATTATTATTATTATGGTAGGAGCATTTTCTGTGTCTGCAAAGCCCATGTGATGAGGCTGGGCCTCCCATACACACTGGATGCATGATCCCCAGTGGATATCGACCCAGATGTCACCTTGAGCTGGTGCTCTGGCCTCCACAAATCAGGACTATCTGATTAGCTGGTGCACTCTCTGGTCAGAGGTGTGAGTGCACAGAGGCTCACTCTGACAAAGGTTACTGCTTTAACAAATCGCAGTTTAAAACAAAGGTAAAACCAGGCTGTATGTTAACCATCAAGCTTCCCATATTTTTTGTGTTGGGAAAACACATCTCTCAGACGTAATCCATGGGTAGACATCAGCTTGCAACCCAATTATTTCTTAACTGTTCTTCTAACAGTGTTTTAATCTCCTTTTTAATTCTTTCTAATTTGTTGGTTTACCACACCATCTGATTTCTTAAGCAGAACAGATGAAACCTGCTCCCTTGACAGTACAAGTGCTAAAGATTACCTCTGAATAGCCACTGGAAGAAACAAAACTTTCGCAACCCTCTGGTTTTCTCAGATTTTTTGCTCTATAATGAACCCAGAATGTAAGAGGCACCTTGATTCTTTTTTTCTTCAAGCTTTTTGTTTGTAAGGGAGTGGGGGGGAGATGAAAATTGCTGCTTAATTGTCACATTCTTGTGGCAGGTTCAGCCAAATCACACCTGGGGTTGCACCTGCCTCATTAAAGCGGCACTTTTTTCCTTGCAATTTTTTTGTTGTGTGTGTTATTATTCACAATCCTGAGTAGCCGTGCCAAGTGAAAAGGAAAGGCCCACATTATTCAGTCTGGAACCGGCAAGGGTCACTTTTGTTTTCGGGAAATGCTCCCAATTACCGCAGCTCAAAACTTTTGCTGGTTGCTTTTTTTGTGGGTGACTTCTGTGAGGCGTGTTCAAGGAGGGTTTTTTTGTGTGTGTGTATGTGTGTGTGTCTGTGTGCGTCTGCGTGTGTGTGTTTTCTAATCTGACAAATACCCACAGCCTTGTGCATGAGCCTTTGAAGGTTTTAGTGTGACGCACAGGTGGCTTCCTCGAGCGACTGTGGTATTGTGACTTGCTGCGAGTGCCCAGGTTTGGTTACTGGATATCCTCTGCAGTGTGCTTTAAGGCTTTGGATGCTGTTTTCTTTTTTGCCGTTTGACACCTGTAAAAAGACAAAGCTCCTGGATGGATCAGTCAGTTAATTCTGGCTTACATTAGCATTACATAGAGTTACATCGAATTTACAGAACTGCAATAAGTCATTCATCGGCCGAACTGCTACACGCCAGCGTTCATGCTCCATCCGAGCTACCGCTCATTTTTCTGTATTTCATTCTATCAACTCAACTCAGCCATGGAGAATTCTCCCAAGAAGTAGCAAATTCCACGTTCTAAACACGTCTTGGGTTTAAAAGAAAAGCAAGTTACTATGGATGTTTGAAATCTGAAATAAAACCAGAAAATGTTGTAAACATTCAGCTGGTTGGGCAGCATCTGTGGGGAGAGAAAAAGAGTTAACATTTCAGGTTGATGACTTTTCATGCTCTGATGAAAAGTCATTGACTTGAAACATAATACTGAATGTTCTCTTGCATCTTTTAGTGTTTGGTGTATATTTATGGCCCTACTCCTTCACAAATGGAAACATCAATCCGACATCATTATAAAGACCTCTATTAGCTCACTCTACAGCTTTCCTTCTCTTGGAGAAGAAAACCCCACCATGGTCTGTCTTTCCTGATGGCAAGTGCATTGCAGAATCTTGTGGAACTGAAGGTACCAGGTTCAAACACCAGTCTGTGCTGACTGAGCTGATCTCTGAATGGGTGGAGTGCTGTTTCTAGACTAGGGATGAGGAGGTCTGCAAAGACTGCTGGTCTTATTCAGTTATTGCTGTTGGAAGGTGCACGTGTGGATGTCAGGAGGCACAGGTTTGGGCTCAGGTGTAAATCTCTTCTATGGGTAAATAGCCTGCAGAATTTTGTCTAGTCTCAAACATGACAAAGAGGTTTTTTTGGGCTGAGATACTAATGAGCCCCTGGAGTCTGTCAAATCCAAACTCCTGTAAAAGCTAGCGTCTTGAGAAGGGGAGAAAATTAAATAAATACTAGCTCTGCCTATGGAAAATGCAATTTGTCACTGCCAAACAATTTTCAGCCAAATGGCTACAATAAATCTCAATGATTTGAAACGTGGTTGATTCCGTTGGGATTAGAAGATTTAATTCCCACATTTTCTCATTCCTCCAGGCTTAATTGTTTTTGTGTTTGAATCACAATGTAATTTTCACTCCCCCACTGAGATGATTCAGTACGGTGACAAAGCTTTGAATAGTTACCCAAATATCTTCAATAAATTGCTGAACCAAAAATGACAGCGCATTTACCAAAGATTTAAAGGAAAAATGTCATTAGGAAAGCCTCATTGCCATACACTGTTATCTGATGGAGGGAGATTTTCACTCTCAATGAGGGTGCAAAATGGGGAGTTGTCAAAATTCTGCCTGTTAGTGTCCTGCTGTAATTTCCTTTGCATTCACTTTAGTGAAAGGGGTAATCGAGCAGGTTAAATAACGATCGGGCACTCTATCTCCAATAGTTTTGTCTTCTGGAAAAGATGAATTTCAACCCCACTCGTCTCTTCTGAATATTCAAGCTAATCTCTTTATTTTGACCCTGGGCAACGATCTGTTTGATATGTCTTGTCAATGCGGCTTGTCTAATGTTACAGTTATTCCCATTATGGTCAGGAAGAAAGATGGCAAGGTCAAGGTTGAGGGTGTTTATGATCTGAATTTCAATTGTGTAATCTTTCTCATAACTGGATAATCTGCAGGTCAGCTTGCAGAACATACTCCATCACTCTCTCCCTAACCAAATATCGTCTGTGAAGACATTCTCGTTTGGTTGCCTCAAGAGAATGGTATTGTAATGATGTTAGACAAGCAATCCAGAGGCCTGGACGACTGTACTTCAGACATGAGTTCAAATGCCATCATGGCAACTGAGGGAATTTGGATTCAATCAATTCATAACTCTGGAATAAAATGTGAGTCTCATTAATAATCAATGAAACTACTGGATCGTTGTAAAAAAACAACTAAAACTGCTGTCCTTACTAGGTCTGGCCTATGTGTGACTGCAGACTCATATCCTCTGAAATGGCCCAGCAAGCCACTCAGTTGTAGAAGTCTCACAGTCACCTGCTCAAGGGTAATTAGGAATGAGCAATAAATGATTGCCTTGCTAGTGATGCGCAGATCCCAAGAAATGATATAAAAAAGGTAGACATTCTCAGGGTTTGTGACACCAGTCAGTGGATCAGTATGTGTGGTGTTGTGTTATTCACCCTGGGGTAACACGGACTGCAACACGATGCAGTTAAATGATCAAGCATACACCAAACGTAGGCGTTGGTTCAATAAGATTTATTGAACTTCAGAAACGAAGCACACAGCTGCCTGTGGGTTGACTCTACTACTCTAAGTAAACTAACATTAACTATCAAGACCAGGCTAGCTCTGATCCATGTGTAGAAGGTGTTGAATGATTTGTACACCCTGACTGTCACTACAGTTGTCACCAATGGAACGGGGCAGAGTGCTGATGCCTTGTGTGTTTTATAGTTGGAAGCCACCCTCTGGTGTTCTGTCTGGTGATTGGTCGTGTTCTGTTCTGTATGTTGATTGGCTCACCTGGGTTTCTGTCACTGCCTGCTTTTACCTCATGATGCGCATGGATGCATATTATGACATACATGTGGTTGTTGAACTTCCCTGACATTTTCACTCTAATCCTGCACCTCCAAAATGCTGAGGGACTGAGAAGCACTGAGTGTTGTCAATTGTCACAATTCTGATGGTCTCAAACACAAATACACCGATCGTACTTTCTGATAGGACAGAAACGTGCTGCCTTTCAACTAACCATTTCACACAGGTGAGCTAAATGCACAATGTGAAAGATGCACAAACTTTGGAAAATTGAACAGTAGCTGATCATTGTCAAAGTGACAATGGCAAAGATACCTTCAGACATTTTACTTGGAAGCACTTTGATGTCAGCCTCAATGCCCAGATAGAAAGAAACACTCTGTGTCTGGGTGCAGTAGGGTCAGTGAAATAGTTCAGCACGCCATTTCCCAGCTTGCAATTTGGGAGTGGGAAACCGCTGATTGGAAAATCAACCTTGGCGTGGCCAGTTCTCAGCTGAGGAAAATTTAGACGCACCCATTGAAACAAAATCTAATAATTTTCCATTGAAAACTGGATTGCTGGCAGCTAGCTCCTGTGTATTAAAGGGAGGTGCTTGCATATTTCTAGGCTCAGTTATAACAGGAGCCTCAAGGGACCTTCCTGTTTGATTTATTACTGAAAGTAGCCACACCCTGGTAACAGCGCGGCTGAGCTAGCCTTGAGTGAGTGGAAAGAGGACTTTGCAGCGCCTTTTCTCCCATATTGCGGCCTTGCAGCATAAAGGCTATCCTCTGAACAAAATGAGACGAATCTTAACCTGCGCGGTTAGGTGAACATTCAAAGCAGAAATAGGTGAATCCTTTGTCACTCCCAAGAATGCAAAGTTGGTCACAGACTCGGACAGCTGACGGAAGGTTGGACAAACCTTCTCTAAATCATTTTTGCCCCACAATGCAGGTGAATGGATAAGTCCCGCAGCTGATGTAGGAGGTGAAACCTAGTTAATTGCTTCTGGGCTGAAGAGTACTGTTCAACTTAATCATTTTTGTCAGAGCTAATAAGAGAAAGATGACAACGTCTTGAATATCACAGAACCTGCTCATCCTGAGGCAATCCTAACAGCCCAATGTTTGGGCTAAATATTTCAGGCTTGAACTACTGACCATAAAATTATTTCAAGCAGGACAGATAAGTTTGTCAACTGCCTTAATATTCCTCCCTCGCCCTGCCCCTCCCTAAACATACATTTGCAAAGCATGAGTGATCAGGTATGACTGATACTTGTAATCCAAGAACAGTCATGTTCATAGAGGATCTGGATTTGTTGGTAAGTAGATTGATAATCTGCTGTGCTGTTTCTCACAGGCAGTTCGAAGCCTGGGTACAGTATGTCGTACATGTTTATCTGTCTCGAGATCATGTTGAAACTTTGTTTCTAAAGGATTTTTGTGCAGTTGGCCTCTCAAAAGGCTTTTAGTTATCTTCCAATTTGGGCAGGAGAGTTGTTTTTGTACCTTTTGAGTTTGAGGTTCGGCCAATTTCACTGGCACTGCTGGTGGGCTCCTTTACTGGAAGGTGAACGTTTGGGAGATGGAGAGAACTCAGCACCACTGTGGAGAATGGATGCAATTCTCCGAAACAATTACTAAGTGTGGGAGCGAGTAGGAATTGTTGCGAGCGTCCCGGAGCTTGACCCAACAAGGCCGGCAACGCAATTCAATGTTAATTGGTCCACTTAAAGAGGCCTCATGGGCTTCTTGTCGCAAATGCAGGCTCACCAGCTGATTCGCCGGGACCGCGCTTGCCAGCCCCCACTAACAAGGTTGAGCAGCACTTAAGCTGCACTTGCACAGCCAACCCCAGCCAGCTCGCAACAATGGCGCCCAGGAGACCAGTCCCGGGATTCGGGGATGCTGACCTGGGGAGGCTGCTAGACGCCATGGAGGCCAGGAGGGATGTCCTGTTCCCCCGGGGTTCCTGGAGAGTCAATCACAAGGCAGCCAGTGCTGTCTGGGCTGAGGTGGCGGCAGCTTTCAGCTTGGGGAGTATGACCAGGAGCACTGACCTTCAGTGCCGATAAAAGGTCAACAACCTACACTGGGCAGCATGAGTGAGTAGACACCATGCCCCCCCCTGCCCACCACCACCACCACCTCCCCCAGCCCAAGGGAGCATCCACTGCCCAACTCCCCATGCAACCCCCAACCCTACCTCCATCCTTTCCCCCCTTCATCCCCCAAATCTCCCTTCACATCCCCCTTCCCACCAATGTGAGCCATGCTTGTGGCTAACAATGCCCTCTTTGTGTCTCGTTGGGAGGGGGTCCAGACTGGCGGAGGTGTGCCGGAGTTAAGAATCCTCACCTCCTTCGAGGAGCGGGCCCTGGAGGTGTCTGGGTTGTCCGAAGACATATATGTCACCCACATGAAGGCTGGCGGACGCCGCAATGGTGAGGAACCACCGTGCTCCACCCAGTGGACCTGTCAAATGTGATTTGATATTGCCTTACTGACTGACCCATCCCTCCCATTGACCACATGTCCATTCTCCCACAGGTCCTCCAGCCAAAGGCGACGGCCCATCCCAGGCGGCCCCCTCTCCTGACTCTGAGGAGATCACCTCGGAGGACAACGCCAAAGATGCATCACAGTTATCATCCCCACCCTGCATCAGCGCACTGGGACATGTTAGTGGAAAAGCTTCTGGGGCGCAATCTGGTGAGCACCACACTACTGCTGATGATGCACATCAGGTGGTGGCAGAAACCCCCAGGCGAGACAGCAGTCAGAATGCTGCTGGTTCCCAGGACCCAGCCTGATGCTGAGACTGTGGTACAGAAGTACTCGGAGCTGATCGAGATGATAGGGTGCAGCCAGGATATCCAGGGGTAGATGTCAGTGTGACTCCAGCAGATCCATAGCCAAATGGAGGAGTCCCTGAGGCTACGAGCGCAGGAGATGGTTCCGGCAATGCATGGCACCAACGCCAACGCTGCTCGGGTGGCGACCGCAGTGGACAGCCTGCTGCACAATGTCGGCATCGTGAGTGAAGGTGTCCAAGGTTTTGCACAGTCAGTGACGGCCATGGCTGAGGGTCTCGACAGAATGTCCAACTTGCTGGGGGATGTCACCCAGTACCCCGCTGACCTTGACTAGTCCATCGGGAATGGGGCATTGTACAATACATTAAACACCTTTTTGCACAACCATTATGATGCCTCTGTCACTTTCTTCCGCAAAGCGTGCCAACCTCTGATCCCGTGGCGCCCACCGACCCTCCGGCCGTGGACATGTCCCCAGAGCTGTGTCCCAACCCCTGGTGTTTGGATGCTGCATGTATGGTGTTGCCTCCCGCAGTGTTCAAGCACAGTGTCCAGGCATCATGGTGTGATTGGAATGCTAGGCAATGACCCCCACATGCTTCATGGCCCGCTCACCCACGGGAATCCACTTGGCATGTGTGAAGTGCTCAGTAAACACGATTGCCAATTCCCTGTTAGCAATAGCCTTCAGCCATGCAGCCAGAGGCCTCAGCAGTCGGTGGGAGTTATGGGTGGTCATTGGGGCAAACGGACAGGGACGAGAGGTGCCCCGAAATGGGTGCACACGATCCAGGGGTTGGCATGGTGGTGCCGCGAGCAGTTGCCTCCCGTTTGCTGCCCCAGTACCTCCCCCCCTCACCCTCCCAAGGTGGCCCATGCCTGCAGAGGGTCCCTACCCCCAGCTGAGGGCCCCTCAGCCCCCACCGAGCACTGGGATAGCAAGCCCAGCACTCCGGGCCCGTTGACTGTGAGGAAAGATGGCCACCCACCTCCTCGGCACCCCACAGAAGTCCTTCTGCCAGGTTCACATTTTTCAAAAGCGTGACCACTTGCTGGGGAGGCCGCTGAATGACAGAATGCCGTTGGATATGAGGTCGCTCTCGTTAATTGTATGGAATTTGGGCTTAACTGGTGATAATTGGTTCCTCACCTCTCTACGACGAAATCCCGATTTCTCCTAGAGGAGTGGGCCGGTTGCATCGCAAACTGTTTGGCGCTTGGTGCGGATCTCGTTTTTGGCCTCTCCCACTATTTACCGGCTTCCTTTCGCTTGAGCGAGAGCATAACAAATCCAGAGAGTCGCGCCCAATACATCCATCTCAAAGGAACTTAGGATTCATGGCTGTATCAAGAGATTTGGGGTTCTTGGCAGGAGATACACTACCCCTTGCTCTATCTCTTTGACGCCTTCTGTCTCTGTTTCTCTACTCACTCCCTCTGCCTCTGTTCGTATTCCTACTTCTGTTGTATTTATCAATAAGTCTAGCTGCTGCTGCTTTCTGTCTTACACCAGGAATCTTTCATAGCTGCTCCCCTTTTCCTCATTACTTGCAGTCATTACGTTTTCCTGTACAGGCTTTCAAAATCAAGGACTAACTACACAACTTTGGAGAAAGGATAGTGGTTCGAATCCCGGCCCTAGGTCACTGTCAGTGTGGAGTTTGCACATTCTCCCCGTGTCTGCATGGGTTGCACCCCCACAACCCAAAGGTGAATGGTGGAAGATATCAGTGGGGTGTCAGAAGTAGGTTCTTTACCCAGAGAGTAGTGGGGGCATAGAATGCACTGCCTGTGGAAGTAGTTGAGTCGGAAACATTAGGGACCTTCAAGCGGCTATTGGATAGGTACATGGATTACAATAGAATGATGGGCTGTAGATTAATTTGTTCTTAATCTCGGACAAAAGTTCATCACAACATCGTGGGCCGAAGGGTCTGTTCTGTGCTGTATTTTCTATGTTCTATGTGCAGGGTAGGTGGATTGGCCACACTAAATTGCCCTTAATGGGATAAAAATAATTGGGTACTCTAAATTAAAAAAAACCCCAATGTGATTCAGTTAGGGCATGGGCATGGTGGCTCAGTGGATAGCACTGCTGCCTCATGGCGGTGAGGACCCAGGTTCGATCCTAGCCCTGGGTCACTGTGTGTGTGGAGTTTGCACATTCCCCCCATGTCTGCATGGGTCTCACCCCCACAACCCAAAGGGTAGGTGGATTGGCCAGGCTAAATTGCCCCTTAATTGGGAAAAAAAAGATTTGGGTACTCTAAATTTTTTTTTAAAACTATGTGATGAAGTTTATTTTTAGAGCTAGAAAATGGTGGATGAGAGAATATGTTTTCACTGTAAAATGGGGCAGAATTTCTTTGGAAGGTAGAGAAAGATTTTGTCCAATAGGATTGATGACTAAAGGTTAAAAATAACCAAATAAAAAGGAGAAAGAACAGTGAGGATGAAGAAAATTCCCAACTTTCAAACAAACACTTGCTGCCACCTGAAATATGGATTATTATTTTTTAAGTTTTAAATTCAAATATCCATCAATTTACTTGGAGAACAGACTTTATCTCAGAGGTCATCTAAATTAAGTGATGCCCCTATGTGAAAACGTTTTTCTTTCTGTTGTTTTGCTCCTGTACTCAGGAAAATACAAAGGGAGAAATATCCAGAAAGTACGAAATCAGAGGGGGGGCGGGGGAGGAGGGATTACATTTTAGTAAAGGAAGAAGTCTTTTGAGGTATGGATGTATTGCCTTTAGTTTTCTGTGACAACGAAGTGTTATCTTTTCTCTCGCGCTGGTAAGAACCAAATAAAGAAGAAATTAAATTGAAAAAAATAAGTTCAAATGTTGACACAAAGCCTTTACATGGCAATTTGTAAAACCCACGGTACGTTTGATCTATTTGTTTGCGAGTTGAAAGAGAGCATAGGCAGCGGTCTAACAACATGTTGGTTTTCAGTTTCATGCTCTCCAATAGCATCTTTTGTGTAGCATGTGATGAGGTGAAGTGAAAATGAGGAGTGGGGAAGAGGAAAAGAAGTGGCCTCTTGTCAAACAGCATCTGATACAGTTAATTAGGCCCGGTTTTAGCCGCTTTTTATTTTAGCTGAAGCCACTTACCTCGTCTTGCAAAGTTGTGAAAGAAATTCAATACATGGCTTTCACAGGTGACAAAGGAGTTGGCAAACTTGGAGCAGTCGGTGCCATTTCATTTAAAGCTCTAATTGAGCATGGATAGACATCTTGAGTTGGACAATTTGCCCTATGTTTATGGATAATTCCTGGCAAATGAAGACAAAATTTAATCTGGTTTCATAGATTAAAAAAAAATAATGGGGAAAGCTCTTTTGGCTCAGGGACAGCACAGAAGAGGTTGGTTAGAAGACATCAGGTTGGGCCAACAATCATGTTAGCTCAAAGATACTACTATATACAGTAACCACAGAGCTATAACAATTAATACTATTACAGTTGCTGTCCCAAACACCAGCTTCTGATTCCCAACCATCTGTGCACATGCAGATCGCCTGCCCAGAATTAAACGTAACCCACTTCTCCTCTGAGTGCCAAACTAATCTAGTGGATGGACTGTTTGCAGAGGGCACACATACATTTGCATCGCTTTGGCACATCAAAACGCTGAATAATTTATCTGTACACACTTTAATTTGTTAGGTTTCAATAGGCTGGAAAATTGAATGTGGGAGAGTCCTCCCCATCAGTGGAAAATTGGTGACTGGTGACTAGAAAATTGTTTCTTTGCAGATTTGTCAGACCGCCTAAATGCGCCAGACCAATTCCTGACCAGTAAACGTAAACGACTGTTGCACAGGCATCACTATGCACGCATGTCATAAATTATCATAGAATTTACAGTGTATACGGCATTTGATGAAGGATGTCAGTGCTCAGCTTTCTATTTGCTGACTAGGCCAGTCGCTCCCAGTTTGCCCACTCAAAGTTAGCAATAAAAACACTCAAAATTCTCTCACGTGGAAAGGGAGCTCTTAAAGGACCAAAGAAATTGTCTTTAAATGTGGAGTTTGTTTCCAGCACAATTATTAATGATTCAAGTGGTCAAGGGTCAAATAAGGTATGCCAGAGAGCCAGAGTTGGTTCTTACCAGCGCAAGAGAAAAGAAAGTACTTTGTTGTCACAGATAAGGGCTACCAACCATGTCTGCAGACCCAGTAACCTGCCAATGATGGGTAACTTACCCAATTCTACAAAGAAGCAGTCACAGAAATATGCTGTCTGCTGTAAAGGCATCTGCAGAGATCCTACAGTCAAGAGAGAGAGCAGTGCTAGTAGCAACCTAGGCTACTTTGCACAATGGTATATGCTTTCGGTTAATTTAACCAAGCACAATAGGTTTATTAAACAGATGGCTGATGCAGTTTCAGCAGTTCAAGTGCATCTTTTTTTATTATTCATTGGATGTGGGTGTTGCTAGCTAGGCCACTATTTATTGCCTAACCTTAATAGCACTTCAACTGCCATGCCATTTCACAGGGCATTTAAGAGTCAACTACACTGCTTTGGGCTTTGGGTCTGGAGTCACGTAGAGACCAGACCAGGTAAGGATCGCAGATTTCCTTCCTGAAAAGACATTAGTGAACCAGATGGGTGCTTAGAACAATGGTTTCATAGTCCTCATTGGACGTTTAATTCCAGATTTTTACTGAACTCATATTTCACCATCTGCCATGGTGGGATTCGTACCAGGTCCCCAGAACATTGCCCTGGGTTTCTGGATTACTAGTCCAGTGACAATACCACTATACCACCTTTGCCACTAGCACACTACATCTGGTGATCTTATCTCATTGCTTGATTTCCAAACGTCCAGAGAGTCAATCAACCTGGGTTCCACTTTGTCAGCGTCCGGATAAAGATTGAAGAGAAGTTGAGATCATGCAGGGAAGAGTCCACTTCTGCAGGCAGCAGTCCCACTCCGTTCATTCTAAATCAAACAACAGCTGGGTATTACCTTAATAATGGGCAATGGCAGCCTGCTCCCCAAGTCCAAGAATACTCATTGCTGAATAACACTGGATGCAGAAGCAAAGTTGTGCTTGGAGTCTGAGGAGATAGGAGAGGTGCTAAATGAATATTTTTCGTCAGTATTCACACAGAAAAAAGACAATGTTGTCGAGGAGAATACTGAGATTCAGGCTACTAGACTAGACGGGCTTGAGGTTCATAAGGAGGAGGTGTTAGCAATTCTGGAAAGTGTGAAAATAGATAAGTCCCCTGGGCCAGATGAGATTTATCCTCTGATTCTCTGGGAAGCTAGGGAGGAGATTGCTGAGCCTTTGGCTTTGATCTTTAAGTCATCTTTGTCTACAGGAATAGTGCCAGAAGACTGGAGGATAGCAAATGTTGTCCCCTTGTTCAAGAAGGGGAGCAAAGACAACCCCGGTAACTATAGACCAGTGAGCCTTACTTCTGTTGTGGGCAAAATCTTGGAAAGGTTTATAAGAGAGAGGATGTATAATCATCTGGAAAGGAATAATTTGATTAGAGATAGTCAACACGGTTTTGTGAAGGGTAGGTCGTGCCTCACAAACCTTATTGAGTTCTTTGAGAAGGTGACCAAACAGGTGGATGAGGGTAAAGCAGTTAATGTGGTGTATATGGATTTCAGTAAAGCGTTTGATAAGGTTCCCCACGGTAGGCTATTGCAGAAAATACGGAGGCATGGGATTCAGGCTGATTTAGCAGTTTGGATCAGAAATTGGCTAGCTGGAAGAAGACAAAGGGTGGTGGTTGATGGGAAATGTTCAGACTGGAGTCCAGTTACTAGTGGTGTACCACAAGGATCTGTTTTGGGGCCACTGCTGTTTGTCATTTTTATAAATGACCCCTGGAGGGGGGTAGAAGGATGGGTGAGTAAATTTGCAGATGACACTAAAGTCGGTGGAGTTGTGGACAGTGCGGAAGGATGTTACAAGTTACAGAGGGACATAGATAAGCTGCAGTGCTGGGCTGAGAGGTGGCAAATGGAGTTTAATGCAGAAACGTGTGAGGTGATTTATTTTGGAAGGAATAACAGGAAGACTGAGTACTGGGCTAATGGTAAGATTCTTGGCAGTGTGGATGAGCAGAGAGATCTCGGTGTCCATGTACATAGATCCCTGAAAGTTGCCACTCAGGTTGAGAGGGTTGTTAAGAAGGCGTACGGTGTGTTAGCTTTTATTGGTAGAGGGATTGAGTTTCGGAGCCATGAGGTCATGTTGCAGCTGTACAAAGCTCTGGTGCGGCCGCATTTGGAGTATTGCGTGCAATTCTGGTCGCCGCATTATAGGAAGGATGTGGAAGCATTGGAAAGGGTGCAGAAGAGATTTACCAGAATGTTGCCTGGTATGGAGGGAAGATCTTATGAGGAAAGGCTGAGGGACTTGAGGCTGTTTTCGTTAGAGAGAAGAAGGTTAAGAGGTGACTTAATTGAGGCATACAAGATGATCAGAGGATTGGATAGGGTGGACAGTGAGAGCCTTTTTCCTCGGATGGTGATGTCTAGCACGAGGGGACATAGCTTTAAATTGAGGGGAGATAGATATAAGACAGATGTCAGAGGTGGGTTCTTTACTCAGAGAGTAGTAAGTGCGTGGAATGCCCTGCCTGCAACAGTAGTGGACTCGCCAACACTAAGGGCATTCAAATGGTCATTGGATAGACATATGGACGATAAGGGAATAGTGTAGATGGGCTTTAGAGTGGTTTCACAGGTCGGCGCAACATCGAGGGCCGAAGGGCCTGTACTGCGCTGTAATGTTCTATGTTCTATGTTCAAAGCACAGAAATGACATAATACATATTGTTTACAGAATCATTGGGCTTATCATTGTTTCCCCAAAGTGGTGCATCAAATCAGTGTGCCTTACTGAACTGGCTTAAAGGTTATTATCATTTGCTCTGCATTATACTCCAGAAAATCAGTTGGTGAAGGTTGGTACTGGAGTAAATCTTTACTCAGCCTTATATTTATTTACAGAATGAAGCATGATAAGAATACCTACACCTCTGACCTTAACTGTGGCAGCTGTGCTAAACACTGTGCCACCGTGCTGCCCCAACGCAATTCAACATTAATTGGTCCACTTAACGAGGTCTCATGGGCTTCTTGCCGCAAATGACGTCTCGCCAGCTGATTCACTGGGACCATGCTCACCAGCCCCCTGCTAACCAGGTCGAGCAGCACTTAAACGGCACTCGCTCTGCCAACCTCAGCCAGCTTGCAATAATGGCGCCGAGGAGACCAGCCCCAAGATTCCTGGACGCAGATTTGGGAAGTCTGGTAGATGCTGCGAAGGCCTGGAAGGATCTATTTTCCTGAGGGTCCAGGTGAGTCAGCCATAAGGCAGCCAGTGCTGCCTGGGATGAGGTAGCGGCAGCTGTCACCTTGGCGAGTGTGACCAGGTGGACTGGCTTTCAGTGCCGAAAAAAGATCAACGACCTTCACCGGACAGCACGAGTGAGTAGGCACCAATGACCCACCACCCCTGGGAGCATACACCCCCTAACTCCCCGTGCACCCTCCAACCATCTCACCCCCACACCCCCCTTCAATCCCCCCCACCACAACCCTCCCTTCACATCCCCCCTTCCCACCACTGTGAACCACACATGTGGCTAATGATACCCGCTCTGTGTCTCGTCTGGACAAGCTCTCCCATAATCGTCGAGAGAGGGCCCAGACTAGTGGTGGTGTGCCGAGCTTAAGAATCCTCACCTGCGTGGGCAGCATGGTGGCGCAGTGGGTTAGCACTGTGGCCTCACGGCACCGAGGTCCGAGGTTCGATCCCAGCTCTGGGTCACTGTCCGTGTGGAGTTTGCACATTCTCCCCGTGTTTGCGTGAGTTTCGCCCCCACAACCCCAAAAATGTGCAAACTAGGTGGATTGGCCACGCTAAATTGTCCCTTAATTGGAAAAAATGAATTGGGTACTCCAAATTAAAAAAAATTAAAAATAAAAGAATCCTCTCCTCCTTCGAGCATGCCCAGAGGTGACTGGGGTGATTGAGATCAGGACGATCACCCATGTGGAGGCTTCTGGGGCACAATCTGGTGAGCACCACACAGCTGATGATGCACATCAGGTGGAGGCAGGAAGCCCCAGTGAGCCAGCAGTTAGAGGGCTGCTGGATCCTAGGACCCAGCTGGGTCCCAGCCTGATGCTGAACGTGTGGTACAGAGGTACCCAGAGCTGATTGACATGATGGGGAGCAACCGGGACATTCAGAGGGAGATGTCAGAATCGCTCTTGCAGATCCACAGTCTCTTGGAGGAATCCCAGAGGCTACGGGCACAGGAAATGTTACCGACAATGAGTGGCACCGAAGCCAACACTGCTAGAGCGGCGACCGCAGTGGAGTGTCTGATGCATGATGTTGGCACCATTAGTGAAGGTGTCCAAGGCATCTCGCAGTCAGTGATGGCCATGGCTGAGAGCCTTGGCAGAATGTCTGACTTGCTGAGGGATGTCACCCAGTACCAGGCCGACCTTGATGAGGTTCTGCGGGACATGTCTCGCTCTCAGATTGGAATGGCCAAGGTGCTGTAGAGCTTGTCACAGTCGCAGGTGGCCCTTGCCGAGACGCTGCAGAGCATGCTCAGAGTCACTGAAGAGCATCACCGAGCACGTCGACATGATGGTGCAGACCGTGAGGAACCGCCATGGCTGGCAGAACCAGATGATGCAGGGGCATCCGGGCTCAAACCAGCTGCCACTCCGTCTTAAGGTGAACCCCATTGGGAGAGTGGGGAATTGTAAAACACATTGAAAACCCCTGTGCTCAATCAGTACAATGCCTCTGTAACTTTCTTCCGCAATGCGGGCCAACCTCCGATCCCTTGTCCCATCTCTCCAGGCATCCCACCGTCCCCGTGATGCCCACCGACCCTCCGGCTGTGGACATGTCCCCGGAGCTGTGCCCCAGGCCCTGGATGTTCAGATGTTGGCTGCTGCGTGTTGGTGTTGCCTCCCGCAGTGTCCAAGCACAGTGCCCATGCATCAAGGTGTGATTGGGATGCTAGGCAATGACTCCCACATGCTACATGGCCCGCCCACCCACGGGAATCCACTTGGGATGTGTGAAGTGCTCACTGAACAATGATTGCCAATTCCCTATCAGCAATAGCTTTCAATTGCATGGCCAGAGGCTTCCGAGTGCAACGAAGTCGAAGGTCACACCCTTTGTTTTGTTTTTCTGAAACTCAGGCTTTCATTTTCGTATTTCTTCTTTCTAGACTTGAGGTGGTTTTCTCCGGCAAAGTTGTCTACTTTCTCTGCTGACTCAGCATCGTTTCAGGTTCACAGCAAAGGATAAGCCAGGCACTCACTGTGGAGGTGAGTAGCCATCTTTGCTCACAGGCAAAGAGCCTGGGGGCGCTGGGCATGCCAACCCAGTGCTCAGTGGGGGGTGATGCGACCATCAATTCACTGAGAGACACGTTGAGAAGTAAACCGTGGTTTTAATCAGCTTACATCTGAGCCTGCCTGTGACCGGCACAGCAATGAATGCGGCCCCACAGGTCAGCTGCCTTTATACTTTCTGTAAGGGGTGGAGCCATGGGTGAGCCCGTACATGCCCCGACATAGCCCCCTGTGGGTGAAGCCGTACAATGGCCCATAGGTGGAGCCCACAGGGTTAAACACATAACGTAACACGATACAGCAGTAACATGATATCACAGCGCATTGGTGAATTAACAGTAGTTGCATTCACCACACCGGGGGGGGGGGGGGGGGGGTGTAGTGCTATGGGGAGGGTTGAGATGCCTGGAACAAGTGTTCGGAGGTCGGGCTGCATTGTGGAAGAAAGTGACAGAGGCATCATACCCGTTGTGCACAAGGGGGTTTATTGTGTTTTTCTTTAATAAATTTAGAGTACCCAATTCATTTTTTCCAATTAAGGGGCTATTTAGCAAAGTCAATCCACCTACCCTGCGTACCTTTGGATTGTGGGGGTGAGACCCCCACAGACACGGGGAAAATGTGCAAACTCCACAGGTACAGTGACCCGGGGCCGGAATCGAACCTGGGACCTCAGCACTGTGAGGCCTGTAGTGCTAACCCACTGAGCCAACGTGCTGCCCTGTGTTTATTGTGTTTTACAATTCCCCACTCTCCCAATGGTGCCACTCCCCCCTCACCCTCTACCTACCCTCTCCCCCCCGCCCCTGCCCCCCGGTGCCATCGCGGTGTGTCCCCAGAACTCACATCTGAGGTGGAGGCAGCCAGCTGCTGACCACGTCCCGTGTTGAGTGCGTTTAGCTGGGTGTTTAGCGTTGCTAGGAGTGCCAAAAATAACCCCGCTATTAAACGAGACTGCTACATTTTGGGGTTTCAGTGAAAAATGGCCCACTGAGGCCACACATGGTGCCATTTCCTGCATGAACAAGCCACACTCCCCACTGTGGCCTCCGGACCCCCCCCAATTCCCCAACTTCCCTATAAGGGGGTCACCGAGCCCCCGAACCCCACATCATAAGGACAGGGCACCCCGCTTTCTGGCACAGCCAGTATAACTTCCGGGCATCTTGGCACAGCGAGGGTGCCAGGCTTGCAATGCCAAGATGGCATTATCAGTGCCAGGGCACCAACCTCCCCAGAGGCCAACCTCTGATTGTCTGAGAGACCCCCAATTGCCTTCCGCTTGGTCTACTTTGTTGTTAGACCAGTTGTAGACAGTGCTCGCTCGGGGTCTCCAAGGAGCAGGAGATTAGGTCCGGCACAAGCATATTCAAGTGACCCTGATTGCACACTTGAATATGCAAACTTAGGCCCCGCCCATTATGGGTGGGATCCAGATCGTGATGTCAAGCAAAATCCCATTAGATCTCACCAGGTGTGACGAGTAAGGTAAGATCTCGTGAGAGGCCTCTTGCAGGATTCACCGGCTGTGTTGCGTCCCAAGTCAAGCGCGGCCATTAGAGCGCGCCCCTAGTCATTTGTTGGGCCTTCTGGAGTTTCTCCCTGGTCCAACCCATACTTAGAAAGTTTTTCAACGGTGGGGAGCTGAACCTGCCAGCCAGACTGGCTCCTCAGAGTAGTGTCATTAATGCACACCTGACTGGACATACAGGACCTTAGTTCACCATATCGTCCAATAGATAGCACTACAGCATTCTCTTTGCATTGCACTCGAATATCAGCCTAGACTTTCATGCACAAGTCTCCGGAGTGCAACTTGAACCCACAACCTTTTGACTCACAGGAAGGAATGTAGCCAAACGCCACAGTTGACATGAATTCCAACGTAACAGACATTCATTTAAAAGAAGGTGGAGACTGAGCAGGGACTTGTGTGGAATCTCACAAGCTACAGCCCACAAGGCTGTGAGGTCACGGATGCACTGTTTGCCCAGAGAGCAAACAATATAAAATTTGACATGGACCAAGCCCAATAAGATGCCGGGGCAGCAGGATTATTCGCCATCGACGGGTTGCCCCAGGTCCAGGCGCTAATAGACGTCATGCATGTCACCTTGCACTCACCAGGCCATCTCGGAGTGCCCTACATCAACAGGAAGGGGTTACACTCCCTGAACATCCAGCTTGTGTGCAACAACCACATGCAGATCATGCACGTGGGTGCACGCTTCAACCTGGGGAGTGTGCACAACAGCTATATCCTGGGGCAATTGAACATCCACGGCCCTTTTGAGGACCACCCCAGGATGGCTGATTGGCACTTGGGGGTTAAGGGGTACCCGCTGAAGACCTGGCTGATGACGCCAGTATGGAGACCAGTGACCGAAGCGTAGACCTGATATGATGAGGCCCATTCGGCCACACGGGCTGTCATTGAGCAGTGCATCGGAATCCTCAAGAGGCGGTTCCGATGCCTCGACTGCTCTGGTAATGAACTGCAGTACAACCCCCAGAGGGTCGCCCGCTTTGTGGTTGTCTGCTGTGTCCTCCACAACCTGGTACAGCAGTGGGTTGACATGCTGGAGGTGGAGAGGTAGGAACATGTGGCCAACTCCGAGGAGGAGGATGAGGATGAGGAGGTGCCGGACAAGGAGGGGCTGGAGGACAAGCCTTGGGAAGCCCCACAGCACCAGCCGGATGATGGAGGACAGGTGGCAGCAGCGCAGATCAGGCAAGCCCGGAGGGTCATGGAGGGTCATCGACGCTTGCTTAGGATAGGATGTGACCTCGTCCTTCATTCCCTCTCTTCCCAATCCTCCTCTTCCAGTCCCCTTCCCCCATCCCTCAGCCTCCATGCCCCCCACCACCACCACCATTTCCCACCCTCCCGGGGTCTGTGTAACATCTCTCCAGTGTGATGGGACTGTGTCGGCACAATCAGCGGGTCACTGCCGAGGGCAGGGGGGTGATGATAACCCGCTGAAAGCTGAGCACCAGTCTCCTCATTCAATGCCTGCATTGCAGGAGAAATTGCAGTGGCGTCATATTGATCAAGGTCAACTTGTTAAAACTCTACACACATGCCTTGCCGTGCTGCCCTGTTCCGGGTGCTGACTCCAAGATGCGCCGCTGTAAAGGGGGGTGAGTCTTGGGAAAGCTAGTGGGTGCCATTGCCAATATGTACGGTGGCTCCGGATTGGCAACCAACGTCCCCTCCTTCTGGCCGGTACCCATAAGGCGCTGGGGGTCACCTTGAGATGGAGGGGCAGCTGGATGTAGCCATGGCTGTCCTTGCGTCATCTGGCTCTGCCAGCTCTGGCACCTCCCCAATGTCTGCAGCACTGTGTCGATGCCCTTGGCGATGCTTTGACAAAGGGTCATCTGGACTCAACGTTAGCTCCTTTCTGTTCCTACAGATGCTGCCAGAGCTGCTGAGATTTTCCAGCATTTTCTCTCTGATTTCAAATTCCAGCATCCGCAGTAATTTGTTTTTATGTGGTGTGGGGGGGGGGGGGGGGGGGGGGTGGTGTTAGAGTGGTGGAGATGGGGCATATGTGCGGGGAGGTAGGGGGATGGGGGATGGAGTGGATGGAAAGAAGAAGGGGTGTGAAGTATGGGGGGATGGGCAGTAGTGGGGGTGGGTGTATGGGGATGGGGCGGCGTGGGCAGCAATCCAGGGCACGGTGGGCCGGGGCAAAGAATGGTGCTGGGCGGGGTTAGTGCCAGGCGCATTCTCGGGGAGAGGTGGGTGGGGTTTGGGGGGAGTCTGGTGCCAATGCATCTGTGTGGCCCAATGGAGGTCGTTGGTCTTTCAGCACTGAGTTCTGGTCCTCCTGGTAACATTGCCCAAGCTGACGGCCACCACCACTTCCTCCCAGGCTGCACTGGCTGACCTGTGGCTGACCCTCCGAGAAGCTCAGGGAAACAAGGCATCCCATCTGACCCCTACCGTGTTCAACAATCTGTTCAGGTTGGCATCCCCTAATCGTGGGGCTGGTCACCTCGGCGGCTGTGATCTGTTTGGGGTTGACTGTGCAGTATCCCGTTTAAATGCTGCGCTCCCTTGTTAGCAGGGGGCTGGCCAGCGCAGTCCCGGTGAATCAGCCAATGGGACCATCATTTATCATGTGAAGCCCGTGGAGCCTAGTTAAGTAGATCAGTTAATGATTTATAGCAGTGATGGCCTCGTCGGTCCAAGTTTCAGGAAGCTCACGGCAGTTCCTGCTCACTTCCACACTTAGAAACCTTCTGGTTAAGTTTCGCCCTGAACCTTAGAAACATCAACGCTAACCCTTTCCCTGAATTTCCTGTGTGATCTTTCAGGTTGCTGCACCTGACTGTACTTGAAGAATTTTTTTTTAAAAATACTTTATTCGTAAGATTTTTAAAATGTATATTATATAACAGTTCAAATTTGGCATTATATAAGAGTAATACAGTTCCATTTCTTTTAAGCCAGTATATGGCACTCTGAGGTGCCTCACTACACTTACATTATGGATACAATTTGCAACATACATTTCATGTCTAACAACCCATGGTGCATACAACCTGGGGTTTTTACACAGTTTCCAGTCTCGCTCTGGTAAGAGGGTTGTGCCCATTGTTCTGCCCCAAGCTTCAGTGCGGCCCTCAGCACGTAGTCCTGGACCTTGGAATGTGCCAGCCTGCAATATTTGGTCATCAACATCTCTCAGCACTTGAAGACTAACATATTTTGGACGGAGCAAAAATTCTCTTTCACTAAGTTGATGGTCCTCCAGCTGCAGTTGATATTTATCTTGGTGTGCATCCCTGGAAACAGCCCGCAACACAGGGGTCCTGCATCAAGCTGCTGCTCGGGGTGGACCTCAACAAAAAACAATGGACTCTTTCCAAACCTTCTTTGCAAAGACATATTCCATAAGGAGATGGGTGATGCTCTCTGCCCACCGCAGCCATCTCAACATCAGTGTACAGTAATGCTGAGATCCCAATGTGCAGGAAGGATCTGTTGGAGAGTGCCTTCTCACCACCAGCTAAGCTATATCTTGGTGTTTGTTTGAAAGTTTTGGCACTAAGGCATTCTGCCAAATGATTGACATTCAAGTCCAACATCTCCTTTGACCATGGGATTTCAAGGACTGCACCTGCAAATGGTGTGACTGTGCAATTTACATGTGTATGAATGACTGGGGGGGGGCACGGTAGCACAGTGGTTAGCACAGTTGCTTCACAGCTCCAGGGTCCCAGGTTCGATCACTTGGGTCACTGTCTGTGCGGAGTTTGCACTTTCTCCTCATGTCTGCGTGGGTTTCCTCCGGGTGCTCCGGTTTCCTCCCACAGTCCAAAGATGTGCAGGTTAGGTGGATTGGCCATGCTAAATTGCCCTGAGTGTCCAAACTCTTTAAGTGGGGTTACTGGGTTGCAGGGATAAGGTGGGGGTGTGGGCTTAGGTAGGGTGCTCTGTCCAAGGGCTGGTGCAGACTCGATGGGCCGAATGACCTCCTTCTGCACTGTAAATTTTATGATTCTATGACTGATGTCTTCACACACAGATGTCCTGCTCTAATACCAAGTACATTTCACACCAGTGTCAGATAAACCTGTGACAATATCTTCGAGTCCTTCTGTTTAGTCATCTGCCATAAAGGGAGAGGCCTGTATTGGCAGAAAAGAGGTCTTTATTTTTGAATTCTTGAATGAAAAATGTTGTTGCTGCATGAGGAGTGACAAATGACCTATATTTATCTGGTCCTTTCATGACCTCTGGACATCACAATGCTCCTGACAGCCAATGAAGTACTTTTGAAATGTAGTTCTTGTTATAATGTAGGAAAGGTGGCAGATAGTTGCACGTAGCAAGGGCCCACAGGAGGCAATGTGATAATGACCAGATAATCTGTTTCTGTGATGCTGACTGAGGAATAGCATTGGCCATGATGTCAGGGATAACTCCCCTATTCTTCTTCAAAGTCGTGTCACAGAATCTTTTATTTTCACCTGACAGGGCAGGTGGAGCATTGGTTCTCGGAGCATGGAGACTTTATCTGAAAGTCTGCACTTCTGAATGTGTAGCTTCCCTCAGTATTGCATTGGAATGGCAACCAAAATTAGGTACTGATGGAAAGTTTAGCATCATGAATTCTCCTCGTTTTGCTTATTTGGATGCAGACGAAGAGCAACAATCATAGAGTCCCTTTTTCAGCCTCTGCAGCTATTCTTCTGTCTCTGCAGACTCGAACAATGATTTATCTTTCAGAATCTAGCAGTTCCCTCTCTCGTTGACCATACACCTGAACTATGCCACCTGGGTTAAAACCAGAAGCCTCCCTCATCTTCGTCTATCACCACTCTTCATGTCCGTATTGTTGGCCATGCTCCTTGTCACCATGTTACCAGCACCCTCCAAGGCTGGCTTTGGGTGCCCAAGTTCCTGCATAGGGGTAGGTCATACCCATTCAGTAGAATATCACACATCCGCTAATGACAAGGAGAGTTTGGGATGCAGGGAGTGCGGTGGCAAGACAGCAAAATAAATAAGATTGGTAGAGACATAAAAATGTTAGTTTTCGGCTGGTTAAAAATGCATTTCTAGGCTCTTAAAAAACATTTGATGAATTTATTAACAAATTGCTTCCCTGACACAATTTGTGACACAATCAGTATAACTTGTACCATATGTGGGAAGTAAAATCAATGGGATGAAGAAAACTCAGCACATATGCTGCACCTGCACATGTTCCATCATCTCAAAAAACATTAATTCCACAACTGTTTCCACTAATCTTTTGAACAAAATGTTTAAAAGACCTCCCAGACACAAAAGCCAGGACATTTGTCTGCTCTTTGGCTGCTTCTTAGCCTGCAATATCTTAGCCAGTAATATCTGCTTCTCTCTGTGCATGCACAACACACTTTATTAATTTTTATGTCCTGCTCAGTAACTGTGCTCTTGCTTCCAGCTTAGCCTGACTGGATCGCTGGTTCCCAACTCTTCCACCACCGCCATACACCCTGCGTACTGCCCCCCCACCCATGCCAAAACCCTACTGCCCCCCCACCCATGCCAAAACCCATCGGTCAACATTCTGTCTGTTGCTGGGCAGAACAATCAGCAAAAGAAGCCATGATTGTTGCCCAGGAAGTGGGCATTCATCTGCATTATTGGAGTATGACCCTTTATAGCAGTGTCCATAGGGCTCCAGATGGTAACAGGGGAGTCACCAATAACGCATTGGACCTTGGAAGTATCAGCAAAGCAGAATAAATTACGAGGCTCTCTCACTTTGCCACCAATTTTCCTAAGAGGAGGTATTTGCCCATATAGACAAGGAATCAGTGTCTTTTAGACGCAGCTGTGCCGTAGGTTGATTTAAATTTCTGATGTGATTCCTGTTGGATTGGAATTAGTTTAAAGCATTAAAGTTCAGGCAAGTCACATGGTCATCGTTTGGGCTACTCCTGCAGTGGAAGTTATCCGCAAGTCACATTCATGCAGGTGATGCTCTTTTGGCTGTCGCTATTTTCTCTGTCAGTTAAACAATTCACTCTTACCTCGTTGATTAGTGAGCCGCTCGTAGAAAAAAGCTGAGACAAACTAAAGGAGGGCCAGTAGCCCAGAGGTCATGAGTTCAAATCCCACCATGCCAAATTGTGGAATTGAGTTCAATAAAATGTAGGATGGTGCCAGGGAAATTCTTTCTGAAAACGTCCAGATAGTCAGGAAATTCATTCCTGTCCTGAAGGGAAAGGACGTTTCCATTCCTATCGAGTCTGGTCTACATGTGATTCTAGTCCCACATAATGGCCAGAATTTTATGGTCCCCGGATATGTGTGAAATTGCGCAAGATGTTGGCTGCCCGCGCCGATTTCATCTGCGCACTCAAATAATATTTTGTTCAGTGGGCGCGCGCAAGAGTGTAAGCGTGCCTGCTGACAATCAAGCAGGCAATTTAGCCTATTAAGGGGTCAATTGAATGGAATTTTACATGGCCGTCTGTTTTTAATGGTTGATGGACAGGCTGATTGACCAGGCGGCCTTTATGTTTGAGCTGGAACCTCGATGCAGGACCGGATGAACTGCCTGGGCTGAAATCACATTTTTAAATTTGTCCGGGGACTGAGGTCTGTGTTTGATTGTGCTGCCTGGACACTCTTTGCATAGGTTTTCCAACATTATTTATTTTTTACGGGTCTGCAGCTTCCTGAGACAGCTTCGCAGCAACCCTGAGAGAGCAGGGAAGCGCAGCCCGCTCACACCCTTTTCTCGGTGCCCGCCCTTCCTGGCAACGCTCAGCCTTTCTCAGCACACATTCCACAGTGGCTGCCCATTAATTGGCCAACCAGCATGAAATCGGGTTCATCGTTTATATCATAGAATTTACAGTGCAGAAGGAGGCCATTCGGCCCATCGAGTCTGCACCGGCTCTTGGAAAGAGCACCCTACCCAAGGTCAACACCTCCACCCTATCCTCATAACCTAGTAACCCCACCCAACACTAAGGGCAATTTTGGACACTAAGGACAATTTATCATGGCCAATCCACCTAACCTGCACATCTTTGGATTGTGGGAGGAAACCGGAGCACCCGGAGGAAACCCACGCACACACGGGGAGGATGTGCAGACTCCGCACAGACAGTGACCCAAGCCGGAATCGAACCTGGGACCCTGGAGCTGTGAAGCAATTGTGCTATCCACAATGCTATCGTGCTGCCCTTCTGAGACCAATTGCAGCCAGAAGCATATTTTGCGCCGACTTACGGGCCTGCCAAGTGTATGTGCTTAACAGGCAAAAAATCCAAGACTATGCGTTAACTCTGTCTGTCCTATGAAATCATCTATTGCATGCTGAATGATTGCGCTGCCTCAAAGTGCCCTGTTGTATTAGTGCTCTGTTCTTGTTTACGCCTTCGCAGACAGCATTAAGTTGGCATGAGTGCTACTTGGGAAGCGACACTGACTTTCACGATCCTGGTTTGATGATGCTACATATTTGATGGAGGAGAATATTTAAAGTTTCTGAAAGCGAAAGAATTGTGCAGAGGACATGAACCCCATCAATTATACCCTGGTGTCGGAGTCACCCTACCTTCCTCTCGTTGTGCTGCCAGAGATCCATAAGCAAAGTGATCACCGAATCACAGAATACTACAGTGCAGAAGAGGCCCTTTGGTTCATTGAGTCTGCACCGATGCATGAAAGGCACTGACCTGCCCACCTGCCCACATATTCCCACTTGCCAGCACTTGGCCCATAGCCCCAAGGCCTTGAATGTTATGGCGTGCCAAGTGCTCATCCAGGTACTTTTTAAAGGATATGAGGCATCCACCCCTACCACTCTCCCAGGCAGTGCATTCCAAACTGTCACCATTCTCTGGCTAAAAAAGATTTTCCTCAAATCCCGCCTAAACCTCCCACGTTTCACTTTGTCCCCTTGTAACTGACCCTTCAACTAAGGAGAACAGCTGCTCCCTATTCACCCTGTCCATGCCCCTCATAATCATGTATACCTCAATCAGGTCACCCCTCAGTCTTCTCTGCTCCAGCGAAAACAACCCAAGCCTATCCAACCTTTCTTTGTAACTTAAACGTTCCATCCAAGGCAACATTCTGGTGAATCGCCTCTGCACCTCCTCCAATGTAATCGAATCCTTCCTATAATGTGGCAACCAGAATTGCACACAGTACTCCAGCTGTGGCCTCACCAAAGTTCTATACAGCTCCATCGTGACCTCCCTGCTTTTGTAATCTATACCCCGGTTGATAAAAGTGAGTGTCCCATATACCTTTTTCACCACTCTATTAATCGGCCCTTCTGCCTTCAGAGATCTGTGGACAAACACGCCAAGGTCCCTTTGTTCTTCGGAACGTCCCAGTGTCAGACCTTTCGTAGTACTTCCTTGTTAAATTACTCCTTCTGAAGTGTATCACCTCGTGCTTTTCAGGGTTAAATTCCATCTGCCATTTGACCATCCCATCTATATCTTCCTGTAACCCAAGACACTCAACCTCACTGTTATCTACCCAACCAATCTTTATGTCATCCGCAAACTCACTGATCCTACTCCCCATAGAGTCATCTATGTTGTTTATATAAATGACAAACAATAGGATGGCCAGCACGGATCCCTGTGGTACGCCACTGGTTACTGCCTTTCAGACACTAAAGCATCCATCTATCATCACCCTCTGTCTCCTACCGCTAAGCCAATTATGAATCCACCTTATCAAATCACCCTGTATCCCATGTGGGATCTTGTCAAAGACTTTGCTGAAATCGATGTAACCTACATCAACTGCACTACCCTCATCTATACACTTGGTTACATGCTAAAAAAAGTTCAATCAAATTTGTTAGACGTGACCTCCCTCTGTCAAAGCCAGGCTGACTATCCCTGATAAAACTTTGCCTCTCCAAGTGGAGATAGATTCTCTCCTTCACAATCTTCTCCAGTTGTTTCCCAGCCACTGGTGTGAGACTCACTGGTCTATAGTTCTCTGGCTTGCCTCTCCAACCTTTATTATATAGTGGGACCCCATTAGCTGTTCTCCAGTCCTCTGACACTTCCCCCATTGCTAGAGAGGAATTAAAAATTTGGGTCAGAACCTTGGCAATCTCCTTCCTCACCTCCTAAAGAAACCTGGGACACAATTCATCCAGATCTGGAGATTTATCCACTTTTAAGTCCGCCAATACCTCCAATACGTTGTCACTTCCTATGACAATTTGCTCAAGAACCTCACAATCTCTCTCCTGAGTTCCATAACTATCTCCTCATTCACTTGGGTGAAGACAGATGTGAAATATTCATTCAACACCCTGCCAATGTCCTCTGGCTGCACCCACAGAGGTTGGTTCTTAATGGGCTTACCCTTTCGCTGGGTATCCTCTTCCCATTGATATAATTACAGAATATCTTGAGATTTTCCCTACTTATACCAGGCAGAACTTTCTCTATCCCCTCTTTGCTCTCCTACTTGCTTTCTTAAGCTCTATCCTGCACTTTCTGTCCTCCACTAATGCCTCTGCAGACTTGCTCCTCATATACTTGCTAAAAGCCTCTCTTTTCCCTCTCATTGTATCCTGAATGTCTCTGGTCATCCATGGTTCTGTGGGTTTGTTATGCCTTCCTATTACCCTAGAGGGAACATATTGGGCCTGTACCCTCCCCATTTCAAATTTGAATGCCTCCCACTGCTCTTCTGTAGGTTTCCCCACAAGTAAATCTTTCCAGTCTTCTTTGGCCAGATCCTGCCCTATTTTGTTAAAATCTACTCTCCCCCAATCCAAAACCTTTTTTTGCAACTTGTCTATTTCTTTGTCCATAACAAATTTAAATTGAACCATGTTGTGATAGCTATCGCTAAAATGCTCTCCCACCAACACATCAACCTGCCCGGTTTCATTCCCCAGAATTAGGTCCAGCACTGCACCATCCCTTGTTGAATCCTCTACATATCGAGCTAAAACGTTCTCCTGCATACTGTAATATTCTTGTCGGATGGCCTGATTTATATTACATGGACACTTGTAGCTAAAGCTATCAATAATTTAGTAACATTAACTGTGGGTCAAATATATACAAAATAACAGTATGAACATGCACAAGCAACCTCGCGCTTCCAGCTCCTGAGTCAATCTGAGGTCACCTGACTCTCATGTTCACTTATATACTAATGAGACTCCTAGTGGTCAGTCGGGGGAAATACAACACAACCATGATATTTGGATAAAAGCAAATTACTGCGGATGCTGGAATCTGAAACCAAAGAGAAAATGCTGGAAAATCTCAACAGGTCTGGCAGCATCTGTAGGGGGAGAAAAGAGCTATCGTTTCGAGTCCAGATGATCCTGACAAAGGGTCATCTGGACTCAAAACATTAGCTCTTTTCTCTCCCTACAGGTGCAGACCTGCTGAGATTTTCCAGCATTTTCTCTTTGAGGACAACCATGATATCATTACATATACATGATAAGAACTCCGCTCCATCTAAGCCCTTAACATGATTGCTATCCAAAATAATTTTGGGAAAGTTGAAATCACCTAATATAATTACCCTCTTATTATTTTTACACTTCTCTGCAAATTGCACACATATTTACTCCTCAATCTCCTGCTGACTGTCTCGGGTCTATAATAAACACCTAGCAATGTAGCTGTTCCTTTTTTATTCCTAACCTCTATCCACAAAGCTTCATTTGATGCCCCCTCCAAGATAACATTTCTCCTTACCACAGTAACTGCCTTCTTAACTATTAATGCAATGCCTCCTCCTCTTCTACCCCCTCCCCTGTCTCGCCAGAAGGTTCTGTATCCCGGTATGTTGAGCTGTCAATCATGTCCCTCACTCTACCATGTCTCTGTGATAGCTATTCATCCATTTTACCTTTAATACTCCTGGCATTAACGTAGAGGCCATTCAGCCTTGTCTTACTCCCTTGAAACTTACTACCACTGTATTCCCTCTGACCTGATTGTTTTTTTATGTTATACTGTGTCCCTATTCTGCTATCAGTCTGTGCCCCCCCCCCTCCCCCCCCACCCCCCGTCAAACTAATTTAAACTCTTCCCAACAGCACTAGCAAACCCGCCAGCAAGGATGTTCATCCCATTCTGGTTCAGATGTAAACTGTCCCACTTGTACAGGTGCCACCTTCCCCAAAAATGGTCCCACTGGTCGAGGAATCTAAAACCCTCCCCCTGCACCAACCGTTAAGCCATGCTTTCATCTGTGCTGTTCTCCAATTCCTGTACTCACTAGCACGTGGCACTGGGTGCAATCCAGAGATTACAATGCAAGAGGTCCTGCTCTTTAGTCTTTGCCTAACTCCCTAAATTCTTGATACAAGGCCTCATCCCTCTTTCTACCTATGTCGTTAGTGCTAACATGTACCCTGACCTCTGCCTCATCATCCTTCCCCTTCAGGATGCCCTGCAGCCGTTCAGTGACATCCCGGACCCTGTCACCAGGGAGGCAAAACACCATCCTGGAGTCTTTTTCATGACCACAGAAGTGCCTATCTGTGCCCCTGACTATGGAGTCCCCTATGACGATTGCTCTTTTGATGAAAGCCTTTGCCCAGGCAAAGTGGCTTAGAATCAGAGAATTATAGGATTCCTACAGTGCAGAAGGAGGACATTTGGCCCATCGAGTCTGCACAACCTACTGAAACAGCACCCTACCTAGACCCACACCTCTGCCCTATCCCCGTAACCTCACCTAACTGTTGGACTCTAAGGGGCAATTTAGCATGACAAATCCACCTAACCTGCACATCTTTGGAATGTGGGAGGAAATCCACCCTAACAAGGGAGAATGTGCAAACTCCACACAGACAGTGACCCGAGGTCGGAATCGAACCGGGGTCCCTGGCGTTGTGAGACACTGTGCAAAAGTGTTGCCTTTGATTACACATAATTTGGAGATTGATGAATGTTAACCAAAGCAGTTTGGAATATGATTGTGAAATTCAACCTGGCACTCACTCTTGATTGAAGTGAATCCTTCGAAGACATGTTCTCTCCACCATACCAAGATAAGTGTAGCTCTGCTGTTAGTTGGTCCGTGAGTGACTGCAGGCACAGGCAGTCAATTCCCAATCGAATCTGACTTGCCTGACACCTCTTGCCCTCTTTCTTTAGCCGAGCATATGACCCCATTGGTGACCATCTTGTGAATTACAGGTGATGCAACTGAAAATATCTTCAGCAAAACTCTTGCTCCCAAAACCTTCAAACATGTTACAACTGAAAATAACCTTGCTAACAAATCCACACTCAAATTACAATCTCAATTACCAGGACTCAGCTTTACATATTGCTTTTCATCATCATGCAGCTTAGTTTGTCAGGATATAGGTTGACACACTGTGCAATCTTGCCAGCATCACTGAAAATTATGCATGTGTTTGTTCTCCCATCACTCGGAAAGATTTGAATATTGTACTGAAATTTACACCTGCCTTCTTGTGTGCGTCTGCTGGCTGAGACCCTCATTCCCATGTGATATGTTATGGGCAGAGACCAAGGGATAGGATTTGCCACTAAGTTTTCTGATCAAACATTCATTCCATACCACTAGTGGTGGAGCCAATGGGAAAAGACGACCTCATGTACGTGAAAGATCTTTATTTGCTTTTAGAAATACCTTTCACAAAAAACACTTGTACCAAGGGCAACAGTTCAAACACAAGTAGGAGTCAACTGCTGACCTGTGGCAGTCCCAAATAATACAGATATTCATCAGCTTTGAATACACCTTACAGGTAGCATTGAAATTCCTGTAGCACGTTTTCTCATGTTTCTACTTGTCAGCAGGAGCTGTTCACAGTTATGCAGATCCAGACTCGCTGAATGACTGCACTAACCAATGGTTTATGACTGCCCACACCTCCTTCAAAGATCTTATCGTGCCATCTCACTGATGGATTGAAGGATGGGAGGTGCTGGAACATTCCTTTACATATTTGCTCTCAAAGGCATGGTTCAATTTTCGTTCCTCCGAAATCCTCCCTGCTCTGCTGAAGACAGTGACTAATATACTGTTTGATTATTTCAGCAGCCTTCAAGTTTGTTCAAGAGTTGAGCCCAGGCAGTCATGGAAGCACAGGCAAGTTCAATTCTATCCTGACCCAATGTCCACATTGTTGGTACTTCCAACTAAGAATCACTGCGTTCACCATGTTTAAAAATGCTACAAGAACATAATGTGTAGGAGTAGAATTAAGCTGTTTGGCCCATCAGGTCTGCTCCGCCATTCAATCACTGCTGATATTTTTTTCATCTTCATTCTCCTGCCTTCTCCCCAAAAACTCTGATCCCCTTTGTCATGATATTCAGATAAACATCAGGGTGCAAACACACATACACACTGATGGACAGATCAACGGACCAATCAACACACACGCAACATCACAGCCAATCACAAGCAAGAGCACACGCACTATAAAACGGGGAACACTACAGTTCCCGCTCAATCCAGCAGGAGACAGCTCAGGGCACAGAGCTCACAGCAAGCCACTCAGACATTCACCATGTGCTGAGTGCCTCTCCAAGATAGTGTAAGGACTGGGTCCACAGGTTAAAGGGTAAAGAACAAACCACAGTCATGAGTTTACAGATGTTGTTATTGACAGTAATAAAACAGAGTTGTAGCATCTGCAACTGTGTTGGTTCGTCTGTATAGCGGAACACCCAACATGACATAGTACCAGGATTGGAACCCAGCAACTGTGAGACCTACCTACACATCTTCAGGAATCCGCCATCCTGCGCCATGGACACCATCAGCCGCCGCAGCCGCTCCAAATCGCTGGAAACCTTGGCGTCAACTGGAAGCTGTTTAAACAGCGCTTCCAGTTTTTCCTAGAAGCCACAGAAAGGGAGAATGCTTCGGACACCAGAAAAATCACCCTCCTCTCTACGGCAGGGCAACACGCCATCCACATCTACAACTCCCTGGCATTCGCGGAAGGCGAGGACAAGACGAAGTACAAGATGGTCGTTCTTAAACTCGAGCAGCACTTCAACGTCGAGGTGAACGAGAGCTTCGAGAGGTACCTCTTCCGGCAGCGCCTGCAGGGTAAGGATGAGCCTTTTCAATCTTTCCTGACACACCTCTGTATCCTTGCGCAATCCTGCGGTTATGAGGCCACCTCCGATTCCATGATTCGGGACCAGATAGTTTTTGGGGTCACCTCGGGCACCCTACACCAGCAGCTCCTCAAGATTAAGAGCCTCACCCTAGTCACCGCCATCGAAGCCTGCGTCCTCCATGAAAACGCGACAAGCCGGTACTCCCAATTCCAGGCGGCCGAATCGGCACGGCAGAGGTCCTCCGAGGCCGAGCGGGTCCAGTCGATTGAGTTCCTCCTGGCCCGCGGCCAGGACGAGGGCGGCCATTTTGCGCACTTTCCGCGGCCTCCCGCGCTTGTACGCGCCAAAAGAGACGTCGACGCAGAGGGACGTGACGCGCAGGCGTACTCTACGCAGGACCGAACTGCGCATACGCGATGGTGCAACAAACGCCATGATGTCACGACGTGCGGCAACTGTGGATCCGCACATTTAAAGCGGCAATGTCCAGCAAAGAATTGACAACGCCTCCGCTGTGGCAAGATGGGCCACTACGCTGCCTGCTGTCGAACAGCTCAACCTGCCAACGCTTCCCAATTCCGCAAGCCTCACAGGGACGTGCAGGTCATTCAGCCTCCATACACCGAGTCATACCCTGACGATGTACAGACCGGTGATACCGACGACCGGGAAGCCTTCCGCGTAGCGGTCATTGACAGGAACCGGATGTCCCCAAGCAGGACCCACCAGCCAATGCCAGTGAACAGCGTTAATCCGGGTGATGAATGGTGTGCCACCCTAACGATCAACCGATCACCAATCACATTCCGTTTACACACTGGTGCCTCCGCCAACTTTATAGCATGGTCAGCGTTCTACGCCTTGAAGGTCAGACCGATTCGGCCATCCCGCTGTCAGATGGTCGATTACAGCGGAAATGTTATCCCGGCCATGGGATCCTGCCAGCTCGAGGTCACACACAATGCATACACAGCCACACTGTCTTTTGAGATAGTTGGATCCTCGAAGGACTCCCTGCTAGGCACACAGGCGTGCAAGTTTCTCCACCTCGTTCAGCGGGTAGACACTCTGTCTCCAGAAGGCACGTCCGACTTTCCGGATGCAGAATTTAGGGCAAAGCTCCACTCGCTCCTCGCCCACAACCAGGAAGCTTTTGAGGGCATGGGCACACTGCCCTACACTTACAGAATACGGCTTAAACCGGACGCCACCCCGGTCATTCACGCACCGCGTAGGGTCCCAGCGCCACTCAAAGACCGCCTCAAGCAGCAGCTGCAGGATCTCCAGGACCAAGGAGTGCTTTCCCGGGTCACGGAGCCCATGCCATGGGTCAGCTCCATGGTGTGCGTTAAAAAGCCCTCTGGCGAACTCCGGATCTGCATCGACCCGAAAGACCTGAACAACAACAGCATGAGGGAACACTAACCCATACCCAAACAGGAAGAGATCACGAGCGAAATGGCCCGGGCTAAAATTTTTTCAAAGCTTGATGCCTCAAAGGGTTTTTGGCAGATTCAACTGGATCAGTCCAGCATGAAGCTGTGCACCTTCAACACTCTCTTTGGCAGATACTGCTACAACAGAATGCCGTTTGGCATCATCTCGGCATCCGAGGTATTTCATAGAATCATGGAACAGATGATGGAGGGCATCGAAGGGGTGCACGTCTATGTTGACAACGTCATCATCTGGTCCACCACACCACAGGAGCACATCAGTCGTCTCCAGCGTGTCTTTGCTCGGATACGAGAACACGGCCTGCGCCTCAACCGAGCCAAGTGTTCTTTTGGCCAAACTGAGCTAAAGTTTCTGGGGGACCACATATCCCGGTCAGGAGTGCGTCCGGATGCAGATAAAGTGAGCGCCATTACAGCCATGCCGCAGCCGGCAGTCAAGAAGGCAGTGCTACGCTTTCTCGGGATGGTCAACTTCCAAGGGAAGTTTATTCCCAACCTTGCCTCCCACACAACGGCTCTTCGCCACCTAGTGAAGAAGACCACGGAGTTCCAGTGGCTGCCCGCGCACCAGAAGGAATGGGAGGAGCTCAAGATTAAGCTCACCACAGCCCCGGTATTGGCGTTCTTCGACACCTCTCGAGATACGAAGATCTCGACTAATGCCAGCCAGTCCGGCATTGGGGCGGTACTCCTGCAACGGGACGACACTGCATCATGGGCCCCGGTCGCCTATGCCTCGCGGGCCATGACCCCCACAGAACAGCGCTATGCGCAGATCGAGGAGTGCCTGGGTTTGTTAACCGGCATTCATAAGTTCCGCGACTACGTGTATGTTCTCCCTCAGTTCACCGTGGAAACCGACCATCGCCCTTTGGTCAGCATCATACAAAAGGACCTGAATGAGATGACCCCTCGCCTCCAACGTATTCTGCTCAAGCTCCGTAGGTACGACTTCCAACTGGTCTACACCGCGGGAAAGGACCTCATCATCGCGGATGCTCTGTCCAGAGCAGTGAGCACCCCCACCTCCACCCCCCTCACCACACAAGCCCCAAACACAACTAAACAACACAATACCCCCAGCCCGGACACTACACCACACACACACCCAGCCACCGATACCCCCACATGGTGTGAGAACCTCGTCAAGTGGTACTCATTATCCTACACAGTGCAAGCCTTACTAGTGATAGCCATAATGTACAGTGTCATTCAGACAATTAGATTGCGAAAATGGAGTAGGAGAGCCTCCCACCCTCCAGTATACACATTTAGAGCCCCCTTTCTCGAGCTCCAGCAAACCCCACACTCTTTCTGAACCTTTTTCCTTAATAAATTCCGCGGTTGTTGTTTTTGTTAATAAAGTTACTTCTCTGTATGAGAATGTTAGTGATAGGAAGAAATGTGATGCTGCTATTGGATTTGTGTTGTATTGTAAGATCAGGGGCGTCATTCTCTGACCCCCCCAGAGGGTCGGAGAATGGCCGTTGGCCGCCGTGAATCCCACCCCCGCCGGTTGCCGAAGTCTCCGAAGGGAGAAAAGTCGGCGGGGTGTTAATGTCGCCGCTGCCGCGGAGAATGTCACGGGTCTGCGCAAGGCAGCCGATTTTCGGCCTGCCGATATTCTCCCTTCCGGATGGGCCAAAGTCCTGTCGACGTGATGGCCGTTCACGTCGACGTAAATTAAACCTCCTTTTCATCGGCGTGACCCGGTGCTCCAGGCTCACGCCGACCAGCGTGGAGGTGAGTGACGGCCTGGGGGGTTGGCTCTGGGCAGGCGATGGCGTGGCCGCAGTCTGAATGCGTGAGGAGAGGTGTGTCTCGGCTTGTGTGTGTGTGTGTGCGGCGGGGGGGGTGGATGGTTAGAATAGGCTGGGCTCCGGGGGAGTGCCGGGAGGGGGTCCGTGCCGGGGTGGAGGTTGGGGGGGGGGTCCGTGCCGGGGAGGGGGATGGGGGGGTCCGTGCCGGGGTGGAGGTTGGGGGGGGGGTCCGTGCCGGGGAGGAGGACGGGGGACGGGGTCCCTGCTGGGGAGGGGGATGGGAGGGCAAGTGAGTTGGTCCACCTGGCCAGGTGCTAGCCTCCAACAGTTGGACCCATGCGGTCCATGCCACCTGGCTGGGGGGAGGAGGGGATATGGGCAATGATGACATGTCGTCGTTCCCCTCCCCCCACCAGGCCGTCATGTTTTAAGATCATCCAGCGATGTTGGCCGCCGTGGCGGCAGCCGTCATGTCTATGTTGCCCTGGATGAGGAGGAGGAGCGTGCCAGAGAGGCGGCACAGGCTGCTGCAGAGTGGCAGGCGGCAGCCGCCCAGGCTGGAGGGACACCCGACCGACAGGACGAGGAAGGGGAGGAGGACGTCGCGGCCCCACGGCAACGGAGGCACCCGAGGGCACCCCGTGTGTACCGGCCCAGGCAGTCATACCAGGACCTCACGGACCGGGAATGCAGGAGGAGACTCCGGATGAGCCGGGAAACCGTGGCACACATCTGCCACCTGCTGGCACACCTGTCACCGCATGGCACTGGCGGGGGACACCCTCTCCCCGTGTCCGTGAAGGTTACGATGGCCCTGAACATTTATGCAACGGGGTCATTCCAGGCACCGAGTGGGGACCTGTCCGGCATATCGCAGACATCGGTGCACCGGTACATCCGGGCAGTGACAGATGTCCTATATGCCATGGCGCACCGCTACATCCACTTCCCCGTGGACCGGGCCAGCCAAGATGCCCGGGCCGTGGGCTTCTCTGCCATGGCCGGGTTCCCCATGGTCCAGGGCGCGATCGATGGGATGCACGTCGCCGTGCGGCCACCTGCAGATAACAGGGCCGTGTTCACTAATAGGAAGGGGACCTATTCGATGAACGTACAGGTGGTCTGCGACCACCGCATGATGATCCTGCACGTCTGCGCCCGTCACCCAGGCAGTGTACACGACTCATTCGTGTTGTCGCGGTCATCCATCCCCAGCATGTACGAGGGACGCCATCCCCGGCTGAGGGGCTGGTTGCTGGGCGACAGGGGCTACCCATTGCGATCGTGGCTGATGACGCCTATACGGAGGCCACGCAATGAGGCGGAGAACCGCTACAATGATGCCCATGTAGCGACAAGGGGAGTGATAGAGAGGTGCTTTGGCATGCTGAAGATGCGTTTCAGGTGCCTGGACCTCTCTGGGGGCGCCCTCCAGTATCGGTCAGATAGGGTCGGCCGCATTATTGTGGTGTGCTGCGTCCTGCACAACATAGCCCAACAGAGGGGCGATGTGCCGCAGGCAGAGGAGGGCAGAGTGGAGGAGCAGCAGGAAGAGGCGCAGTCCTCCCCAGATGTGGGGGATGGGGGTAATGGTCAGGGCAGACGGGGTAGACACGGGCGCGTGGCTGTCCATCCTAACCGGCTGGGCCAGCGGGCACGGGACAGGCTGATAGCCACCTGCTTCACTGACTAGATGGGCGTGGGAATCGGGTAGTATGGCCACAGACCGCACACCATGGCAACAGCCGACCACCCACACCCCCCACCCATCCACCCACCCAGCACCCTCAACCCCCTCCCCAACCCCACCCACCCCACCCGCATGCACACACCCCCCCTCGCCATTGCCGATCCACCTGCGGCACAACGGGCCGGGCTCACACAGTTGCGGGTGGACGCGTGTCTATCGCAGGCCATGGAGGATGATGACAGCCCGCCCTGCGGTGAGCTCCTGGCTCTACATCGTTGGACTATGTCTGACCCATGGCCACAGTACCACCATCCACCCGGACCATCCCTGCATGCGGCTGTGACACCGCAGCGCACGGTCCCGTCCTCTGCCCGGGGGATGTTGATGGCGGCCCAGGGGGAAGGGGGCAGACTCACCTGGGGCTGAGGTAAGACCACCACTCACACACACACTTGCGCTCAACGTACATGACACCCCCGCACACTTTGGACAGAGCACAAAGGCAGCTTCTGTAGTTGTAACATTGACTTTAATAACCAAAGGAGTTCATGCACGTGCCCTAGCCCCTAAAACTCATCTGTGCCCTGCAACCGTGCCAACTTATTCAGTGTCTAATTGTTTGGCCTTACGGGCCCTTTGACTACGTCTACGTGGTTCCCCAGACGGAAAAGCAGAACTGGAGGTGGACTACTGTGATTCCTGCCCTCTGACACTGGATCCCTTTGGCGGCCGTTTCCTGGGGCGTCCTGGCCTAGATGGGACAGGCTGCGGCCCGGGCGACTGGGATGGCGAGCTGCCAGCCTGTCCTGCCCAATGCCCACCCGATGCACCTGGGACGGAAGGGGGGGGGAGTCCAAGGTGTCGCGGTGTACCGGGACCTCCCCTACAGAGGGAGCCGGGACGGACCACACCACCTCCTCCTCCCTCGGGGTGCCCGATGGCTCCCAGGCCTCTACATGGGTGGGGGATGCGAACGGACTGGCCATCCGACGCCCCCCCGACATCTGGCGCTGCCAGTCCTGGAGGCCCGTGCTGGTATCGACAGGGGTCTGCAGGTTTGCAGCCATGGAGCCCAGGGGGTTGGCAAACCCTGTCTGTGACAGTGCGACGCCGGCTTGCACATGGCCACTGGCGCCGATGCCCTCAGCGATGGCTTGCAGAGACTGGGCCATGGCCTGCTGAGACTGGGCCATGGCCTGCAGAGACTGGGCCGTGGCCTGCTGAGACTGGGCTATGGCGTTGAGCGCCTCTGCCATCTGGCGCTGGCACTGGCTCATGGCCTCCTGTGAGAGGGCAGCCATTTCCTGGGCCACAGACGCCGCCTGCACGGAAAGCCCCAGGCCTCGCAAACCGTTCCCCATGTCTGACACCGTCGCACCCATTGCCTCCACCGCGGACGCCACCCGTGCGGTTTCGGCCTGGGTGGCACGCATGACCGGCACCACTCCCAGCTCCTGGACGCGGGTGGACTCCTCCACCTGCGACTGCAGCCGCCGCAAGCTGCCCGTCACCCTCTTCGCTTGTCTCCGGGTCGGTGGTTGCATCGGATCTATGTGTGGGTGTGGTAACTCCAGGAACCCGGGATCCATATGGATGGCAGATGTTCGCTTGGGCTGGGCTGCCCTCCGACCATCCGGCCCCTCTGCTGCTCCTACCTCCACCTGCTGTACCGGGACGGCTGTGTTGTGCGCACCAGTGAGTGTACCAGACGCCTCATCACTAAAGTGCCCAACTGAGGTGAGTGTTTCTGCGATGGTGGAGGGTGTTGGTGACAGCAGTGGCGTTGTGTCGTGCTCTTCGTCCCACTCTGAGTCCAGGGCACTTTGGGGTGGGGGTTCGTCTCCACCCATCCACTCTGAATTACTATCCGGTATTTTGTCTTCCTGGGTAGTGCTGTCCTGGGTAGTGGTGTCCCGGGTAGTGGTGTCCCGGGTAGCGGTGTCCCGGGTAGTGGTGTCCCGGGTAGTGGTGTCCTGGGTAGTGTTGTCCTGGGTAGTGGTGTCCTGGGTAGTGGTGTCCTGGCTCGGATGTGACGGGGGCCTGTGGCTGCCCCCCTCATCGCTGGGTGGTCGCTCCCGCACGTGACGGGGGTGTCGTCTCCCTGTTGCTCCAGGTCTCTCCGTCTCCCGTGGTGTGCGAGGGGCATCCTGCGGGCATCGCATGCTGGAGGGTCCGGGTCTCTCCGTCTCCCGTGGCCTCCGAGGGGCATCCTGCGGGCGGTCTGCATCTGCGGGGATGGGTGCCTGGACGTTTGGTCCTGCGATACACAATGAAGCATGCATGGTTAGACATCAGGCAGTGATCAGGTGATACGGGGGAGGGGGATATAGGGGAGGGGGGATATGGGGACGGGCTGTCGGTGGCTCACTTGCTACTACGCCCCCGACCTCTGCATCAGCAACCTCCCGGTCCTCAGGTCCGCCAGCCAGTTCCAGGGCCCTTTCCTGGTGTTCGGTCAGTGGTCTCTCATCAGCGGGCCCTCCTCCAGTCCTCACATGCTCCCTATTGTTGTGTGCGCGCATCTCCTGTGGGGGGGGGGGGGGTGGCAGGGGTAAAAGGCAACACTGTTAGGAAGGTATATGAATGCACGCCATCGGTTGCGCGTGCATTGCAGAGGTTAAGGTTAGGGCTGGATTCACTTGGGATATGGGGGAGGGGTGGATATGGGGGAGGGGGGGATATGGGGAGGGGGGGATATGGGGAGTGGGGATATGGGGAGGGGGGATATGGGGGAGGGGGGATATGGGGGAGGGGGGATATGGGGAGGGGGAATATGGGGGAGGGGGGATATGGGGGAGGGAGGATATGGGGGAGGGGGATATGGGGGAGGGGGATATGGGGGAGGGGGGATATGGGGGAGGGGGGGATATGGGGGAGGGGGATATGGCGGAGGGGGGATATGGGGGAGGGAGGATATGGGGAGGCTCACCCTGCCTGCTCTGACAAGGTCGTTCACCTTCTTGTGGCACTGGGTGCCTGTCCGTGGTGTCAGGGCCACAGCGGTGACAGCCTCTGCCACTTCCCTCCACAGACGCCGGCTGTGGCGTGGGGCAACTCTGCGGCCGTGCCCGGGATACAGGGCGTCCCTCCTCTGCTCCACCTCATCCAGGAGCGCCTCCACATCGCGTGACTCGAACCTCGGGGCTGAGCGGCGGCCAGCCATCCAGTCGGGTGTTGCGGTCGGGTGTTGCGGTCGGGTGGGGGGGAGCAGCGCGGCCTTATGAGCCGTCATGCCGTGCGGCGCGTATGACGCTGCACGGCGTGAACCACTGCGCAAGCGCGGATCCCGTTACGTCGCTGCTAGCCCATTTCGGGCCGGAGACTATCGACCCATTTTTCCGACGTGACGCAAGTGGGATTTGCGCCGTTTTTTTCGCCGATCGGCGGACTTTCCGCCGATAACAGAGAATTTCGCCCAAGTTCTTTGATTGTTAAATAGCAGCATGAGTGTAGTCTTGTTACAGACAGTTAGAGGTTCCCCTTTTTACTGAATATTAAATGGCCCCTTAGATATTTTTAGATTTGTGTTGTTTCGGGAAAATTTGGTAAATGTTTTTGGACCCATAGGACAGAGTAGAGTAGAACCTGTCCTTGGTTAAGGGTACCCGGCATTTCAGAGAACAAAGAAGACCCAGTATTGTGATCCTTGATGCTTCGAGTTGAGGATCAAGAGGACAGAGTGTGGCCATCTGGGATGGCCACTTCCAACTAGGTACAGAGAAACTCGCAAAGCCTGGTGGGTAAAATGGACAAGCCAAGACTCAGGCAGGCTGAGAGCCTGAAATGCATATTCATAAGCAAGACATCCAGACAGTATCAAAACTCCGTCCAATTAGCATTGTAATGGGGTTGATTAGCATTTGATGGCCCACCATCCCCAAAACAAAGGACTAGTACTCAAGCAACCAGTACAGTCCCAGACATTTCGGCGCCATTCCCTGTTCAAGGGAAATGCAAACAACGGGGTCAGTCACCACTTGGGACACGCCCAGCCATCCAGATCCCCGCCCACTTATTGGCTAAGGAATCGAATAGAGTGATCAGGGATCACCCAATTAGTAAGGCCCAAATCGAAGGACCGCCCAAAAGAGTGCGAAAACCCCCCGAGCATAAGAAGAAGAGTTTGCCATATGTTTGCTCTCTCTTGGTGCCCTCTTGGCCTTAGTACCCCGGTCACGGCCATCGCCAATTGCAGCAACACCAGAAGCAAGTCCAAGTTCAACGCTCGCTCCCAGACGGATGAGCCCAGCTGAGCAGCAGTTACTCCTTCGAACCCGAGAGATCCAGAATTGAACAGCGGCCACTGTTTTCTGACCTAAGACGGGTGCCCGAAGTTAAATACAGGTTGTCTTAGCTGATAGGTGTAGTTAACTAGTAGTGTTTATGTTGCATAACTAATTGTGTGTAAATAAAGTACCCTTGACCTTGAACTAACTAACTGGTGTTTGGCTCTTTGATCAATAGCCGGTTGAAATTTGTGGTGGTATCATTCGATACCTGGCGACTCTAAGTAAGCATTAAGACATAGATAACACAGAAGGAAGGGCAAACTCGCTGATTGCCATAATTGAAACAGAGCCACAGAAAAGACAGAGTAAAAGAAAAGGCAACAAAGGGCACCTTACCTATCCCAAAGGTCTCCCATGACCATATCCAAGAGAACCAACCTCACTATAGGACTCAGCAAAGTTTAGACCTGCACCTACCAAGTCCAACATTGGGCAGGATTCTCAGTCCCGCCGCACCAGATTTCTGGTCGATTTCCTGCCCGAAAGGACATTAGTGAACCAGATGGGTTTTTTTTAATGACAATTGGCAATGGTTTCATGTTCATCATTAGACTTTTAATTGCAGATTTTTATTGAATTCAAATTTCACCATCTGCAGTGGCGGGATTTGGTCCCCAGTGCATTGCCCGGGGTCTCTGGTTTACTAGTCCAGTGACAATACCACTATACCACCACCTCCCCTTTAATAAGCATGAGATAGTCATTAATTGCTATGTATCAGAGAACATATCCCTCCTGGGGACGTGTCACATGACCTGTAGTGATGTCAGCAAATGGTGTTTGCATGGGCTTCAGTTCTCCATCTTAGATTGTATGAGCGACATTCCTAAGAAAACCTCTCATCATGTTTGTAAGAATCCAGAGTGTAGGCTCCTCCATATCTTTTCTCTTTGCAGCCAGCTCAAAGATATAACAAAAGAGAAAACTGGCAACGAGGATTGAGGCAAGAAAACAAAATTGCTGGACAACAAAATAAAAAATCATCAGCTGCATTTGTGGAGACGGCGTCAAGAGTGGAGGGGGTTTCCTGGGACTGGATTCACACTCATGTCGGACAGGCCTCCGTTGCTGAATGTTTTAAAAAGATCGACTACAACCGTAAGTAAAGAGGAACTACTGTTTGAAAGCTTGCTTGCCGTTAAAGGGGTAGAGTTTGGGTTGCAGAGACAGCGCGTATGATGTAGCTAAACCGGCTGGGGGAATGGGCATTCAGAAGTCTTTCGACTCTGTACAGGCCACTCCTCCAGAAAAGTCAAACCGCAGTAAAACAAAAGGGAAAAATTCTAAGTTACAGTGTGGATAAGGGGATCACTTGTGTTGTACATCCAAAAGAATTGGAGGGAGGAAGTTGGTTGAAGTATAGACCCTATGAGCCAGAATCCGGAATGGCTGGAAAACAGGCACCATAGATGCATTTGATAAAGTTTGAGACTTGGAACTTATATGGGGGAAAATTCCAATTATATCTCATGGCAAATCAAACACCTTAAGGTCACAACTTTTCTCAGTTCTGTAGGGCGTAAAACTTTTATACAGTGACAAAATTTAGTTAGCCCGACAAAATCGGGAGATAATTCCCATATAGAACTAATGAAGGTTTTAGAAGGGCATTTCCCACCTGGACCCTTGTTAGTTGTAGAAAGATTCCTGTTCCATTGCTGTAGTTAGGAAGAAGGTTAAAGCATTTTAAAATTCGTAGAAACTTAAGAAGTTTAACAAAATACTGTGAGTTTGTTGCAATGCTTGATGACGCTCTTCCTGATTGGCTTTTCTGTGGACTCTGCAGTGAAACTGCTCAGAGGAACCTGCTTACTGTAAATGATTTAACTCTCAAAGCTGCTGTGGGAAGTTGCTAAATCTATGGAGCTAGCAATGAAAGAAGCTGCAGATAGGGGCTGGAGTGAAGGTCCACAAAATGGATACCACAGGAAACAAGGCTGTAAGGGGACAACCTTGTCACTGACGTACAGGTTGGACACTCAGTGGGGAAATGCTGGAGTAGTGAAAATAAGTACAAGAACTGTGGGAAAAGGGCAATATTGCTAAGGCATGTTCGGTTCAGAAATCTTTACCAACACCAAGGATGTAAAAGAGGAAAAACACATCTGAACAGACTAGTGGTGTCTATAAATGAGTAAGCGAAGTTTAAGACCACTCAGAAGGTGACTTACCTGAGCAACTTCAGGAGCTGAAACTGGGCGACCTGTCGGTGCAGGACGATCAACAACTTTTCTGGGTATTTCCAAAACTTAATGGTCATCAAATTAAGATGCAAGTGGATATGGGCGCAGCTTAATACCTGAAACAATTTATAGTAAAAGGTTGAATCATCTGCTTTTAAAACCATCAAATGTGATCTTAAGGACTTACACTGAAGAGGTTGTACCATTAAAATAATGGGCAAGCGGTGGAGTTGCCTCTTCATGTTGTCCGTGGAAATTTTCCTGCTTTATTTGGTAGAATATGGCTGACAAAGCTTACACTCAACTGGGAGCAATAAATCAACTAGTGGAGTCCAAAAACAACCTACAACAGTGAGGTAAAAGAAGCCAGAGCTATTGGTTCACTACAATCCCAAGCTGAAGTTCCAACTTGCTTACGATGCGACACCCTATAGGGTTGTGTGGTTGTCTCGAACATAATGCTTTTAGGAGAGGAATGACCAAGAGCATTTGGTTCACAAACACTTTCTAGCTCAGAAACAAATTACAGCCAGCTAGAAAAAGAGGCTTTGGCATCATTTTCAGTGTAAGAAGGTTTCACCATTATCTTTATGGACATTATTTTACTTTTTTGACGGATCATCGATCCTTGACAACAATCTTTGGGCCGTACAAAAGTATGCCTTCTTTGACAGCTAGTAGGTTACAAAGATGGTCTTTGATATTGTCGGCAGCACACACTTACAATATCCAATATCGCAAGTCAAAGCAACATGCAAATGCTGATGCTTTTTCAAGATTGCCGTTACAAATCAAGCATGACTCAAAAAAGGCATTTAGTTGATGTCCTGCATTTCTCACTCGTGGATAATGTACCTGCGACTTCATCTCAAGATCAAAGGTACACAAGAGACATTCCGGTGTTGGGGAAGGTGATGGATTCGTCCAAAAAAGAACACTATCAGACATTTATCGGAAAAATCCAGACCTCAAGCCTGACATTACACAAAGATCAGAATGGAGCTTTATTATGGGGAATCTGAGATATCCTTCCTTCGTGATTACATAATAAAGTCCTTAGCATACTACATGAGGGACTTCCTGGTGTGGTGAAGCTGAAGGAACTGACAGTTATTTTGGTGGCTAGGATTAGATGCTCAAAGAGAAGTGGGGCAATATCAGTCCTTTGCAAAATAAAGAAACATTCCACCTTACACTCGTGGGAATGGCCGAGAATACACACAGACTACACTAGTCCCTTGGAGAGTCAAATGTTCCATGTGATTGCGAATGCAACCTCTAACTGGCCAGAATTCATGATCATGAAATCTACGACGACAAAACAAACCATTGAGAAATTAGATGAAACATTTGCAAGGTTTTAAACATTGGAATAGATTATAAGTGACAAAGGTACTCAGTTCTCTTCGATGGAGTTCGAGGACTACCTGGAGGGTAACGGTATATACCACATCAAGTAAGCTCCCTACCATCTTGCAACACATATGTTGGCCAAACATTTTGTTCCACTATTGAAACATTCCATCAAAGCATCAAAGGACCAAGGTACATTGGTAAGAAGAGTAAACAAATTCTTAATGTCTTACTGGAACACTGCACGCATAACAAAACAGAGTTCACCAGCAATGCTGCTGTTCAGGCAGAAGCTCCGAACACAGTTTTATTTGTTAGTGCCACCTGATACTTTTGAGATTGTCAAATGATAACAACAGGATTACTAGGAGAGAACAAAATTCAAAAAAGCGAGTGCTCAGTCAAGAAGAGTAGGTGCTCGAAATAAGTTACACTACCATAGAGAAATGAGTACCTGTTGTGATCCTAGCAAAGGCAGATCCAGGGCTGGATTCTCCGGTCCGTCAGCCAGATGTTTCTCGGTGGCGTGTCGTTCGCGAGCAGCAGGATTCACGACTCCTGCCGCCTGTCAATGGGATTTCCCACCCAATGCCAGCAGGAAACCCACGGGGGTTCGCTGCCAACGGAAAAAGAAAATCCCAACAGCCAGAGATTTCTGGCCCCAATGTCATACACCGCACAGACAGATGATGAAAGTGTTTGGCAACATCGTACTGACCAGCTTTTATCTCCACAAAGTTAAATTGCTGAAACTTCTCAAGAAATATTTCCCATGAAAATTTAGACAGCGATACTTTGGAACAGAGCCTGAACACAGAGACAAGTGCACAATCTGTTTCTGAGGACTTCCCAATACCTATAGAAAAGGACACAGGAATAACCTACCAGGAAGTACCACTGACGAAGGAAGAGAGGACACCATGAGTAGCCAGGTTCCAGAACATCGAATACAATCCAAAAGGATTAGACGTCCACATGAGAGATTGTCTTACTGAGTTGCACAGAGATAATAGATCATAGATCATAGAATCTACTGTGCATAAGGAGGCCATTTGGCCCTTCGAGTCTGTACTGGCCCTTACAAAGAGCACCCTACTCAAGCCCACGTATCTACCTTATCCCCGTAACCCAGCAACCCCCAATTCACCTTTTTGGACACTAAGGGCAATTTAGCATGGCCAATCCACCTAACCCACACATCTTTGGACTATGGGAGAAAACCAGAGCACCCGGAAGAAACCCACGCAGACATGGGGATAACGTGCAGACTCCGCACAGACAGTGACCCAGCCGGGAATCGAACCTGGGACCCTGGAGCTGTGAAGCAACTGTGCTATCCACTATGCCACCGTGCTGCCCACATAGTGCGTAAATGGATCTGCTGTATAAATGTTAAGCTGTTGTCAGTGTACTAAAGAAGTAAAGGGGAGGGGTGCTATGTATCAGAGAATTCATCCCTGCTGGTGAAGCATCACGTGATCTGTCATGATGTCAGCAGTGAGTGTTTGCACGGGCTTCATTTCTCCATCTTAGATTGCATGAGCAACATCCCTGACAAAAAACTCATCTTGTGTTTGTAAGAATCTATAGTGCGGGCACCTCTGTACCTTTTCCTTTTCTGGCAAACTCAAAGATATAAAAACAATAAACTGGATGGGGAATTCAGGAGACATTTCTTTACTCAGAAAGAGTTGTGCGAATATGGAAATCAATACCAAATGGTGTTATTAAGGAGGTACACTGAAGGCGAAGCTCGATAAATACATACCGGAGAATGAAACAGAAGCACTTGCTGATAGGGTTAGATAAAATCATGTGCTTCATAAACACCTACACCGCGACATGTTGGACTGAAAGGACTGTGGCTGTTCTGTAAAATGCTTTGCAATTCTATGTCGTTAAACATGACTCATATCTACTGAAGCAAGCTTTACACATAAGGAAAACAGAAATACAGAACTATAGAGGACCAAAAGGTCACCTTTACAGTCCATCTGACTGCTTCCAAAGGTGTAAAACCCATTGTCAATTCGGGATGAGCATAGAATCTTACAATACAAGGAGGCCTTTTGGCCATTATATTCATGTGAGCTGTTTGAAAGAGCTGCCCAATTATTTCAATTTCTCCATAGATCTGCAGATTTAAAGTCATTGGATTCAATTGCTTCTGAACTCTCACACATTGGGGGAAATTAGAGAGAGCTGCACCTTTATTATATGATTTTCAGAGCACGATAGGGAGTGCCAGAATATTGTTATTCAGAGCATGGTATCCTCAGGGGATTCTTTTTCTTTTGGTTGTTGCTTAATCACTCTTCTACAGCGAAGGTGGATCCAGTGATTGCACAAGGTAAACAGCAGCGCTTCAGGCATCAATGTATAGCAGCAGTAAGCATTTTTATTCCTGAGAGTGACTGAGTGGTGAATCATTTGGGACCAGGAAAAACAGATTCATTATCGGGATTTCCAATCCTCAAGCACAGCAGCCCTCCAAAAAGCTCCCGCAACATTTCCAAAGGCTTTGGTAAAACCCAGCGATACCAAAGAGAACCAAAAAGAAACATCAAAAGGCCCACACACTCCAGTGGGGACTCCAAGGAAAACAGTAATCTAGCAATGCTTTACCACTGGGAGAATTGGGTTCTATGAAGCCCCTCATGTAATATCAGCAAAGTAGGTTAAATGACAGGAGAGCAGGAAGGACAGATTTATCAGTGATTCATGGTATTTTCTGCAAGGGGAAACTGAGAAGGATGTATTAAAGGAGATCATTGAAAAAGGAATCTAAGGGGAAAGAGGATACCAGTGCATGTGTGACAGAGGACCAGAGGGAAATAAAAATGAACAGGGTACCCCTAATAGAATTATAATCAGAAGGTAGCAAAGGGGACAATGGAATTAGACTATAAAGCGATCAAAAAAGCAAAGAAAAGGCAAATTTATTTCGAGGCTATTAGGATTGTTTGCAGTGGAATGTTCACAAATGAGAAAATGGTTACAATAGAGAGGTAAAGACATGTGAAAGTTGCTCATTGATAAGCTTAAATAAAGAATGATGTTCTTCGGTGTCAGGCACAGGAACTTATAAGGAAATCAGAAACAAGACTAGTTTTGATGGTTAATGGTTTGTAAGAAATGGAGCTAATGAATCATCTCCAGTCAACCCGAGTGAACCTTGAGGGATTGGGGCTTGAGACCAGTGCTAGGATAAGGGTTATCTGTGCTATGGAAAGAAGACAAAGTAAGGAAAATACTAGATGGGTTAAGATTATTAAAAGATATAGAAATGGTAAGAAGCGGAGAAAGCTGCGTAACAGCCTTTCCATTTGCCTGCATGACTGTAGCTCCAACAACACTCAAGAAGCTTGAAACCATCTCGAATAAAGTAACCCACTTGATTGACACCCCAGCCACCACCTTAAACATTCACTCTCTCCACCACCGAGCACAGTGGCAGCATTGTGTACCATCTATAAAATGCATTGCAGCAACTCACCAAAGCCCCATTGACACTACCTTTCAAACATATGGGAACGCCACCTCCTGCAAGTTCACCTTCAAGTCACTCAGCATCCTGAAATATCTCGCTGTTCCTTCACTGTCGCTGAGTCAACATTCTGCAACTCCCTCCCTAACAGCACTGTGGATGTAGCTACAACACATGGTCTGCAGTGGTTCAAGAAGGCAGCTCACCATCACCTTCTCAAGGGCAATTAAGGATGGGCAATAAATGGTGGCCTAGCCAGTTGACACCCACACCTTGTGAAATAATTTTATTAAAAATAATAAACACAAATTATCTAACACTTCAGCAAGAAACAAAGCTCCAGAAGCGAAGGAGGTTGGAAAACCAGGCAGTATGTACCCGGTGATTTCTGGTGGTTCTTTACGCAGGCAAGTTTAAAACATAATCATTCTTGGGATATGGGTGTCACTGGTTGCGCTAGCATCTATTGCCCTTGGGCTGAATGGCTTGTGAGGAAATTTAAGAGTTTACCATATTACCGTGGATCTGGCGTCACATATCGGTCAGACCAGGTAAGAATAGCAGATTTCCTTTTTTAAAAGACATTAGTGAGCCAGATGGGCTTTTACGACAATCATCAATGGTTTTCACGGTCATCATCAGTCTTTCTAATTCCAGGTTTAAATGGCAATCAAATTTCAGTCAGTCGAACCCAGGTCCACAGGGCATTACGTTGGGTCACTGGTTGAATGACAATGCCACTACACTACCATCTCCCCATAGAAAGTCATGTGCGTCATTGCATTGGTGGATGATGAGTCTAGGGAAGAGTGTGCATATAGTTTGGGGCATGTCGATATCAAAAAGAAGGAGGTGTTGGGCCTAAGGTAGATACATCCCCAGGACTTGATGGATTCATCCCCAGAATACTGAGAGAGGCAAGAGGGGAAATTACTGGGCCTTGACAATCTTTGTATCCTCATGCGCTTTCTGTGTGGTCCCAGAGGACTGAAGAATAGCTAATGTTGTTCCTTTGTTTAAGAAGGGTAGCAGGGATAATCCAGGAAATTATAGGCCGGTGAGCCTACTTGGTAGGAAAATTATTGGAGAAGATCCTTACAGACAGGGTTTACTCACATTTGGAAACAAATGGACTTATTAGCGATAGGCAGCATGGTTTTGTGAAGGAGGTCATGTCTTACTAATTTGATCGAGTTTTTTGAGGAAGTGACGAAGATGATTGATGAAGGAAGGGCAGTGGATGTTGTCTACATTGACTTCAGTAAAGCCTTTAACAAGGTCCCTCATGGCAGACTGGTATAAAAAGTGAAGTTACATAGGATCAGAAGTGAGCTGACAAGATGGATCCTGAACTAGCTCGGTCATAGAAGACAGAGGGTAACTGTGGAAGGGTGCTATTCTCAATGGCAGGCTGTGACTAGGGATTAGTGCTGGGACCTTTATTGTTTGTAGCATATATAAATGATTTGGAGGAAAATATACCTGGTCTGATTAGGAAGTTTGAGGACAACACAAAGGTTGATGGAGTTGTGGATAGTGAAGAGGATTGTCAGAGGATACAGCAGGATATAGATTGGTTGGAGACTTGGCAGAGAAATGGCAGATGGAGATTACCCCAGATAAATGTGAGGTAATGCATTTTGGAAGGGCTAATAGAGGTGGGAATTGCACAGTAAATGGCAGAAGCCTTAGGAGTATTGACAGGCAGAGAGATCTGGGCACACAGGTTCACAGATCACGAAAAGTGGCAACGCAGGTGGATAAGGTAGTCAGGAAGGTATACAACATGCTTGCCTTCTTCGATCTATAAAAATTGGCAAGTCATGCTGCAGCTATGCAGAACCATGGTCAGGTCACATTTGGAATATTGTGCACAATTCTAGTCGCCACACTACCAATAGGATGTGGATGATTTGGAGATGGTACAGAAGAGATTTAACAGGATGTTGCCTGGCCTGGAGGGTATTAGCTATGAGGAGAGGCTGGATAAACTTGGATTGTTTTCACTGGAATGACAGAAGTAGAGCAGCGATCTGATAGAGCTTTACAAAATTATGAGTGGGAAGGGCAGAGTGGATAGTCAGAAGCTTTTTCCCAGGGTAGAGATATCAACCAGGGAACATAGGTTTAGGGTACGAAGGGGAAAATTTAGAGGAGATGTGCGAGGCAAGTTTTTTATGCAGAGAATGGTGAGTGCCTGGAACGCGCTGCCGGGGGAGGTGGTGGAAGCAGATACGATAGTGACGTTTAAGAGGCATCTTGACAAATGCATGAATAGGATGGTAATAGCGGGATATGGACCCCAGAAGTGCAGAAGGCTTTAGTTTAGTCAGGCAGCATGATCGACACAGGCTTGGAGGGCCAATAAGGCCTATTTCTGTGCTGTACTTTGTTTTTTGTTCTTTGCTGTGCCACATACCTGGAGTGCAAGACACATTAAGGAAAGGATAGATGGAATGCTGAATGGTACAAATAGAGGATGCAAGGTTAATTGAGGTAAATGTCACAACAACATACATTTATACAGAATCCTTAACATTGAAAAACATACCAGGTGCTTCATGGGAGTATAATCAGACTAAAATTGACAGAGTCAAAGAAGGGGCTATCAGGTCAAATGACTGAAAGCTTGGTCAAAGCAGTCGGTTTTAAGAAGTGTCTTGAAGGGTAGAGAGGTTGAATTAGGGAAAATTAACACAAGGGCCTTGATATAATAATAATCTTTATTACATAGATACATAAAAGAGAGGAGCAGGATGAGGCTTTTGGCCCTTTGAGCCTGCTCTGCCATTTATCACGATCATGACTGATCATCCAACTCAATAGCCTAATCCTGCTTTCTCCCCATAACCTTTGATCCCATTCGCCCCAAGTGCTATATCTAGCCGCCTCTTGAATATATTAGTGTCACAAGTAGGCTTACATTAACACTGCAATGAAGTTATGTGAAAATCCCCTAGTTGCCGCACTCCGGCGTCTGTTCAAGTATACAGAGGGAGAACTCAGAAAGTCCAATTCACCTACAAGCACATATTCCGGGACTTGTGGGAGAAAACCAGGGCACCCGGAGTAAACCCAGACAGACATGGGGAGAACGTGCCGACTCCACATAGACAGTGACCCAAGTTGGGAATCAAACCCAGGTCCCTGGTGCAGTGAAGCAACAGTGCTAACTAGTGCACTACCTTGCCGCCCACAATATCCATCTGTGAAATTGACTCAAAATTCCATGCTGCACTGTAACATTCTCTGGTATGCTTCCAGCATTTGGGAAAGGTGAAGTTCACCAAAATAACTGAAAAAGTAAACTTTTTTAATTGTTTTACAGGATGTGCGCATTGCTGGCTATCCCGGCATTTGAGGCACATGCCGAATTGTCCTTGAGAAGGTGGTGGTGAGCTGCTTTCTTGAAATGCTGAAAATCATGTGCTGTAGATTGTTAGGATGGGAGTTCCAATATTTTGACCCAGTGACAGTGAAGGGACAGTGATATAGTTCCAAATGTGTGGCTTGGAGGAGAACATGTAGATGGTGGTGCACTCATGCATCTGCTGCCCTTACCTTTCTAGGTGTCAGAAGATGTGGGTACGAAGGGGCTGTCTAAGGAGCCTTGGCGAGTTGCTGCAGTACATCTTGTTGATGGCACACATGGCAGCCACTGTGCATGGTGGTGGATGGAATTAATGTTTAAGGTGCTGGATGGGGTGTCAATAAAGTGGGCTGTTTTGTCCTCGATTGTATTGATCTACTTGAGTGTTGTTGGAGCTGCACTCATCCACAAAAATGGAGAGTACACCATCGCACTCCTAACTCACACCATGTAGATGGTGGGTAGGCTTTGTGGAGTCAAGAGGTGAGTCAATCAGCATAGATGGAGTGAAGGTCATTGATGAATTAGATTGGGTCTAAGACACTAGTCTGCAGCGATGTCCTGGCACTGAGATAATTGCCCTCCAACGACCATAACATTTCCCTTTATGCCTTCAACCAGTGGAAAGTTTCCTCCCTGATTTACGTTGCCTCCAGTTTTGCTAGGTCTCCTGAATATCATACTTGATATGTCAAAGGCAGTCACTCTCACCTCACCTCCGGAGTTCAGCTGTTTTGTCCATATTTGACTCATATGTGAAGGTTGTAATGAGGTCAGGAGCTAAGCAGCCTTGATGGAGTCCAAACTGAGAGTTCATGGACACTTTATTGCTCAGTAAGTACCTCTTGCTAGATTGTCGATGATCCCTTCCATCTCGCTGCTGATGATCAAGAGACGACTAATCCTCTATCATTGAGGATGAGAGAGTGGGATTCTCCGGTCCGCCTGCTGTGTTTTCCTGCATGGTGTGCTCCCGCTGACAGCGGGATTCTCCGTTCCTGCAGCCAGCCAATGGGGCGTGGGTGCGCTACTGGTGGACCGGAGGATCCCGCTGATAGAGAATTCCACAAGGAGTATTTGTGGACCTTGCTCATCCAGTTAGTTGTTTAATTGTCCACCACCACTCACGACGGGACAGCAGACCTTACATCTGGGGCGCGATTCTCTGCTCCCGCGCCGAAGTGCCCACGCCGTCGTGAACGCCGTTGAGGTTCACGACGGCGCGAAACGGCCCCTAACCCGACCGATTCAGGGCCCGATAAAGGGCGAGGAGCGGGGCCGCGTCATTTACACGTGCCAGGCCTTGTCACCACGTAAAGGCGGAGCATAACTGGCGTCACCCGCACATGCGTGTTTGCCGTCCTCTCCGAGTCCGCCCCCCCAAGGCGATGTCAGACGGATCTTGCGGGGCTGCGGAAGAAAGGAGGTCCTCCTTCAGAGAGGATGGCCCGACGATCGGTGGGCATCGATCGCGGACCAGACCCCATTTGAGCGCCCCCCCCCCCCCCAGTGCAGGATCCCCCGTCCCATCCCCCGCATGCCGCCCCCCCAGCATTCCCGCTCTGTTCCCGCCGGCAGCGACCAGGTGTGGACGGCGCCGGGGGGAACCCGCCGTTTTGGCCTGGCTGCTCGGCCCATCCAGGCCTGACAATAGCAGGGGTGCCGGAGAATCGCCATTTTGGGTGTCTCGGGCGATTCTCCGGCCTTCGCCGCGCAGAACTCGACGGGGCCGTTCTCGCCGCTTGTGAGAATCGGGAGGGCGTCGGACCGGCGTCGCGGGAAAATTCGGCGACCCAGGCGATTCTCCCAACCGGCGCGGGAGCGGAGAATCCCGCCCCCTGGCTTTATAACTAGAGGCAGAGGAGGCAAACCAGAGAAATTATGGACAAACATTTATAAATTCCTGGTTCGAGCTTGAGGAAGTAAACCATTCAGGTCAATGCCCACATTAGGAAAAAGCTGTAAAAACAAGTCATATGCAGTTAAATTATGAGTTGGAATGACAGATTTGAGTGTTACACCCTTGGGTAGTGCCTTTAAAATGATGAGTAAAAATGGAATCACATTATGCTCAACCTGTAACACTTTCCGCATCATACAATTCAAAACTTCCACTTGTGAGTGGAAGATATGCTGTGATTTATTGAAATATGTTCTGTTCTAACCAGAGAAATGTTACTTCAGTGTGCTGCATCGAGATGTAAGATTAACATATCAAATGAAGTGATGTTACAAGGTGGTGGCACACAGGATTTGAAATAATGTTATCAACCAAAACTAGTGACCCAGCGACAATGAAGGAGCAGAGATACAGCTCCACGTCAGGATGGTGTGTGGCTTGGAGGAGGACTTGAAGGCAATTGGGTTTCCATGTGTTTTCTTCCCTTGTTCTCTTAAGTGGTCGAGGTTGCAGGAGTGAAGTTGCTGTTGAAGAAAAAACACAACTTTCAAAGTTGGAACTTGTTGGGTGCAACTACCTCCTTGGCAGGGGGAGGAACTGTACTCTTTGACCAACTGTGGGTGGACCTGTGTCACATGGACTGCCGCAGTTCAAGAAGTTAGCTCACCACTACTTTCCTTTTTTGTTAAATGTTTTTATTGGGTTTTCACATTTTGTATTTCACAACGCATTATAACAGAATTGCACCGACTAGAGAAAAAGAACAAACAAAACAACTTAACAAAAACGAGGAAGAAATAAAAGGAGGTAAAAAGACAGGCAGATGTCAATACAGATATTCACATACATCTCCTTTCTCTCCGGCTGCGGCTGTGTCCCGCCTTTGAACGGCGTGCTTTTGTTGCCATTCTCAGTTTGGCCCAGGCGCGTATTTACAGATGGCTATTACAGTTTTAGTCCCTTGTCCCTCTTGGTTTCCTCGTGTGTCCTCCACACCTCCCTCCCCCTCTTTTTCATCTTTATCCCGTGAATTGCTTGAGTCTCCCCCCCCGCTCTCCTTACACTATTGGTTGCTGGCTACGGGCAGATCCTGGAACACGTTGGTGAACGGCTTCTATGTCCTATGGATGGCAAGTTTTATTTTCTCCAGTTTGAGAAATTCCGCCAGGTTGGCCAGCCAGTCTGCAGCCATGGATGGTGCTACCGATCGCCTGCTGAGCAGGATTCTCCGGCACGCGATCAGCGAGGCAAAGGCTAGGGCGTCGGCTCCACACCCCATGATGTGATCTGGCTGGTCTGAGACTCAGAGGGTGGAGCCATGCCACTTTTGGGCATGGCTCCACCCTCACTCCCACAACCCTGGACATTGCCTCAAAAAAGTTCTTCCAGTACCCGACAAATCTGGGGGCAGGTGCAGAACATGTGGGTGTGGTTGGCCGGGCCTCCCTGGCACTTTTCACATTTCTTCTCCACCTCCAAAAAGAACCTACTCATTCGGGTTCTGGTTAGGGGTGGGCAATAAATGATAGCCTTAGCAGCAATGCCCAGATCACGGCAATGAATTTTTTAAAAGGTGCGCTCTGTGCACCACCTGTAGCTCCATTACGCCCTGCACATGTGGAGGTGAGGTTCACCCTGTGCAGTGCTTCAATCCAGAGTCCTCCTCCTATTTCTATGCATAGTTCCTCCTCCCATTATTCCCTTGTCTCCTCCAGGGGGAGGGTACCTCCTCCAACAGGTCCCCACAGCTTCCCTTCCCGAGGTCGCCCGCGTCCAGCAGTTCCTCGACTAACACATGTCCTGGTATCTGGGGTGCATCGTTGTTACCTTACAGAGGATGTTTTTGACCTGGATGTGCCTTCGCTCATTTAGTTTCGGCAATTGTAACCTCTCCGTGGGTTCCCCAGGGTCGCTACTCTGTTGTCGGTGTACATGTCCCTAACCGTCCATGTCCTCTCGTCCTGCCTCCACCTTTTCAAGGTGGCATCCAGTATTGCAGCCGTAAACCTGTGGTTGTTGCAGATGGGGACATGGTAGACATTTTGGTTAGGCCGAAGTGTTGCCTCATTTGGTGCCATGTCTGGAGTGCGGCAACTATCACTAGTGCTTCTGGAGTGCTTGATCGGAGGGATGGGAGTGCGGTTGTGACTCGGGCTCGGAGGGACGTCCCTATGCAGCACCTGTCCTCCACTTTCACCCATTCTGCTCCCGGTTCCTTCACCTAGCCCCTCACTCTTTCTGCAGTGGCCACCCAGTGGTAGAACTGTAGGTTCGGAAATGCCAGGCCTCCGATGTTTCTTTACCTTTGTAGGACTTTCTTTTGGATCCTTGGTTCTTCCCTCCTCCCACACAAACACCACGATTAGTTTGTGCACCGTGTTGAAGAAGGCCTTGGGGATGTAGACTGAACAGGAATAGGAACCTGCGCAGTACGTCATTTTGATCGCCTGCTCACTCCTGCCCGGGAGAGTGGGAGTGGACCCCACCTCTGCAGGTCCCTTTTGACTTCCTCCACCAGACTTGTCAGGTTCCATTTGTGGATTGGTGTCCAGTCGTGGGCTATTTGGATCCCCAGGTAGCGGAATTTGGTCTAGGCATGTTTGAATGGCAGTCCCTCCAGCTCTGTCCCTCCACCCTATGGGTTCACAGGGAAGATCTCACATTTTCTCAGGCTAGGTTTGTAACCCAAGAAGGTTCCAAACTCATTTAGGAGTTTAATTATCCCTTCCATGCTGGCCCGGGGTTCGAGATGTAGAGGTGCCGGTCATCCACCTAGAGTGAAACTCTATGCTCTCTGTCACCCCTTTGGATACCTCTCCAATCCTTTATTATTCTGAGGGTGATTGTCAGTGGCTCAATTGCCAGGGCAACCAGTAATGGGGACATGGGGCACCTCTGCCTCGTGCCTCTTTGCAGCTGGAATTATTCAGATCTGGCACCACCACTTTCCTAGTGGCAATCAGGGATGAGCAATAAATGTTGGCCTAGCCAGCAGGGCCCACATCTCATGAGTGAATTAAAAAATCACTGAAGAGTTCAACCAAAAGCCACACCAATGGTCAAGAGGTTTATTCACACTATTTAGTCCCTTAAGACTAAAATTCTTGCTGGAAGACGGAATTTGGAAGTACAGAAGGCATTGGAGGCAGACGGTAACAAGGCTAAATTGCATGGTCAGGCAACATCTATGGAGGGAAATGGAGTTAATGTTTCAAGTCCATCTGACTCTGCAGAAGGGTCATACCAACTCGATACATTAACTCTGTTTCTCTCTCCACAGATGCTGCCAGACCTACTATGTTTATCCAGCATTTTCTGTTTTTATTTTAGATTCCCATCAACCACAGTATTTTCCTTTTATATAAATTGTATGGTGTCTCACCCAGACTATAGTGACACAATTCTATGTAACTTAAACCTGGAAGGGACATGATAACATGTGATCAGACTGAAGCAGTACTGGGGAAAGAAAGCAAGAAAGACAAAAAACAAGAAAGAAAGAAAGAAAGACATGTTGCATCACCCCCAAACAGTCCAAAGCAATGGACTGTGGAATTGCACCTGCAGCAATATCGTAGGAAACATGGCAGCCAATTGGCGCACGGCAAACAGCCACAAATAGCAATGCGATAATGACAAGGGCTGGAATTCCCCAGCCGTTGGGATTTTCTGTTCCCGTCGGTGTGAGGTGGCTACAATGGGAAACCCCGTTGGGAAGAGAGGAACCTGCCGCCAGTGAATGGCATACCGCTGAGAAAGACGTGGTCGGTCGACCGGAGAATCCCACCCCAGATTTATATGTCTTTTGTGATGTTGATTGAGGGGTAAATATTGGCAAGTAAAGTAAAGGCACCTGGGATAACTCCTCTGGTGTCTCTTCAGAATCGTGCCATGGGGACGATTCATGTCCACCTGAGAGGGCAGATGGGGATTTGGTTAAACATCTCCCCTAAAAGACAGTGCAACACTTCCTCCGAACTATACGGGAATGCCAGCCTTGCATGTTTTGTGCTCAAGTACTGAAAAGAGATTTGAACTCACAACCTTCTGACTATTGCCTAATATATAATATATTCCACTGTTGCTCAACTGCGAATTATCTGTTGATAAAGGCACAGTGCAGATTACAAGAGCTCGAATCATGTAGAGACAAGTTGCTTTGTGCTCGGGTGAAGCCTACCAAAGGGTGGCAATTCATTTTTGTAATGGACCAAGCTGAAGTGCGACATTTGTCAGATTTCAGGTGAAACAACCATGCTGCACACTTGAGCAATGTGACAAGCCGGTGCTGGCAACTTAATGACAGCCACACCTTCAAGTAAAGCTATCCCTCAATGTACATAGCTCAAGGATATTAAAAACTGTACTCTGCCAAGAAGAGTGGAAATATATTTACTATTGGATTACATGGTTAGTATTCAGCAAGCAATATTATGGATAGCCTGTGTTAGATCTCTCTTTAATCGGGGTAAGTGATTAATTGATAATGCCACAATAACAGCTCATCATAAACAAAGCCAATGATCATCTTTGAATGTAAAAGAATGCGCAGTGAGTGACTGGGAGAACTTGTCTTTCGGGGAGGAAACATTAAAATATATATATGTGTCTCTGAGTGTGTGATGTGTGTCAGCACTACACCAAATGGAATATTACAATAGGAATAAGTGCAAATATATAATCCATACGGAGTTGGCATTCATAAACTATTTGAACTTTGCTTTTGTAAGTTCTGACATGATTTAAGACCCTGTACTAGAGCATTGTTATATCACACATGACTGTATCCATAGAGGATAATGGGTTGACAGACACAAATCATACTATGAGTTCAGTGACACTTCCAGACCACGTAAGGTGCTAATTTTCTCCCGAGAATTCTCATATCCTTCGAAAGCAGGGTTCTGAGTGAAGAAGCTCTTCTCTTTACTTAAATCATGCCATTGTGGTTTGAGGTTTCCTTCAAACTGTTAGACTGGTTAAACAAAATAATATTCCCTGAAAAAAGAACCCTGAAATATTCCCATGACACAACTTCACTCACAATCACAATGGGTAGGTTAAAATACCTTGGTGTAACCTTGGAAAATGCAACAATGAATCTCTGTTGAACTTTTACTTACTCATGTTGAAGGCGCATCGCCAAAATCCTTTATTTCATTGTAATATAAGCTTGGGTTGTACAGGAAGTACTAAATTCTCCAAAGTGGGCTGGTTGAGACAAGCCCCAGCAGTCACAATATGCTTAAGGTCTTACTGGTACTTGAAGACCGATGACGTTCAAATGGGTCACAAATGCACTCCAGTAGTTCACTGGTAATTTATTTCTATCCTGATTGAGAAGCTAATGAGCAGGGCATATTTCGCAGGATGCCACCTTTATTCAAGTGAGTTCGAAAGAAGCTCAGTTCATCAAATGGCGACGAGATCCGATAAGTCAATTGGTGGGGATTAGATGATGATAAGCTTGGGGATCTAAAACGCAGTAAAGCAGAGGAAAAGACTGAAGGAAATAAACAATTCCATAGTTTTGAGGTCCTGTATTTCAGCAATTTTTCAAAGAAAGATGGTTGTTGATCATAGCATTATCAGGATTGGAATTTTATGTACAAAAGGTGAACAAGTTAATAAATTGAATTCATACTAAACCTGCATAGAATTGAGGCTGATTTTGTTGCCCCTTCTCGCAAGATGATGAACAGATATCTTGGGCGGGATTCTTTGACCCCCGCTGGGTCGGAGAATCGCCGGGGGCTGGCGTGAATCCCGCCCCCGCCGGCTGCGAATTCTCCGGCACCGGATATTCGGCGGGAGTGGGAATCGCGGCGCGCCGGTTGGCAGGCCCCCCCCACCCCTGGCGATTCTCCGGACCGCGATGGGCCGAAGTCCCGCTGCTGGAATGCCTGTCCCGCCAGCGAGAATCAAACCACCTCTCTTACCGGCGGGACAAGGCGGCACGGGCGAGCTCCGGGGTCCTGGGGGGGCGTGGGACGATCTAGCCCCGGGGGGTGCCCCCACGGTGGCCTGGACCGCGATCGGGGCCCACCTGTGCCGTGGGGCAACTCTTTTCCTTCCGCCTTCGCCATGGTCTCCACTATGGCGGAGGCGGAAGAGACCCCTCCACTGCGCATGCGCGGGGAGGCCGTGAGCGGCCGCTGACGCTCTCGCGCATGCGCCGCACGGCAAAGTCATTTCCCGCCAGCTGGCGGGACAGAAATCAGTCCGGCGCAGGCCTAGCCCCTCACGGTGAGGGCTCGGTTCCTCAAGATGCGGAGAATTCCGCACCTTTGGGGCGGCGCGATGCCGGACTGATTCGCGCCGTTTTTGGCGCCGGTCGGCAGACATCGCGCCGATTGCGGAGAATCCCGCCCCATCTATCTAAAGTGTACTTTGCCTATTTAGGCTCAACTGTAGCCAACTTCTGTGCCCTCGACATTTAACATAGCCTAGACGGTCTACCAATGTCAGCCCACCTCTACCCCAGGCAGGGATATTACCAATAATGAGTGTCACAATGTTGGGTGTAGCAACAAGCCTGAATGGCCTGCAGCTGGGTTCCAGGTAATTGTGAGGTAAATACAGTTTGGCACCTATCTTTGAGGGTCTACAGCAGCCTGTTACCAGTTTTTGGGTGCACTTCCATTACTGGAAGCTCCTTGGGCTGCCCATGCATTTGGGCACTAAGGACCAGGTTCACGGGAAAGTGAAGTGGGATGCAGGAAATAGCCCCTGGCACCACCCCTCCACCCTCACACTGTATCCTGAGCTTATCGCAGGATCAGGCATTTCAGGACAATCCAGGAAACCTGGTTGGTGGGGGGGGGGGGGGGGGGGGGGGGGGGGGGGGGGAACAGAATAAAATGAGTGGAGATCCAAAGTAGTATAAATTCGCTGCGATGGGATTTCCATTCTATTTTCCTGATCTTTGAACTTGCAAATTAGTTTTCTGGGGGAATGTGAGAGCGCTGGTTTCAAACCAGGATGGATGTGGGGGGGAGGGGGGGGGGGGTGCATGGGGGATGGGTGGGGCAGTGGTTGGTTGGGGGTGGGGTGGGCACCATGGAATTGAGGCATAGAGGGTACCAGTCTCAACTGAGGAAGAGGTGTATAAAATTACCAGGATACAGTGAGAGTGGATGATGAAATGTACCAACATAAACTGAAGGGAAGGGTGCCAGTGTGAAATGAGACAAAAGGAGTGCTGATGTTAACCAGCAAACAGGATTGTGTGCATATATGGTCCGTTTAACAATTTAAAACATCCCAAGGTGTTTCAGCGAGTGCTACCAATGTAATTTAACATCTGGTCCCACAAAGGTTAGGAGCTTCAGTTATGTGAATAGATTGGAAAAGCTAGAGGTGGTGTGCTTAGAGAAGAGAAGATTAAGAGGAGTGTTTTCCAAAATCAAGAGGGGTCTGAACAAAGCAGATCGATGGAAATTGTTCCCATCGATGGAACAGTCAAAAAGGAGACTGACTTCAGTTAATTGGCCAAATAAGTAATGATAACACGAGGAAAAGCCTTTTAACACACCGAGTGGTGAAGATCTGGAATGCACCGCCCAAGAACATGGTGGAGTCAGATTCAATCGGGCCTCTCAAAAGAGAACTTAATAATTATTTGAAGACAAAACGACTGCAGGGCTACTTGACAAAGGCATTTAGATGGCTGGCATGGTCATGAGGAACTGAATGAATTCCTTCTGTGCAGTAATCATTCTATAAGGAGATATTTGGAGCCATGACCAAATCATAGAATCCCTACAGTGCAGAAGGAGGCCATTCGGCCCATCAAAACTGCACCGACCATTGAAAGACCCCTCTACGACCCAATCCCCTCTCTATCGCTGTTACAGTCGACAAGGAAGAAGAGACATTTGGAAGAGGATAATATGGTCAACCATGTCAAAGGTTAAAGTGATGTCCAGAAGGACAAGGAGGGATAGTTCAACTTTTTTACAGTTTGTGATTTTGATAAGGGCTGTTTTGGTACTGAGGGGAGTGGAGCTTTTAAAATTTGTTCATGGGATGTAAGTATGGTTGGTAAGAATAGCATTTGTTGCCCATCCCTAATTGCCTCCTTGGTCCACTAAAGTCCATCTGGTACAAATTAGCCACAGTGCTGTTCGGGAGGAAGTTCCAGGATTTTGACCCAGCGACAGTGAAGGAATAACCAATATAGAGAAGATGGTACATGGTTTGGAAGGGAATATGCAGTTGGTGCTGTTCCCATGAATCTGTTGCCCTTGTCCTTCGATGCAGTAGAAGTGATGGATTGAAGGTGTTGTTGAAGGAGCCTGGGTGAGTTGCTGAAGTGCATCTTGTAGATGCTGCATACTGCTGTTACTGTGCACCGGTGGTGGAGGGAGTGAATATTTAAGGTGGTAGAAACAAATGCGCTGCTATGTTCTACTGGTGTTGAGCTTTTTTGAGTGTTCTTGGGATTGCACTCATCCAGTGAAGTGGAGAGTGATCCATCACACTTCTGACTTGTGCCTTGTAGATGTTGGACAAGACAAACTATGTGGAGTCAGCCAGTGAGTTACTCGCTGCAGAATTCCCTGCTCTGGCCTACATGAGCCATAGTATATTTATCTTTACAACTGTTCCAATTAAGTTTCTGATCAATGGTAGCCCCTAAATTGTTGATGTTGGGGAGATTCATTGATGGCAATGCTTTTTAATGTCAAGGGGAGGTGATTGTATTGCTGATAGTCAATGTCTAGCACATGTGTGGTGTGAATATTATTTTCCCCTTATTAGCCCGAGCTTGCACGTGCAGGTCTTGCTGCATGTGGGCCCAGATTGCTTAGCACCTGGGGGTTACAAATGTGACTGAACACTCTGTAATAATCAGCAAACATCACCACTTCTGACCTTATGATGAAGCAGCTGAAAGTGGTTAGTCCTGGGAAACTACCCTGAGGAACTGCTGCAATGAGGTCCTGGGGGCAGAAATGATTGACGTTCAACAACCACAACCATTTCCTTTGTGCTAGGTATAACTCCAACCAATGGAGATAATTTTGTCCTGACTCCCAATGATTTCAATTGTACAAGGCTCCTTGATGCTATGCTTGGCCAAGTGCTATCTTTGAGTCAAGGGTAGCCATTTTCACCTTGTCTGCTGAGCTCTTTAGTCCGTGTTTAGACCAAGACTGTAATGAGGTCAGGAGCCAAGTTTTATTGCAGAACCTAAACTGAACTGACTATTAATGATTAAGTGCTTCTTGATAGAAATGTCATTGACACTTTCCATCACTTTGCTAATCGTGAGTTGATTGATGAGGCGGTAATTCACCGGGGTGGCTTTAGAATCAGAGAGTCGGACAGCGCAGAAAAGGCTCTTCAGCCCATCGAGTCTGCACTGACGATAACTACCCCTAATCTCACGCTAATCGCATTTACCAGTCCTAGTCCCATGTCCTTGAATGTGATGATGTTTCACGTGGCTTATCCAAGTGCTTTTTAAAGGTTGTGAGGTTTCCAGCCTCCATTAACTTTCCAGGCTGTACATTCCAGATTCTCACCACCCTCTGAGTGAAATGTTTTTCTCGGAATCTCCTCCCCTCACCTGAAAACTATGTCCCCTTGTGATTGGCCCCTCAGCCAATCCTATTTACCCTGTTCAAAACCCCTCATAATCTTATACACCTCAATCATATCTCCCCTCAGCCTTCTCTGCTCGAAAGAAAACAATCCAAATTGATTCGGTCTCTCCTTATTGCTCAAATGCTCCAACCCAGGCAACATCCTGGTGAATCTCCTCTGTACCCCCTTCAATGCAATCACCTTCTTCCTATCTATAGTGAGGTGACCATAACTGCATGCAGTACTCCAGCTGCAGTCTAACCAACATTCTGTACAGCCCCATCATTATTTTTATTTTTAAAATGAATTTAGAGCACCCAATTTATTTTTCCAATTAAGGGGCAATTAGCATGGCCAATCCACATAGCCTGCACATCTTTGGGTTGTGGGGGGAAACCCACGCAAACACGGGGAGAATGTGCAAACTCCACACGGACAGTGACCCAGAGCCGGGATTGAACCTGGGACCTCGGTGCCGTGAGGAAACAGGGCTAACCCACTGCTCCTCCGTGCTGCCAGTGTACAGCCCCATCATAACCTCCTTGCTCTTATATTCTATGCCACAACTGATAAAGGTAAATGTCTCATATGCATTCTTAACTACCCTGTTCATTCCTCTGCCGTCATTAGCTGGACTGAGCCCCCGGCTGCCCCTGCGTCATATGAATCTGCCAGCCCTGGTGGCTCCCCAATGTCTGCACCATGGTGTTGACACCCTCGGTGATGCTCTTCAGTGATTGGGCCATGCTCTGCAGCACATCGGCATGCCCCACCTAGGTTATACCGTCTGAGACTAGGACATGTCCCGCAGCGGATCATCAAGATCCACCTGATACTGGGTCATATCCCCCAAACGAGTCGGACAGTCTATCGAGGAGCTCAGCCATGGCCGTCACCGACTGAGCCATGCCTTGGACACCTCCACTCATGCTGCTGACATCGTTCACCAGGCTCTCCACTGCGGTCGCCAACCCTAGCAGTGTTGGCCTCATTGCTGGTGCCACATGCTGTGTCTGTAGCCTCTGGGACTCCTTCAATTGGCTCTGGACTGCTGCAGTGTTGCAGGACATTCCCATCTGAATATTTTAACATAGACATAGAACAATACAGCGCAGTACAGACCCGTCGGCCCACGAATATCAAGTGCACAACCTAATATCTGCATCAGCTCGGGTAAACCTGGTCAGAGGCTCAGCATCTGACTGGGACCCGGCTAGGTCCTGGGATCCATAGACCTCCGACTGCTGTCTCGCCTGGGGTTCCTGCCTCCACCTGATGTGCATCGGCAACAGTGTGGGGCTCACCAGAATGTGCCCCAGAAACCTGACTAATGACGTTGCCCACCAAGGTGTGTATCTGTGCGCTGATGGCGGGTGTGGCTGAGAGCAGTGACGTATCTATGGGTAGCATCACTGGTACTCTTCTCCAAGGTGTTCACATGGTGGGTGGGGAAACCATCCTAGATGCCCGGCGCCGCTGCTGCAGGTCCTGTGGGAGAATGGACATGTGGTCTGTGGGAGGAAGGGTCTTTCCGAATCATATTAACATCACATTTGACAGTCCATCTGGGTGGAGCCGGTGGATCCTCACCTCTGCAGCGTGTGCCGACCTCCGCATTGGTGACCGCTCTGTCCTCAGCCACCCTCGTAACCTCCGGGCCCGTTCTCGAAGGTGGTGAAAGATTCTGATGTCTCACACCCTGTCGCCCACTTGGGCCCTTTCTGCCATGGGGACCATGCCCATGCTGTCCTCCAACAATTGCACCCCACATTGCAGGCCTCTCACACCGCATCCCCTGCCCCCACACCCCACCCCCACCTGGCACACCCTCTGCTACCAGCCCAGTCCATCCCTCACACCCTTCAGATAGAAGACCGAGGCAGTTCAGAACGTCAGTGAATAAGCGTTTATTGTGAGAGTGCTGTGTACCATAACTGTGCCCTAGCCCCTAACTCTATCCTATGTGCTGCACCTGTGCCATCATAAATGCTATCTACCTTTCTAATCTTACGTGTCCTAATGTTCCTTTTAGGTGGAGTCCAGGTGGTACATCAGCTGTGGAGGCGGCCCACTGCATTTCCTGCCCTGTGACCTGGATCCCCCTTTGGCTGCCGTCCTCTGGAGCAACCGAGCTTGGATGTGCCCGGCACCTGCTCGGGTGTCCTAGGTGGCATGGTGCCACCCTGTACTGCCTGCTGCCCACCGGATGTGCCAGGGACAGGGGGGTGGGGGGAGTGATTCAGACGCACTGTGGTGTTATGGCACCTTCCCTGCGGATGTCACTGGAATGGACCCCATCACCTCCTCCTCCCTTGGAATGCCTGACGGCACCCGGGCTACTCCTTGGGACGGGGGTGCACAGGAGCAAATTCCGGTGGCTCTGCCGTCACCTGTCGCTGCCAGTCCTGGATGCCCCCTCTCATCTCCACGCTGCGCCACCCCTCTGACCAGGTCCAATGCCCTCTGGTCCATAATGGTGAGGATCCCCTCCGGTCTTCTCCCGCTTCCAGCAGTTGTGATCCGCCTTCTCCTGAGGGGACAGATAATGCACAGTGTGAGACACTCGGATGCAGTCAGCGCAGGGGTTCCACAACTGTTGGCCTGTGTGGGCAGGACACCCGGCCATGGCGGGCAGTATTCGTGTTCGTGTTGGCATGTGGTGCAGGGTTGGGTGCAGGGAGCTGGTGGTGGCTGGGGTTCGGCCGCACTCAGGGGGAGTGGGGCGGATGGGTTACGGGTGTGTTGGACAGGGTGGTGCCAGGGGCACGGTAGTGGTGACTCACCCTGGCTGGCCTGGAGGGTTGCCCATCATCACCCAGCACTACCTATCGGTCCGCCTGGTGCGGGCTACATGGGGTGGGGGTGGAGTGGGGGAAGGTGAGGGGAGTGGGGTGGGGTATGTGGGACGGAGTGGTGCCAGTAGCACGGAGGTGGTGAATCACCTGTGTCACCCTGAGGAGGTTGTACAACTTCTTTCAGCACTGCTGGCCAGTCCTCGTGGTGAGATCCATGGCGCTCACTAACTCTGCCACCTATGCCCAGGCCTGGTTGATGTCGGCGGGTGGCGGGCTCCCTCCCACCCCGGGGAACAGGGTGTCCTGCCTCTCCTCCACAGCATCCAGCAGTATCTCTAGCTCTGCATCAGTGAACCTCGGGACTGCTCTTCGTGATGCCATCTTCTTGTCTGGAATGAGAGTGCGTGGGGAGGGGAGTGCTTATAGGCAGCTCCAGCTTGTCAGGCTCTCCAATGACAATCCCGACCCCAGCGAATCCGATGCCAGCGTGCATTGGAATTGCACTAGTTCCAAGTGGCCTGAGTGTTGGCCTATTACCAGGCCCTGAGTATCTCCAGGACTGTCATTCCAATTGGGACCGTGGAAACCCCCCCCCCCCCCCCCCCCCCCCCAGGCCCCCATTCAGTCCCGGTGTCAGCACTTAGCCTCTCAAACAGAGAATTCTCATCCAAACTTTTTTATTCTTGGCTTTAATTCTCAAATCTGCTGGTTTCACTCGGAGCTGGAAATCATCATCTCCTGTTTAAAAAAAATACAACAATCCATCTGGCTCTGGTCAAGAGCCCAGTGCTTTAATGGGCACGATTCAGCAGACTGCAGTTGAAGAGCGTTTAGTGGGGTGTTTCTCGGTGCCTGCAGTGCCTTGAAACATCCTTTTGTTCAACGGCCCTTTGCCATTTTCTGGGGGTTGGGGAGATTCTCCCCACTGAGGCTGCACTCAGAGGGATTTCTTGCTGGTGAGCTGAAGCTTGCCAGCAGGAAACCCCTTGCAGATTGGGGTGCCATTTGTCCAGCAGGCCCAGCTTTCCACCCCCACCCCTCACTTTTCAGGTCCCCACCATTTTTGACCACCCCCCTTATCCCCCAATCTTGGGGAGGCCCTGGAAAAAACCCTGACCCCCACTCTACCGGTCGAGGCCCCCTCCTGGGCCCTAACCCTGGCACTGCCCCTGGCACCCTGGAAGTACCACCCTGGCTCTGCCAGGTTGCCCAGTTGGCACTGTCAGGATGCCAGGCTGGCAGTGTCAAGGGACCCAAGTTCTATGGAGAGAGCCATGATGCCACCATGCCCTGCCCCCAACCACCTGGGGTCTTCAATGGCCTGGGAGACCCACCTCCTCAGGTGCTATTATGTCTGGTCTATATTCATGTGGTCCGAAGAACAATACAGCATAGGAACGGGCCCTTTGACCCTCCAAGCCTGTACCAGTCATGATACCAACCTTAGCCAATACCCTCAGCACTTCCTTGTGCCGCATCCCTCTATACCCATCCTATCCATGTATTTGTCATGCCTTTTGAACGCCGATGAATCCCGGGCGGCTGAATCCGTACGGCTCATTTAAATATGCTGATCTGGATCACACCCAGTTAGGGTAAGATGCAGATCGCAACATCTCGGGAAATTCCGTTGAATCTCACAAGACATTTCGATCGTCGCGAATCATGCAAGAGGCATCGTGCAAGATTCAACGGCCTCATCCCGATACCATGTTGGGCGTGACGAGGCCGCTGAATCGCGCTCAGTATGTCCAATCATAGGTTACATTAAAAATAAAAGCTATGTGGAGATTTCTTTTTAAATCAACTGTCTGCTGAAAGGGTTCACTTTTCTGCAGGACTTAAAGGGATGGGAAATGGTGGAGAAAACAGAGCATGCAATTGCATCACTTGACATAATTTAAAAAACGTTTCTTATTCTATGTCCTTCAGTTTTGTTCGAATTAAATTCTTTTGTCTATCCTTATTCTCCTTTGAACCGATTTTCAATTTCCAATATTTGCAACTTAAACAGATTTGAAATAAATTTGTGAAATGTGTTATGAACTGCACCTCAACAAATCTTTTTAAACTCAAATGTTTTGGCAAGTTCAAATTGGATTACTGCCAAACTGCAGTCTTATCTTTACGTTTTGGGAGCAAACTGGCCTTCATACACTGGCAGCACGATAACACATTGGTTAGCACAGGTGCTTCACAGCGTCAGAGACCCGGGTTTGATTCGCGCTTGGGTCACTGTCTGTGCGGAGTCTGCACGTTCTCCCCGTGTCTGCGTGGGTTTCCACCGGGCACTCTGGTTTCCTCCCACAAGTCCCGAAAGATGTGGGCCGGGATTCTCCGAAATCCCGGCCAAGTGTTGACGCTGGTGTAAACACTGGAGTGGTCTACGCCGGAGTCAACGGGCCTCCTGGCCCAGCAATTCAGCGGTCTTCAGGGGGGCAGCATGGCACCGGAGTGCTGCGCGCTGCTCCGGCGCCGAAAGGCAGCCCTGCACAGCCGCAGCGGGTCTGCGCATGCACGCGACGGTCGTCTCCGCGCCGGCGCATGCATTGCACATCCGCGCAACATGGCGGAGACCTACAACGTGCCCGCGCGGAAGGAGATAGGCCCCTCCAGATCGTGGGCACCCGCCGATCGGATGCTCCCAATCGCGGGCCTGGATCCCTTGGAGACCCCCCCCCCCGAGTCACCCCCCCCCCCCCCCCCCCCAACCAGGGCATCCACCGCGGCAAAGGGTCTGAGCCCCCGCCGGGTGGTACCAGGTTGAAACCTCGCCAGCTGAACTCGGCAGAAGTTCAGCCGATCGACCGCAGAGGATCGCCGCGGGGGCCACTTTCAACGGCCCCCGATTGGCACCACGGCGACCACGCTGGCTCGATTGGCGGCGATTCTCCGGTCGCCGAGGAACCGCGTCCCGGCATCGGAGCCGATTCTCCGACCCGGCGGGGGCTCGGAAAGTCCCTTTGTGCTGTTCGGTGAATTGGACATTCTGAATTCTCCCTCTGTGTACCTGAACAGGCGGCGGAATGTGGCAACTAGGGGGTTTTCACAGTAACGTCATTGCTAATGTAAGCCTACTTGTGAGAATAATAAAGATTATTATTATACTTTTAACCTTGTACAGCTTAATTTCAAACTCAAATACAATCCTTCAGAATTTGAGCACAGTTTGATTTTCTTTTAAATAGCAGTTCAAATTAAATTGTAGTTCCCTTTCCAAGCTAATAATTTGACTCTATAATGCTTGTGAACAACACCCTGCTTTAACAATGATAACTCAAATTTATGGTATTCCTTCAACTGGACAAATGGATTTGGAGGGTCATGGATCATGGCAGTGTGGAAGTCATGGCGAACCTCACACACCGACATTCTCTTGTCACACAGAAGAAGCGGGGGAGATGGAGGAGTGTTTTCAACTGTTCAGGTTGTGGAGTTAAAAATTACAACTGCTTGCTGATGACTGATTTGTGTCTCAGGTTGTTTGATTTTAGTTAAACACAGGGAGTGGTCTGATTCACGGGAAGCAACACTTTGTGGTTGACTTAACTTCCTCAAAGTCACCACTGCATCTTCTAACTCTTCACTTAGTCTGGTATTTTCTGAACGTAAATTAATATCTTGTTCCAATCTTTAGTCTAACAGCAGTAGTTTTTTCTTATCACCGTGCACCCTATCATCTTCCTCCTGTTCCCAATGTAACTGATTGTTCAGGACTGATACGCTTTCCTACAAGCAATCCGTTCTATTCTGCATCTTATCTGCCAGTTTTCCTTAACTCTTCCACTTTTTATTCAATTGTAGGGTGTACAGGTGTGCATTGTAGGCTAACATATTCTGGACTTTCTCCAATTTGCTGTTTCCTTTCTGAAGCTCTTTAGAAAACCTATCAAAGATATGCTCGTAATCGGCGTCACATTCCTCTACAGCTCCTAGGGCATCGTTTGCTCCTGATGCTCCTATCTCTGTTGTCAGACTGTCGATCAGTCGCATTCCAGCATATGTCAAAGCCATTTTCAGCTTTGCTTTTACTACTCTACAATCTGGAGTGTTGTTCTGCTATAAACCTTGAGATGAGCCCTCAGCTGCCCAATTGAAGTTCATGGTACTCTCTTCCTTTTTTCCTGATGACATTCTATCACTGCAGTTTGTTTTCAAACCCGCGTGGCTCTTCTCAATTTGATTACACATGGTTTATTTTCGGTGTTCTGGCCTCCCAGCTCACGGCTTCGGTTACTGTCTTTCCCAACTGTAGACCATCAGCATGGATCTGCCTCCTCAATTTTCACCTCCTGTCTTGAGTTCACCTTTCAGATTCTTTTGTTAATCGACCGGACCATCCTCGGGCAGGCTTGCTGCATGAACAGGGTGATAAATTACATATACTCACCCTGTTTGCAGAGCCTTTCCGATGAGTTGATATGAATATCTTGCTGACTTTGCAAAAGTATTGTGGTGTACATCTTCCAGCTAACCACAGGAGACCCAGGAACAGGTTACAATAATTTATTCATGATTCAAGCATGGAGGGAACTACCCCAGAGAAACCTCTGGAGGAGCACCCTCCTCTGATCCAGCTACCAGAGCTCTCGCAAACCTCTAACACAGCTCTCACAAGGAACATTCTAAAACCACACTCTCTCCCAAGTCACAGATACAGACTGCTACAGTTACACTGTTTTAAAATTCCGATCTTGCCTATGTAAGCTTATTATTAAATCTTCACCCAAAAGCGTGTGTATAATCTAGCTAGAAAACTGTCTGTTCTCCCAAAAAGTAAAGAACCTTGCTGACGAGTGCTGTTGATGTTAGGACCTTGAGGCAGAGCATTTGCTTAACATGTGATTTTACTCTTATGCAGAGGTATTAGATCTATTCCCCTTTTATTAAACCTATTAAGTCTCCATTGTAATGCAAATTATCACTGCCAAGTGGTTCAACAACAAATAGTTTGTCAAACTACTTGAGCGGAAGTATCGTCTACTTGGAACAGGTATTTAGTACACGTGTCACTTCCGGACAAGAAGTACACTCGGAGCGAACGACACTCTCCGAAGTAATGGATATGGTACTACCAGGCGAGACCTCAGAATTAAAACCTGACTTGTACTCCACTAGAAGATTGGAGCTGTCTGTACAGTCAGGATGTCTTCCTTGGGGGCTCAGAGTGATCAGTCCACCTCACCACCATTGAGAAGAAGAGTGTTAAACAAGTTGCACAAGGACCATTGTGGAATTGTGCACATGAAAAAAATAGTGTGGTGTTATTTCTGGTGGCCTGGGTTGGATGCGGGGATTGACGGGAAAGCTGGAACGTCTTCTTCATGTGTGAAAATATGAAACCTGACACCGTTAGCACTGCTGCATCCTTGGAGAGAGGCCAGAAGGGGCTTGGCATTGGGTGCACATCGATGAAGCAGGATCTTTTGAAGGACACATGTTCATAATAACGGTTGATGCTCATTCAGTGGCCATAAGTCACCATAATGAAGTCAACTTCATCAGAAAAGATGATCGAGAGGCGAGGAGAAGCCTCCAGCAGATTTGGATTCCCTGAGCAATTGGTAAGCAATAACATAACTCAATTAGTCTCCCAAGAACGTGAATGTTTCTTGAAAAACAATGGTATTCAACATATGAGGCCAGTTTTTTTAAACTTCAGAGTACCCAATTAATTTTTTCCAATTAAGGGGCAATTTAGTGTGGCAAAATCACCTACCCTACACATCTTTGGATTGTGTGGGTGAGATGCAGGCAGACAAGCGGCGAATGTGCAAACTCCACACAGACAGTGACCTGGGACAGGATCGAACCCGGGTCCTCAGCACCGTAGGCAGCAGTGCTAAGCACTCTGCCACTGTGCCGCCCTTAGCACCATACCATCTTGCTATTAATGGACAAACTTATCATTTCATTCAAACCATGAAACATACATTGAGAGCAACTAGGCAACAAGGTTCACTGATCAATCACCTTAATCAATTCCTACTAATTCTCCAGCATTATTAGACAATTATGAAGAGACAACTATGTTCGGCTTCAGACCAAGCACAGAGTCAACTTCTAGTTACAACGGTGACACCAGTCAAAACAACACCGAGGACGTTTGTACAAAGACAAAAAATGCCAGAGGTTACACCTAATACAAAGAAGCAGAGGCCAGAGGTTCGGTGTCAACCGTTCAGAGAGTGAAGTCCTCCAAACTGTCTGACTTAATGATCATTGTTATTTGATCGTAGTTCATGTTACACTTGTTTGAAATTATTGGAAGTTCAATTTAAAGGGGAGGAAATGTTACGTATTTATAACAAGTCTTAGTAGATGCAGTAAGCACTGTATATTAACATATATGCCGTCACCAGAAGTGACGTCACAGGCCACTCTGCCAGAGTGAAGCAGCAGCCTGGTGTGAACACATCTTGTAAATAAAGCTGTTAGTTTTTGACCCTTCATGCATCCGAGTATCAGTTCTCCACAATACACAACAGTATCTTTACCATGCTGGTAGTTAATTTTTTGGTATTCCTCATGGTGCTCCTGGGGAGGTCCTGTGTTTCAGTTGGTAGCACATCAGTCTCTAATCCAGAAGCTCCGGGCTCAAGTCCCACTCTAGGGCTGAAATGTCAGTGGGATCTTCCGGTCCTGCCGGCAGTGACTCCCCGCTGTGGTTTCTCTGGCGGTGGAGGGTATGAACAATGGGAAAATCCGTTGACAGCAGCAGGACGGAACATCTGCCACCAGCCAATGGCAGGCCACCTCTACCACTTCAAAACACGCCTCGGGGCAGGGGGAGGGGCTTTGGGGTGGAAGATCCCCCTATGGTCTTGTTATGGCTACTGAAGGTTCATGATGTGGCCAAACAGATTGATAATCAAACTGTTGTTTGAATATGTCCATGGCAGGCAGCAAGAGTGAAATGATTTCTGGTTGTGGTAGTATGTATTGGGGGTCATGTGGGACTGGAAGCCCTAATGTCATTGGCTGACAGATCCCGGGTCCTGGTTGGCCGTTGACCTCAAGCTCCGCCCTGAAGGCGGAGTATAAGAAGTCGGAGTCTTCCCCCGCAGGCCAGTTTACTATCGAGCTGCGGGGGAACAGACACGCTTAATAAAGCCTCATCGACTTCACTCTATTCGTCTCATGGAGTCTTTGTGCGCTACACTGGTCAGCATGCTTGATGCAGTGTGAGAGATGCCTATGGTCCTTTACAGTCAATGGATAATATTGTATGGAAGGTTTTGCTCCTGGCATGTTTTCCTGCATTCTTCATTGAACCTGGGTTGCCGCTTTGCTTAATAGTGCGAACGATATACTGACCCATGGGAGGTTACAGATTAAGGCTGAATACACTTCTGCTGATGATGATATACACTGCCTCGTGGTTGCCTTTATCTGGGCTGCTGGATTTGTTCCGAATGTATCCCATGTAGCACAATGGAGTTTGTTCTTCATGTGAAGACAGGACATTGTCTCTACAAGGATCGTATGGTGTTCGTTCCTACCAGTGCTCTCAGTACAGATGCATCTGTAACAGGTAGATTGGTGAAGACTAGGTCAAGTAGGTTTTCCCCGCTTGTTGATTCTTTCATAGCTTTCCGCAGGCTAGGTCTGGGAGGTACATTCTTCAGGACTTGGCCAGCTCGGTCAGTAGCCATGCTACTATGCTACTCTTGGTGATGGATTATGAAACACCCATTCTGATTACATTTTGTGCTCTCTGTTACCCTTCGTGTTTCTTTCAAGTAATCTTTAACATGGAGGAGTACTGATTTATCAGCTGAGGGAGGTAACCTGCATGAGGTTTCCTATCACAAGTTTGACCTGATGCCAAGTAATCACATGCGGTCTGGGCTCAATGTTGAAGACACCCAGGGCAACTCCTTCACAACTGTATATACCACTGGGCAGCCAATTTTGGCGGTTCTGTCTTGCCAATGGGACAGTGCATACCCAGTGATGACGATGGAGGGGTGCTGGCTGGTAAATATGATTCAGGCTGATGCACTGTAGGATAGTTCTCCCACTTTTGGCACAAGTACCCAGATGTTACTACAGCATACATTGCCAGGTCAACTGGGCAGGTTGTGCTTTTGTAATGTCTGGCGCTCAGATCAATCTCAGGTGGTTCATTCTGTTTAAAACTTATTTGTCTTTTCAATAATGGTCTGTTACAATTGAGTGGTTTCCTAGCAAGTTGTGAATCAACCATTTTGTTGCGGATCTTGAGTAATAAGGTCAGACTGGGTCTGGCAGCAGATTTCCTTTCCTGGGGGACATTGGTGAACCTGATGGCTTTTTCAAACAATCTGGCAGTTCCATGATCATCAATACTGCAGCTAAATTTTTATTCCAGATTTATTTATTTGAATTCCCCTACATGCCGTGGTGGGACTTGAACTCAAGTCTTGGCACATTGGTTTGGGCCTTTGGATTACTAGTCCAGTAACATTAATTGTTCTATGTTGATTTTGTTTACTATTGATGCTTACTGTGTTTCATTACTTAAGCCTGGGTTTGAACTCAGAAAAGTAGATAAATTGTAGGAGTTGCTGGTAGCTAGAGCTATAAGTATGGAGCAGACATTTTGAAGCATTATGAACAAACCCTGTTGCATATCGAAACCTGTGTTATCTCTTCATAGCTCCAAGGCATATAAAATTAACAACAATTACTACTTTGCTGCCATTCCCAGTTTGGAAAGGCTCAAATGTGGATTTGTGGGAAAGATGCTCGTGAATTTGGACGGCAACAACACATTCAAGAATCTTGGAGAAAAAAAGTCATTGGATCTGGTATGGTGGTCTGCGAGGGTAGCGGGACCAAGGGTGGTTTTTTTGAGGTGAGGGCTGATGTCAGCAGATTTAAAGGTAGAAACATTAACAACATCAGCTAACATGAGCGCCAGGAAGGGGAGTTGGGTTGTCAGCAGTTTCATTGGAATGGGATGAGTAAACATGTAAGGCTAAATTTTCAGATTGACTGAAAGCAGGAATGGATGTGGCTGGGGCTGGAAAATACCAGCCCTATTTGGGGTTCCGATTTCCCAGCCCCATTCCAGATAATGGCTATTTTAACTTTGGCAAGTTCGGATCAGCTGGGCTACTTGCCCCTCAGGAGGAGGATAACCAAATAAACCCACTGTGAACCTTGTGAAGCACTCCTAAAGAAAGCCAACTGGATTTTTCCAGTCAGCCTCTCATTTTCTGGTTCAATCGGAGCCTGGAAGCCCTTCCTGCTTGGCTGAATGGACGAAAGTGGCCAAGGAAATCAGCAGCAGGAGTGTGGTCCCTTAAACGTGAAGATGTGGAGACACTACACCAAGATGATTCAGGACCTGAGAAGGACTTGAAAGAGCCAAAGATGTGCAGATTAGGTGGATTGGCCATGCTAAATTACCCCTTTGTATCCAAAGATGTGCAGGTCAGGTCAGGTGGGGTTGCGGGGGAGTAGGCCAAGGTAGGGTACTCTTTCAGAGGGTCGATGAAGACTTGGTGGGCCAAATAACCTCCTTCTGCACTGTAGGGAATCTATGAAAGTTGAGTGGTAGAATAATTTCAGGTGCCAAGCCACACAGTCCGACTTCCTCCTGCACTGCACTTTTGAGACTGTACACTTTGTAACTCACTTATTTCTGTCTGCAAGCACCTTCTCATATCCCCAACTGAACAGTCAACACTCAGACTCACCCTCATCTTTGTGCCATTTCAAAGCCATGCCATACGGTCACTATCTACAAATGTTGTCCTTCCCACTCCTCCTCAATCCATTTCTCGCTCTATACTTTCTCTCTTCGGAGAAAAAATGCCAAACTATAGGGAGAGGCAGCTTGGCACTGCATGCACACCTGGTTCACTGGGAGGAATGTCTTGCACCAGGAAACTGCAGATGTCAGCAGTGACCTGGCATGAAAACCTGAGGCTCCTGAGGCATGGGTGCTCACACGTATCGAGAGCGCTGATCCTCTGCCTGTAGACCCTGTACTGAGGATCTCCCCAACTTCCAGCTGGATCACGCTGTTCATCCACTGGGTGGAATTTTCACAGGATCACAGAATAATAGAGCGCAGAAGAGGCCCTTCGGCTCATCGGGTCTGCACCGGCGCATAAAAGACACCTGAACTTCCTACCTAATCCCATTTGCTAGCACTTGGTTAAGCCAATTTTGAATCCACCTTATCAAGTTATCCTGTATCCCATGTGCATTTGCCTTCTTTATGATCCTCCCATGTGGGATCTTGTCAAAGGCTTTTCAGAAATCCATGTAAACTACATCAACTGCACTACCCTAATCTACACCTCTGGTCACATGCTCAAAAATGTCAATCAAATTTGTTAGGCATGGCTTCCCTCTGACAAAGCCATGCTGACTTGCCTCTCTATGTGGAGATAGATTCTCTTCTTCAGACTTTTCTCAAATAGTTTTCCTACCACTGACGTGAGACTCACTGGTCTGTAGATCCCTTCCTTATCTCTACAACCTTTCTTTTTTTTTAATTTAGAGTATCGAATTATTTTTTTTCCAATTAAGGGACAATTTAGCGTGGCCGATCCACCTGCTCTGCACATCTTTTGGGTTGTGGTGGTGAGATCCACCCAGACACAGGGAGAATGTGCAAACTTCACATGGACAGTGACCCAGGGCTGGGATCGAACCTGGGACTTCAGTGCCGTGAGGCAGCAGTGCTAACCACTGGGCCACTGTGCTGCCCACTCTCTACAACCTTTCTTAAATAGTGGGACAACATTAGTTGTTCTCCAGTCCTCTGGCACCTCCTCCGTGACCAGAAAGGAATTAAAAATTTGGGTCTGAGCCCCTGCAATCTCCTCCCTCACTTCCCCCAACATTCAGGGACACAATTCAGCCGGACCTGGAGATTTGTCCACTTTTAAGCTTGCCAACACCTCCAATACCTTGTCACTCCCTCTGACAATTTGCTCAAGAACCGCAGTCTCTCTCCCTGCGTTCCACATCTACCTCCTCATTCTCTTGAGTGAAGACATATGTGAAGTATTCGTTCAACACCCTACCAATGTCCTCTGGCTCCAACCACAGATTTCCCCTTTGGTCTTGAATGTGCCTACCCTTTCCCGGTTGTCCTCTTCACATTGATATATTTATAGAATATCTTGGGATTTTCCCTACTTTTACCAGCCAGGGCTTTCTCATATCCCCTCTTTGCTCTCTGAATTGCTTTCTTAAGTTCCATTCTAAACTTTCTGCACTCCACTAATGCCTCTGCAGACTTGCTCCCCTTGTACTTGGTAAAAGCCTCTCTTTTCCTTCTCATCATCTCCTGAATGTCTCTGGTCATCCATGGTTCCAAGGGACGAAATTCTCCCCCAACGGCGCGATGTCTGCCGACTGGCGCCAAAAACGGCGCCAATCAGACGGGCATCGCGCCGGCCCAAAGGTGCGGAATGCTCCGCATCTTTGGCGGCCGAGCCCCAACATTGAGGGGCGAGGCCGACGCCGGAGGGATTTCCACCCCGCCAGCTGGCGGAAATGGCGTTTGGTGCCCCGCCAGCTGGCGCGGAAATGCGGCGCATGCGCGGGAGCGTCAGCGGCCGCCAACAGTTTCCCGCACATGCGCAGTGGGGAGAGTCTCTTCCGCCTCCGCCATGGTGGAGGCCGTGGCGGAGGCGGAAGGGAAAGAGTGCCCCCACGGCACAGGCCCGCCCGCGATCGGTGGGCCCCGATTGCGGGCCAGGCCACCGTGGGGGCACCCCCGGGGTCAGATCGCCCCGCGCCCCCCCCCAGGACCCAGGAGCCCGCCCACGCCGCCTGGTCCCGCCGGTAAATGCCAGCTTTGATTTACGCCGGCGGGACAGGCAATTTCTGGGCGGGACTTCGGCCCATGCGGGCCGGAGAATTGAGCGGGGGGTCGGAGAATGATGCCCCAGAGCTTGTTACTCCTTCCTATTAACCTACAGGGAACATGTTTGGCCTGTACCCTCCCCATTCCCTTTTTGAACACTCCATACTGCTCTTCTGTAGATCGCCCCACAAGTAAATCTTTCCAGTCTACCTTGGCCAGATCATGCCTTATTTTACTAAAATTCATGCTCCCCCAATCCAAAACCTTTTTTTAGCAACTTGTCTATTTCTTTGTCCATAACAAACTTAAATTGTACCATGTTGTGGTCGCTATCACCAAAATGCTCCTCCACCAACACACCAACTACCCTGTCCAGCTTTATTCCCCAGCATTATGTCCAGCATTGCAATGTCCCTTGTTGGACCCTATACACATTGAGCTAAAAGGTTATATGCATTTCAAGAACTCCACTCCATCCAAGCCCTCAACACATGATGACTATCCCAATTAATGTTGGGAAAATTGAAATCACCTAATATAATTACTCTATTATTATTTTTACATACCTCTGTGAATTGTACACATATTTGCTCCTCAATTTCCCACTGACTATCTGGGGATCTCTCACAAACACCTAGCAATGTGGCTGTCCCTTTTTTATTCCTGAGCTCTACCCACAAAGCTTCATTTGATGCCCCCTCCGGGTGCTCCGGTTTCCTCCCAGAGCCCAAAGATGTGCAGATTAGGTGTATTGGCCATGCTAGGGTGAGGTCCTTAGGTGAGGTGGTGTTGCTGGGTTAAGGGATAAGGTGGAGGTGTGGGCTGAAGTAGGGTGCTCTTTCCAGGAGCCGGTGCAGACTCGATGGGCCGAATGACCTCCTTCTGCACTGTAAATTCATTGATTCTATGAGTCTATATCGTCTCTCCTTTCTGCATTAACTGGCTCCTTTACTAATAATGCAATGTCTCCTCCTCTTCTACCCCTCCTCTGTCTTGCCTGAAGATTCTATATCCTGGGATGTTGAGCTGCCAATTTGCCCCTCCCTCAACCATGTCTCCGTGATGGCTACTATATCACAATTCCACATGTTAATCCTCATCCATAACATATCCGTTTTACCTGTAATACTCCTGGCATTAAAGTAGAGGCCATTCAGTCTTGTCTGACTTCCATGAAACTTACTACTGCTGTATTCCCTCGGAGTTGATTACTTTTCTGTGTTATGCTGAGTCCCTATTCTGCTAACAGTCTGTATCCCCTCCCCTGCTGAATTAGTTTAAACTCCTCCCAACAGCACTAGCAAACCTGTCAGCAAGGATGTTAGTCCCGCTCTGGTTCAGATGGAGACCATCTCACTTGTACAGGCCCCATCTTCCCCAGAATGGAGCCCAGTGGTCCAGGAATCTAAAACCCTTCCTCCTGCACCAACTCTTAAACTACGCATTAATCTGCGCTATTCTCCTATTTCTGTACTTTCTAGCACATGGCACTGGGCGTATTCCAGAGATTACAATCTAAGGGATCCTGTTTTTTAGACTATTGCCTAACTCCCGAAATTCTTGATGCAAGCCCTCATCCCTCTTTCTACCGATATCATTGGTACAAAATGTACCCTGACCGCTGCCTTATCATTCTCCCCTTCTGAATGCCCTGCAGCCGTTCAGTGACAAGCCGGACCCTAGCTCCAGGGAGGCAACACAGCATCCTGGAGTCACGTTGATGGCCACAGTAGTGCCTATCTGTTCCCCTGACTATAGAATCCCCTTTAACTATTTCTCTTTATCTCTTTCCCCCCCATCCTGTGCAGACAGGATGCTTGTGGTGCCAGAAGCTTGGCTCTGTCCACACTCACTGGAGGATCCAGCCTCTTCAGCCTCCAAAATGGAATACTAATTTGTGAGTGAGACCCCAGGGGACTCCTGAACTACCTGACTGTTTCTCTTGGACTGCCTGGCAGTCACCTATTTCCTTCCACCCTCAAGTCCCTTCAGCTGCAGTGTAACCACCTCTCTAAATGTGCTATCCACAATGCTCTCAGACTCGCAGATGCTGCATTGTTCCTCCAGCCACTGTTCCAGCGCTGAAACCCGAGCTTCAATGAGTTGCAGCTGGACATACCTCCTGCACACATGTTTGTCCCGGGGACTGGAAGTGTTCCTGGATTCCCACATGGAACAAGAGGAGCAAACCACGACTTTGAGCTCTCCTGTAATGACTAAACCCTTTAAATTTAACACTTTAGCTGACTATTATATTTAAAAAAATAAATCAACTAAATCCCTACCCTTGCTAGAACAATGATTTACAAGTGAATCTATTTTGAAAAATACCCACCAGAACTTACTCAGCAGTCAGCTGCGCTCTTTGTAAACTCCGGGTTCCATCACACTCTTTGAGGACATTTGGGACATGGAAAGACCATCTCGCTCCCTCCTCATCGAACTCCCTCAGTCACAAAGTTCCCACTTTAGCACTCGAATGAAGCCCAAAGTCAGCATTCCTGTGCAAACTGGGCCCCCATTGGCATGTTTTCCAGTGGCGGAGGCGGCTTACTATTGGGAGCCGAAGGGATCTTCTAGTCCCACCGAAGTCTGCACTGTTTTGCGTGGCTCGCCCATCCCACCGTCGGAGAACCTACCGTGGGGTCACCATTGTTGGGACTGGAAGATCCTGCTAGCAGGAAGGTCAAGAATGTCCCACTCACTGTACCCTGTGAAGTAAAATGTGACTGAGGAGAAGACAGCTGGTGTGCTATTGGTGTGATATTGCTGATCCTCTTGTTCCTTGCCAGCGCTCCCATGGTGCAGTGAAGATTGACAGCGGGGAAGCGCAGGACAATATAAGTGAAGTGCAAGGCAGGTAAACTGACTTCCAAGAGGTTAAAAATCATCTGCAGTAAGAGCACAGAGATCATTAGCCTCCCACCAAGTTTTGGCCGAAGTATTCAGTTTCAATTTTTAAAGGCTTCTCAGCCTGTCAGTTTTAATGAATGTCACTCCTTCTGAGCGCTTGCCTAGTCAGACCTGGCAAGTTTTACACAGCCTCAGAACACCATCCACAGACTGTAAAGTCAAAATGCAGGATTGAATCCTGAGTTGGTTGCCTCTTTGTGCATTTTAATTGTTTACCCAACAGCAACACGGGGATTCTCTGCTCGCCTGCAAGCTTTCCCAAGTTAACCCTGGAATAGGGTGGGATCATGCAAGGCACCAATATAGAAACATACATAGAAAATAGAGCACAGTAAGAAGTCTTACAACACCAGATTAAAGTCCAACCGGTTTGATCAAATCACTAGCTTTCGGAGCACTGCTCCTTCCTCAGGTGAATGAGGAACTTAGTCTCACCTCATAAGATAGTCCTACCATCCCAGGAATCAGCCTGGTAAACCTCCGCTGCACTCCCTCCTTAGCAAGAACATCGTTCCTCAGATAAGGACAGCAAAACTGCACACAATACTCCAGGTGTGGCCTCACCAATGCCCTATGCAATTGCAGTAAAAAATCTCTATGCCTATACTCAAAACCTCTCGCCAAAATACCATTTGCCTTCTTTACTGCCTGCTGTACCTGCATGCTTAGTTTCAGCGACTGATGCACGAGGACACCAAGGTCCACCTCCCAATTTACACCTATTCAAATAATAATCTGCCTTCCTATTTTTCCACATTATACTGTATCTGCCATGCATACGCCAACTCACTCAGCCTGTCCAAAGCCTGCTGAAACATCTCTGTGTCCACCTGATCCAACACATTTTTTGTGGCTTGAATTGCACCCCACACCCCCAACCCCTCCCTGCCACTGCCAGTACCCAAGTTTGACGTTAGGGAAGGTCGTGAGAGAGATGGTGTACTTTTGTGAAGAGCCTGTGATTGTTGAGGTAATATTTGAGAAAGTTAGTTGTATCTCAGATTATTTATTATCATTAATTATTTTGTCTTGTGCTGTCAGAAAGGTAACCTATCAACAAGTTTGAAAGGGTTAAACAGGATAGCATTTGGAAAATATGTGGACATTTAAGTTTGCTGCTTCCAGCCTCACATGACGTGATCAGTTCATATTTAGTTTTCAAACATGCGCTGGGTGAAGGTGGAAGGCGTAAGTATACTGGTGGAATAAAATTCTCTCTCTCACCTGGCTCTTAAAATGATGAAGCAAATGGGTTAAAGCTGACAGCTTAAAACAACCCATGATACTTGCCCCCACCTCCTCACTCTACCCTCCATTTCCCACCTCATACTCATTTTAATGAAACAGTGACCAGCTGTAAAATGGTGTTTATTTCCATATTCTCCTCTGGAATTAACAGTTTATTGCAGCTGAATCTAAATCAAAGCTAGACAGGTCCCAGGTTAGAATCATTGCCAGCAACCCTGTCACTGCAGGATACTAGCTGATCAGGGAAGTGACCGTTCTTGCACATTTCCAGAGACTAACCTGGTCTGTAATAGGTGTCTCTTAATTAGTTCTGCTCGGGTACTCACTATACTTTATCTCAGAGCACGAGCAAGCAGCAAAATATTCACATTTCCCAATATTGGCACTGCTCATCTTAAACAAGCAGGAAATTCACCTGCAATAATTCAACAAAAGCAGGTAGCTGGGCTTGTCGTTCCATCAAATGCTGTTTGAATGCACTCCATTTTGAGTTTAGTGCAGGTCACCAACAAGTTTGCAAATGGAAGAAGTGCTGAATCAAATCAGGAAGTATTGACGATAAGTGACTTAACTTATTTCAAACTTCCTTTATGTTTATTTTCTATCTTCATGCTCTCATCTTTTTCTGTCACAGTGCCACCATTCCAGAGATTTCAGTTTACCTCATTGTTTATGTTCAAGTCCTTGTGGTGTTTCTATACAGGTGACTGGAAACATCCCTTGGGCTTTGCAGTCATAGTCTTTATGCTGCATTTGGGATCTGAAGCCATGTTCTGGCCCCTCCCTGTATACTACATACTGAGATTCAATGTATATACAAAGAATGTGTGTCATAAGTACTCAATGCTTTCAGCCTATGTATGCTATTACTTATGACACTCCTTGCTGTATGATAGATCTACTCATCTAAGTAAGACTGTGGAAGGTGAAGGAAACTGACAGTTGAGACTTCACCCTCTAGCGAGTTGACATTTAGTACTGACAGTCCATGCTAGTTATCAGCATTGTTCCCACTAGACTGTGCCTGAAAAATGTTGTAAAGAAGTAAAGAATGTCAGGAGGGTAGCTTGCCTGTATGCCATTTGCAACGTGGAAAAGTCCAGTCGTCCTCTTTATCTTTTCATAGCTTTCGCAGAAAAACTTTCAAATGATTCATCTCTGGGGCCTTGGATAACAGGACCTATTGCCTCACCAATCAGCTGGGTAATCATTTTTAAAATAAATTTAAAGTGCCCAAATCTTTTTTTCCAATTAAGGGGCAATTTAGTGTGGCCAATCCATCTGCCTGCACATCTTTGGAATGTGGGGGTGAGACCCATGCAGACACTGGGAGAATGTGCAAACTCCACACAGACAGGAACCTGGGGCTTGGATTGGACCCGGGTCCTCGGTTCTATGAGGCAGCTGTGCTAACCACTGTGCCACCGTGCTGCCTTCAACTCAGTAATTATGATGGCGTCAGGATATCTGGCAGAGTTACAGGAACTCAAAAGGCTGCGAAATACTTAGACCTGGTGACTTACATTTCTGTAGTTGATAACGTGGTCTGATCAGTCCAAGTGTTGTAGTATAACCACCATGCTGTCATGAAGGGAATTTCAGGATTTTGACTCAAAGACAGTGGAAGAAATGGTGACATAGTTGTGTCAGGATGGTGTGCGGCTTAGAGGGAACTTGCAGACGGTGGTATTCCCATGCATCTGCTGCCTTTACCCTTCTAGGTGGTCAAGGCCATGGGTTTGGAAGGTGTTGTCGAAGGAACCTTGGTGAGTTGCTATTGGACATCTTGTAGATGGTACACACTGCTGCTACCATGTGTCAGTGGTGGAGGGAGTGAATGTTAATGGTGGTGGATGGGGTACCAATGAAGCAGGCTCCTTTGTTCTGGGTGGTGTTGAGCTTCTGGTCAATGGTAACCCCCAGGATGTTGATCGGCGAACATTCCAACTTCTAACCTTATGATGGAGGGAAGGTCATTGTTTCATCAATGGCCTTCTTTGTGGGGGCCACGATGAATCCAGCACGAGTTTCAAGGATACAAAGAAATAACATTTATTTACAATAACATATATATACACAACAGCAGCCACCTCGCTTGCTGCTTACTCCTTCCTGCTGGTTCCAAACTGGCCAGCTTTATTTATACAGGGAGTCTGCTAATGATTTCTCTGCTCCCCCCTCATTGGGGAAGCTCATACTCCCACAGGATTGTGGGATTGTCATTAGTTCCCAGCCAATGGTAAGCAGGCAGGTTATAACATCCCTCCCCCCCAAAGTCCAAAGAATCCACCAAAGACTCTGGCGAAGGAGGGCGTCAAACTCGTTTTGCCGCAGGCCGGACACCATAGTCACAGTACTCCGTAATCCTGCATAGCCTGGATAGAAAGTCGGCAAGGGATTCTCCTGGGGTCCTCTCAATGGTATTAAACCGGTAACGTTGGACTATCGTGGACGGGGTTGGGTTAAAATGCTGCCCCACTAAATTCACAAGTTCATCAAACGTTTTGGTGTCCAGCGCAGCTGGGTACGTAAGGCTCCTAATCACCCCAAAGGTATGCGGGCCGCAGGCGGTGAGCAATATGACCACCTGGCGCTCATTCACGGTGATATTGTTTGCCCGGAAATAGTAACGCATCCGTTGTGCATATTGGTTCCAGCTTTCCAGTGCAGCATCAAAAACATCCAAACGTCCGTACAGAGGCATGGTGTAATAGAAAACAACTTCTAACCTGTATCCAACAAAAATCCAGGGAGGTGACTTCAGCAGTGTAGACACCTATTGACTTTAACCCTCGTCGCCAGTTTTGTGAGGGCCACGAAGAATCCAGCATGAGTTTCAAGGATACAAAGAAATAACATTTATTTACAATAACATATATACATAACAGCAGCAGCAACTTCCCTTGCTGCACACTCCTTCCTGCTGGTTCCAAACTGGAACAGCTTTATTTATACAGGGAGTCTGCTAATGATTTCTCAGCCCCCCTCATTGGGGAAGCTCATACTCCCACAGGATTGTGGGATTGTCATTCGTCCCCAGCCAATGGTAATCAGGCAAGTTATAACACCTTCCCTCCATCAAAAGGTTAAAAGTTGGGATGTTCGCTGATGATTGCACAATGTTCAGCACCATTCGCAACTCTTCAGATAATGATGCAGTCCATGTCCAAATGCAGCAAGACCTGGATAATATCTAGGCTTGGGCTGACAAGTGAAAAGTTACATTTGCGCCACACATGTACCAGGTAATGACTATCTCCAGCAAGAGATGATCTAACCATCGCCCTTGACCTTCAGTGGTATTACCATCACTTAATTCCCCACTATCAACATCCTGGGGGTTACTATTGACCAGAAACTGAATTGGACTAGCCATATAAATACCGTGGCTAGAAGTGCAAGTCAGAGACATGGGGCGTCATTCTCCGACCCCCCGCCGGGTTGGAGAATCGCCGGGGGCTGCCGTGAATCCAGCCCCCGCTGGTTGCCAAAGTCTCCGGCACCGGATATTCGGTGGGGGCAGGAATCGCGCTGCGCCGGTTGGCGGGCGCCCCCCGCTGGATTCTCCGGCCCGTATGGGCCGAAGTCCAGCCGATAAATTGCCTGTCCCGCCGGCGTGGACTAAACCACCTTTTGAACGGCGGGACAAGGCGGCGTGGGCGGGCTCCGGGGTCCTGGGGGGGGGCGCGGGGCGATCTGACCCCGGGGGGTGCCCCCACGGTGGCCTGGCCCGCGATCGGGGCCCACCGATCCGCGGGCGGGCCTGTGCCGTGGGGGCACTCTTTCCCTTCCGCCTCCGCCACGGTCTCCACCATGGCGAAGGCGGAAGAGACTCCCTCCACTGCGCATGCGTGGGAAACTGTCAGCGGCCGCTGATGCTCCCGCGCATACGCCGCCCCGAGATGTCATTTCCGCGCCAGCTGGCGGGGCAACAAAGGCCGTTTCCGCCAGCTGGCGGGGCGGAAATTCCTCCGGCGTCGGCCTAGCCCCTCAATGTTGGGGCTCGGCCCCCAAAGATGTGGAGCATTCCGGACCTTTGGGGCGCCGCGATGCCCGTCTGATTGGCGCGGTTTTGGGCGCCAGTCGGCAGACATCGCGACGTTTCGGGAGAATTTCGCCCTAGGATTTCCGCAGTAGTAATCCACTGCCTGACTCCCCAAAGCCTGTCCACCACCCACAAAGCACACATCAGGAATATGCTGGAAGACTCTCCATTTGCCTGTTCAAGTGCAACTCCAACAGCACTCAAGAAGCTCAACACCATCCAGAACAAATGAGCCTGCTTCTTTGGTACCCCATCCACCACCTTCACCATTCACTCCCTCTGGGACTTGACAAAATGTTGTCAATAATACTAAAGATTTGTGCTCCAGAACTAACAAGGTCCCTAGCCAAACTCTTCCAGGTGCACCACAACACTGGCATCTACCCGACAATGTGGAAATTTTCCCAGGTATGTCTTATCCAAAGAAAGCTGGACAATTCCAACCCAGACAATTACTGCCCTATCAGTCTACTCTCGATCATCAGGTCGCTGGATAAGGATTTGTATTCCACCTTGGCTCACGGCTAGTGTTGGCATAGCATCTCTGCAGCTAAGGTGGGATGAAATCAAATCTAGTGTCCCATACCAAGGGGCGGTACGGTGGCACAGTGGTTAGCACGACTGCCTCACAACTCCAGGGACTCGGGTTCAATTCCGGCCTCGGGTGACTGTGTGGAGTTTGCACTTTCTCCCTGTGTCTGTGTGGGTTTCCTCTGGGTGCTCTGGTTTCCTCCCACAGGTAAGGTTAGATGGATTGACCTTGCTAAAATTGCCCCTTAGCATCCAAAAGGTTAGGTAGGGTTACTGGGTTACGGGGATAGGGGGGGGGGGGGGGGATGGTCCTAAGTAGGGTGCTCTTTCCAAGAGCCAGGGTAGGCTCGATGGGCCGAATGGCCTCGTTCTGCACTATGTGGCATGCTAACTGAAGTTAGTGAGTGGAAGAATTGAATTTGGGGTCTTTATGGTCTGAATGGGTCAGCACTTAGTATACAAAGCAGTGCAGTCCTAACTGTGCCTTTATAGGGACAACTCTGGACAGGGTAGTTTATCAGCTTGGGTTCATTATCTTCTATATCAGGAAAGATGCAACTTTGTGGTAACCATGGTCACAGCAGCATTATTACATGTTGGCAACCCCCTCCCACTGAACTAAAGATTTGAAGGCAATTGCATTTATTAATTTGCAATGGTTTCTTCAGCGGGAGTGTCCTGCTTTGTGGAGGATAACACTGTCACATTTTCCCCTTCTCTGGCTGGTTTGGCTTCGGAATGAAATTAAAACTCTAACATGTAGTGTTAAGAAAAATATTAAATACATGCTGGCCGAGAAATAAAATATACCCCAAAACACAAAAGAAATAGGCCAGGTGAATAGCACAAAAGTGGTGGTTTTGACTGCAGATGGATGTTGCAATTAAATGATCAAATGAATCACTGTGAACCCTTTCAGCCTCGTTAATGGACTTAATTCCTTTTGACACTGAACCAACTCTAAAGGCACGCTTCGTTATTTCAAGCTTACGGCAATAATGCCTTAAAATACCAATTATCTTGCATGCACATTGTGACAGAAGGAAGTAGACTGAATATTAAATAGCATACACTCCTGTATGACTCAGGATAACAGTGCAAGGGAAGGAGAGACTCTGATGGCAGGAATGTCAGCTGAGAATCACATTTTTTAAAAAGACAAATGTTAAATGTGAGAAGAAATTTAGATTCCAAACAAATGCTTCTTTGACATCGCTGATTATCTGGTGATTCTAGAATGCTTCGCAATGTCTGCTTGTGCTTTAGCATTTACCTCATAGAAAGTGACATTGGAAAAGCAAAAGGAGGGCTTGTTCTGTGGAGATGATTATGTGTTGGTAACTTGTTGCTACTTGTCTTCAGGCAGTGGATAACCAGCAGTCACCTGTGCTATGCATTGTTCTACCTATCATGCTGGTGCACTGAAGGAATGCAGAGCTTTTCACTTGTTCAGCAGTGTATTTTCTGCTGACATTTTATGAGACAACTTTATTAATCCTGCTCGCAAGTGCAATTATGTCCTTTACCCTGAAGATACTGCAAAAAGCATAATGCCTTAAAATTGACTGCGTTGTTTTAAAACTATAATGTCAAATGTATGTATTTCAATATTTAACCTGTACCTTTTCATCATGTGCTTGGTGACCTTCACTTTTTGGCTGTTTGCTAGCCCTTTCCAACAGACTCCACATATAAAGATATATGACCTGGGTGCACTAATACAAACGTTTAAGGGACACACAGGAGAACATTCTTTGCTTCCATACAGCCTTGAGGAACTCAGATGCATCTTCTGATTAGCAAATTCCTGGTTGAAGTGACTCAAAACCACAATCAGTAACACAATGACATTTCTACAGCAGGAATTGGAGTTCAGCCAGTGGAGTACAAGGTCCAAACATGCCCCAGAGTGTTGGCAGAGCGCTGTACATTTCATCAGTGTATCCCACAGGCAAGAGTCAAAATGACAGTATCTGTTTAGAATGATCAGTTTTGAGAGACTGGGTGGAAAGTTCCTATGCATTCTGAAATCGACCTTTTATATGTTTTAGCTTGGGTACATGAGGGGTAATGCTTTCTTTCTGTTGCTTTGAGCAAGTCTCCAAGTGTAGATTCATTTTCATTGAATTTATCATTGAAGTTAACAACTTATTATCAATCCCCTACTTGGTGGCTCCAACCTCGTTTTATATTTGAATAACCATGAGATGTGATTAATTGCCATGTCCAGTGCAATTAAAGGAAGCAATGAGATATACAAGTAAATTCATACACATGAAAGTGTGTTATTGAAAGTGTGTTGCTGTCATACCTTATAACATTATAATACTGTCACAATGTGTTATCCTGAAGCTTTCAGGATTATCATTGAATTCTTGCACCTCACCCAGAGATAATCTTGAATTGGGATTGAATGAAAAATGAAAACCTTCAATATAAGCAGAAAATGCTAGAAATATACAACAGGCCATCAAGATCTCAACAGGGAATAAGAATGTAACTCCTTACAGAATCAGTTTTCTTTTAAGGGCATTTTCCACACAGTGTTTTAATTTCAGAACATCAATGACTTCTTGAATAATGTAATAAATAAAGATCTGCATTTAAACCTTCCTTCTGATTTTGGGTTCTATACACTTTAATACTGGGTTTAGAAAATAGGGCGAAATTCTCCATAATCGGCACGATGTCCGCCGACTGGCGCCAAAAACGGCGCAAATCAGTCCGGCATCGCGCCGCCCCAAAGGTGCGGAATCTTCCGCACCTTGGGGGGCCGAGCCCTAACCTTGAGGGGCTAGGCCCGCGCAGGACTGATTTCCGCCCCGCCAGCTGGCGGGAAAGGCCTTTGGTGCCCTGCCAGCTGGCGCGGAAATGACATTGCCGGGCGGCGCATGCGCGGGAGCGTTAGCGGCCGCTCACGGCATCCCCGCGCATGCACAGTGGAGGGGGTCTCTTCCGCCTCCGCCATGGTGGAGACCATAGCGAAGGCGGAAGGAAAAGAGTGCCCCCCGGGGCCAGATCGCCCCATGCCCCCCCCCAGGACCCCGGAGCCCGCCTGCGTCGTCTTGTCCCGCCGGGAAGAGAGGTGGTTTAATCCATGCCGGCGGGACAGGCATTCCAGCAGCGGGACTTCGGACCATCCGGCCGGAGAATCGCTGGGGGGGGGGGGGGGGGCGCCAACCGGCGCGATTCCCGCCCCCGCCAAATCTCCGGTGCCGGAGAATTCGGCAACCGGCAGGGTCGGGATTCACGCCCCTGGCGATTCTCCGACCCGGCGGGGGGTCGGAGAATCTTGCCCAGGTTTGGAATCAAATGGCATTAGTAAAAATATGCAGGGGGATTCTCCATCGGTGGGATCCTCTGCTTCCCCGGCAGCGCACCCATGCCTGTAGGTTTCCCGACCACTGGAAAACGGGGCTGGCGGGACGGAGAATCCCACCCGTTATCTCTGAAACTGGAAGATGCTTCAGTAAAGAAATGGTATATTTTGACCTCAGCAGATCCACTGTCTGCCTGAATCTAGCTTCAAGATTCAATGTAAACACCACAGATTCTGTATGCCGAATGGTATCCAGGTGAACATCACAGCACATACATACATACATACTGATGGACAGATCAACGGACCAATCAATGCACACACAACACGACAGCCAATCACAGGCAAGAGCCTACACAGTACAAAACAGGGAACACGACACTTCCTGGGCACTCGAGGACGAGACGGCTCAGGGCACAGAGCTCAGAGCAAGCCACTCAGACATCCACCATGTGCTGAGTGCCACTACAAGATAGAATTAGGAGTAGGTCCACAGATTCAAGGGTTATGATCGAACATCAGTAAACAGTGTACAACTGTAAATAGATGTTTGAAATAAAACTGAGTTGTATCATTCACAACCGTGTTGGTTCGTCTGTGTAGCAGAGTACCCAACACTTCAGTCGCCAGCCAAAGCAATTGGTGTAGGTTCTTGGTGGATTCGCTGAATAAATTTACTCCCATTGTAGCTTTCATGTCTCAGACAATTTGTGATACATGATGTGCTTTCTGCTTCCCTGTTCACAACACCTTACATCCATGAAGGTACCAGGCTGAGAGCCAGCAATGTAAACAGGGCAGCAACACTCCTTGATTGACCTCTGTACCCAGGTTAAGGCACATGGGACTCTGTATAAACAAGATATTAGCAAACTCCTACTTCCCATGTTGAAGGTTCATGTCAAAACAAGAAACTGTGCTGTACAAGCATCATTGTCCTTCAGGAAATTGCTGCCAATTTCAACAAATTATCAGTCATAGGATTCTAAGATCAAAGAGAGAGAGAGAAAATACTGCTTTGAATATGCAGCAACCATTTCAAAGACACTCCATTATTTGCGGTGCTGATCTTCTACCAGCGTCTTCTTTAAAATTCCCATCCAAATATCAGCATAACCTCACCCTAAATTCTCTTGCCTGACAAACCTCCAAAATCTTTGTTGTCATGATATTCAGGTAAACATCATGGTGAAAACATACATACATACTGATGGGCAGATCAACGGACCAACCAAAACACACACAACACAACATAGTACCAGGATTGGAACCCGGCAACTGTGAGACCTACCTACGAATCCTCAGGAATCTGCCATCCTGCGCCATGGACACCGTCAGCCCGTCGCAGCCGTCACAAATCGCTGGAAACCTCGGCGTCAATTGGAAGCTGTTTAAACAGCGCTTCCAGTTCTTTCTGGAAGCCACCGAAAGGGAGAGCGCTTCGGACACCAGAAAAAGCGCCCTCCTCCTCTCCACGGCAGGGCAACACGCCATCCATATCTATAACTTCCTGGTGTTCGCGGAAGGTGAGGACAAGACCAAGTACAAGACGATCCTTCTCAAACTCGAGTAACACTTCAGCGTCGAGGTAAATTATAGTTTTGAGAGGTATCTCTTCCAGCAGCGCCTGCAGGGTAAGGATGAGCCCTTTCAATCTTTCCTTACACACCTCCGTATCCTCGCGCAGTCCTGCGGTTATGACACCACCTCCAATTCAATGATTCAGGACCAGATTGTTTTTGGGGTCAGCTCGGGCGCCCTACGCCAGCAGCTCCTCAAAATTAAAGGCCTCACCCTAGCCTCCGCAATTGAAGCCTGTGTCCTTCATGAAAACGCGACCAGCCGCTACTCCCAATTTCAAGCGGCCGAATCGGCGCGGCAGGGGTACTACGAGGCCGAACGGGTCCAGGCGATCGAGTTCCTCCCGGCCCGCGGCCCGGACGAGGGCGGCCATTTCACACGCTTTCCGCGGCCTCCCGCGTTTGTTGGCGCCAAAAAAGACGCCAATGCAGTGGGACGTGATGCGCAGAGGCGCTCAACGCAAGACCAAACTGCGCATGCGCGGTGGCGCAACGAACGCCATGACGTCACGACGTGCGGCAACTGCAGAGCCACACATTTAAAGCGGCAATGTCCGGCAAAAAAACGACAATTCCTCCGCTGTGGCAAGATGGGCCACTACGCTGCCTGCTGTTGAGCAGCTCAACCTGACAATGCTCCTCAATTCCGACAACCTCGCAGGGACGTGCGGACCATTCAGCCTCCGTACTACGAGTCGTGCCCAGACGACATCCAAACCAGTGACACAGACGACCGGGACTCCTTCCGTGTTGCGGTCATTGATAGGAACCAGATGTCTCCAGGCAGGACCCACCAGCCGATGCCAGTGAACAGCGTCAATCCGGGTGATGAATGGTGTGCCACCCTAACGATCAACCGATCACCGATAACATTCCATCTGGACACTAATGCCTCCGCCAACCTAAGAGCATGGTCAGCCTTCTATGCCTTGTAGGTCAGACCACCAATTTGGCCATCCCGTTGCAAGATGGTCGACTACAATGGAAATGTTATCCCGGCCATGGGATCCTGCCAGCTCCAGGTGACACACAATACATACACGGCCACACTGCCCTTCGAAATAATCAGATCATCAAAGGACTCCCTGCTAGGCGCACAGGCATGCAAGGTTCTCCACCTCGTGCAGCGGGTCCATGCTCTGTCTCCAGAAGGCACATCAGACATCCAGGGTGCAGAATGTAGGGCACAGCTTCAATCGCTCCTCGCCCACAACCAGGAGGCATTCGAGGGCATGGGAACACTGCCATACACCTACAGAATTCGGCTCAAACCGGACGCCACCCCGGTCATTCACGCACCTCGCAGGGTCCCAGCGCCACTCAAAGACCGCCTCAAGCAGCAGCTGCAGGATCTCCAGGACCAAGGGGTGCTCTCCCGGGTCACGGAGTCCACGCCATGGGTCAGCTCCATGGTGTGTGTTAAGAAGCCCTCTGGCGAACTCCGGATCTGCATTGACCCGAAAGACCTGAACAACAACATAATGAGGGAACACTACCCCATACCCAAACGGGAAGAGATCCCGAGCGAAATGGCCCGGGCTAAAATCTTTACAAAACTGGATGCCTCGAAGGGTTTTTGGCAGATCCAACTGGACCAGTCCAGCAGGAAGCTGTGCACCTTCAACACTCCTTTCGGCAGGTTCTGCTATAACAGAATGCTGTTTGGCATCATCTCGGCATCCAAGGTCTTTCACAGGATCATGGAACAAATGATGGAGGGCATCAAAGGGGTGCACGTCTACGTTGACGGCGTCATCATCTGGTTCACCACACCACAGGAGCACATCAATCGTCTCCAGCGCGTCTTTGCGCGGATACGGAAAAACGGCCTGCGCCTCAACCGAGCCAAGTGTTCTTTAGGCCAAACCGAGCTGAAGTTTCTGGGGGACCGGTCAGGGGTCCGTCCGGATGCAGACAAGGTGAGCGCCGTTACAGCCATGCCGCAGCCGGCATACAAGAAACCAGTGCTACGCTTCCTAGGCATGGTCAACTTCCTGGGGAAGTTCATTCCCAACCTTGTCTCCCACACGACGGCTCTTCGCCACCTAGTCAAGAAGTCCACGGAGTTCCAGTGGCTGCCCGCACACCAGAAGGAATGGGAGGAGCTCAAAATTAAGCTCATCACAGCCCTGGTATTGGCGTTTTTCGACACATCTCGTGACACTAAAATTTCAACTGATGCCAGCCAGTCAGGCATTGGGGCAGTACTCCTACAGCGGGATGACACTGCGTCATGGGCCCCGGTCGCCTATGCCTCGCGGGCCATGACCCCCACAGAACAGCGCTACGCGCAGATCGAAAAGGAGTGCCTGTGTTTGCTAACCGGAATAGACAAGTTCCATGACTATGTGTATGGTCTCCCCCAGTTTACCGTTGAGACTGACCATCGCCCCCTGGTCAGCATCATATATAAGGACCTGAACGAGATGACCCCCTCGCCTCCAGCGCATCCTACTCAAACTCAGGGGGTACGATTTCCAACTGGTCTACACCCCGGGAAAGGACCTTATTATTGCGGATGCCCTATCTAGAGCAGTGAGCACACCGCCCGACTCGGAGGGGTTCGTCTGTCAGGTCGAAGCGCAGGTGGCCTTCACATCGGCAAATCTGCCAGCCGATGACTCCAGTCTGGCCCGTATTCGCCAGGAGACTTCGGCTGACCCCCTTCTACAACGTGTGATGCGCCACATGATGGGAGGGTGGCTCAAAGGACAGTGCCCACAGTTCTACAATGTCCGGGACGACTTGGCCGTCATTGATGGTGTCCTCCTAAAGCTGGACCGGATTGTGATTCCACACAGCATGCACAAGCTGGGCCTCGACCAACTACACGAAGGCCATCTGGGGGTCGAGAAGTGCAGACGGAGGGCCCGAGAGGCTGTGTACTGGCCGGGCATCAGTGATGACATTGCCAATATGTTGTTCAACTGCCCCACCTGCCAAAGGTTTCAGCCGGTGCAACCTCCTGAGACGCTTCAGCCCCAGGAGCTGGTGACGTCCCCCTGGGCGAAGGTCGGTATGGACATTTTTCATGCGCTCGGCAGGGACTATGTAATCGTCATAGATTACTTTTCAAACTATCCAGAGGTCATACGCCTGCACGATTTGACATCGTCCGCTGTCATAAGGGCCTGCAAAGACACCTTCGCTCGCCACGGCATTCCGATTACTGTCATGTCAGACAATGGGCCCTGTTTTGCCAGCCAGGAATGGTCTTCCTTTGCTGCTTCGTATGGCTTCACACACGTGACGTCCAGCCCTCTGCATCCCCAGTCCAATGGAAAGGCGGAGAAGGGCGTTCACATCATCAAGCTGCTCCTCTGCAAGGCTGCTGCTGCCGGATCGGATTTCTGCTTAGCCCTGCTGGCCTATCGCTCGGCCCCACTAGCCACTGGCCTCTCACCAGCCCAGCTGTTGATGGGTCGCGCCCTCAGGACCACTGTGCCATCCATTCTGGTCCCCACAACCAACCATGCTCCAGTACTGCACAGGATGCGACAGCAGCGCGTTCGCCAGAAGGTGGCACATGACACACGGGCAACTGATCTTCCCGCCCTGGCGCCTGGGGACGACGTCCGCATCCACCTACCAGAAGGTGGCTGGTCAGCACCTGCCGAAGTTCTCCGACGCGTGGCTCCCCGCTCGTTCCTGGTTCGCATGCCTGATGGCTCCATTCACAGGCGCAATCGCCGGGCTCTTCGCCTGCTTCCACGCTCGCTACGGGAACTTACACCGGTGCCACGCCCTCCTGTTGTTCCTGATGTCGACTTTGTGGAGCTTCCTGCCACCATGCCCATTCCGTCGTCGCCGGCCCATTCCTCAGCCGGTGAATCCTGACCCACCCTTGAGGCGGTCAACCCGAATTCGTCGCCCACCTACTAGGCTGGACTTATGAGCTTGTTTGAACATTGAACTCACTGATGTATCATACCACTGTGTTAATATGTTTCTCTTTTTCCTTGTCATTACGGGAGTTCATTTTGACGTTTCACATTTCCTTGTGTTTTGTTTATGGTACAACCTCATTGTTATGTCGCACCTGACATCGCCCTATGTATATAGTTTAGCCTCATGTACATGCTGTAGATATTGCACACACACACATTCAGATGCACTCAGTACACATATCTATTTATAACCACATAGGCACATGTTCTTGTAAAAAAGGGGGATGTCATGATATTCAGGTAAACATCATGGTGCAAACATACATACATACTGTTGGACAGATCAATGGACCAATCAATACACACACAACATGACATTTGTCTTCCTTGAACGTTGGTCGCTTGTTCATTCCTGATTTTCTTCACCTTATAATGCATTTGGTTGCCTAGCCACTAAGTTGTGGAAACACTTCCTCAACCTTTCTGCCTCTTCATTTCGCTCTCCTCCTTTCAGACTCTTTTAAAAACTAAGGTTTTGGATAGACCAAACATCAGTGATGTTGCATTTGTCGTCTGCGGCAGCCTGAAAGACCAGGATACATTAAATTACCGACAAATCTTGTAATCTTGACCGCAACTGCATACTCTCCTATGGCGAACATCTTCTGCAAACCAGCTTACAATAGCTAACCTGATTAACACATGCCTCCCAGGTAACCCTTATCTATAAAGCCAGTTGACTTTGGATGGTCTTCAGTAGTTATGCCTAGGTGTGGCAAAATAATTAAATGCCTAAATGCTAATGTAGGCAAAATGTTCCAGGTGCAGGCAAACTATATGCCTGAGACTAGTGTCCTGGGAGCCCTAGTTCCCCATGACCCAGAGAAATCACAGACATTTAGTTATTATTTAACACAGAACAAGGATCCCACTTCAGGTTATTTCACCTACTGATTTGTGTCTAGATTTTAATTTGGGATTTAATGACCTATAAATATTTTTTTTAAATCAATTTATGGGATGTGGGCATCGCTGGTTAGGCCAGCATTTATTGCCCATCCCATGTTGCCCTTCATCAGGTGGTGGTGAGTTGCCTTCTTGAACTGCTACAGTCCCTGAGATGTATGTTCACCCACTGTGCTATTAAGGAGGGAATTCCAGGATTTTGACCCAGTGACAGTGAAGGAACGGCGATATATTTCCAAATCAGACTGTTGAGTGACTTGGATGGGAACCTCTAGGAGATGGGGTTCCCAGTATCTATTGCCCTTGTCCCTCTAGATGGTGGTACTCGTATTTTACAGTAATGAACTTATTACTCATTCCTTTCATCATTGAAAACAAAAAATACTTTACAAATCCTGTCCTAAACTAAAGGTAAAGTCACCATAGTCCCAGATGACCATAAGATTGTTTTCCCCTTTGAGGGGGAGAGTTAGCTGGTGGTGATTTAACCTCAGGATCACCACAAGGGTCACCCCTGAGGATCAACCACAAGGTTGAGAAGGCGGGCCTTCGTGAATAACCTCAGCTGGTAGAGGAATTGAACCTGTGCTGCTGGCCCTGTTTTGCATCACAAAGCAGCTCTCTCGCCAAGTGAGCTAAGCCAGGCTAAACTGTAAGATAAATAATACTCTTAGAGTGATTTATTTATTTTTCTCACCACCTGTGGAGACTACCTCTCTGAAAGTTTCAGACAGATTCTCCAGTGGAACAATGGACGTTGATAAGTATCTTTGAAAAGTACAGTTGACAAAAGTACAGTTCATACCATTGCATTTCGGGATTCTCTTTCTAAATCCTTCTGTTCTTTTACCCTTTTCTTTCAATCTTGAAAACAACCTTCAAACTTACATATTGTTTTTATTAATACCATGCAGTACAATATTTCATCCAGTATGTCTCAGCGTGAGTTAAAACTGGTTGCATTGGAACTGGAGTCCTGTCTGCTACTCAGTTGGTCAATGGTGAAGCACTGATTTTAACTGTCGAATAATCTGTGACAGGCTGAACAGAGTGAAGGATAAAATTCAGTGCATAATAGGTGGAGGGGGGAGGGTTAAAAGAGCGACATTGAGTTTTTTTCTTCAAAAGCCTCATTAACATTGAGATCATACAAAGGTTCAATTCGAGTTTTGCAATTTAAGATTATTTCTCACTTCTGCTGATTAGCATTGGTGAAACCAAATTTATTCAAATGGTTTTGATCACAGGCATTGATGTTCTGTCCCCAAAGTAACTTTCAAACAGCAATGTGCATAAGTTTTAATGCAAGGATTCAAACTGCAATAATTTGCTGATAATGGCACATGAGCCCAAAAGGATAGATTATGCAGACTTTCACATTTCCTCTTTGCAAAACCAACAATTAAGGAAAATAAAGCGTTTTTGTACATTTCTAAGTAAGTGCCATCTCATTCTAATTCTATACAGTGCCTACGTTCTGCTTCTATTCTGCTTTTTCTCGCTGCTCGCTCTGTGATTGTACAGCCCCCTTGTTTTCAAAGTTCAGAGTTGAAAGAAATGTTTGGGTTCCGCGGCACACATAACGCCCATTCGTGCTCCTCAGACGGGAACAATGGTGCCATTTTCTTCGCCCTTTATGAGTAATTTGCATTACTGTGCTAAATAACACACATCATTTCAATTAGCATTACCATTTGTTACTGCAATCTTTAGCAGGCCTCCAATCGCAGTTCACACTGTGCCTTTGACAGCCATTGGGAAGTCTACATGCTTCTTCATTTTCTTTATTTGTTGAAGTGTTAACGTGTCAATCAGTGTCAGAGGGCAGCATTTTCATTCAAGAGTTTTCAAAAAGTGCGTGCAGACCACTTTTAATAAAAATGAACATGGATGTCCCTTAATGGCTGCCGTTGAGTTTGATTCAGTACTCCCTCCTTCAGTGGCTTTCAAAAAAGGAGCAAGTTTGCAAAAGGAAACCATTTCAGGAATTCTTTTTAAAATGTAACAAAATATTACCAGTTAATGTATTTCTTTGTCCTTCAGATTTAAGCTCATCATTAAAACAAATTGCTATTATTTGAAGCTGCAGCTGTATCAAGTCTTGTACTTGCATATACTATCCTGAGTTGGTGTCCCTGTGTATTTTCACATATTGTGCCAATTCATGTTCATTGTAATTTTGCATATCAATCATTCTAACTCTACTCTTTCTTTCCTGCAAGTACTGACATTTACCCAATGAGAGTAATACAGTTTAACCAAAAGATCATTACTCGTCTCAGAGTATCGTAAGTATGTAAGTATTCAGAACATACAACCCAGTGATATCAATATTGTCCTTGCCTAATATTAAAAATCCCACTTTCCACTGGAACAGTTACTAGTTGTGATTTGAACAGGCTAATTTTTTTTTTAGCGTTCTTGATCTGGAGACACTGAGGTCAATTATTACACATTCCACAGCAAACAGCTGGGAGTAAATAATTTAGGCCAAATTTGGGAATTGAATTTAGGATCCTTGCCTGGCTCAGCTTCATGCAGGAAGATGCACTTAACCATTAAACCATTGTACCAGACATTGTGGAAAGTTGTGTGCAACACAGAGGCAGTAGCACCCAGAAAAATCTAGATCAGGAATAGCCTTCTCCCAGGTTTGGATCTTTCATTGGAACAAAACAAGTTCCAACAAGAGTCATCAGCTAACATGTTAAAACATTTGGTCTCTCCACAAATGCTGACTGGATTCTTGAGTTTTTCTGCACTTTTTCAAATATTTTGTTTTGCATTTAAAAGTTCTCCAATAGTTTGATATATTTTAATCAGCCTTCTGTTTTCGCTCCCTCCCTCACATAATTTACTGTGCCCTCATGATCTCAAAGAAGTGTAATGTTGGATAAAGCAACAGCAACAATTTGGATTTATGTAGTGCATTTAACACAAGTCGGGTCAGCTCAGAGAATCTAGTGGCATGGTGCAACGGCAACAATCTTTCCCTCAGTGTCAGCAAAACTAAGGAACTGGTCATGGACTTCAGGAAGCAAAGTATCATACACACCCCTATCTGTATCAATGGTGCCGAGGTGAAGATGGCTGACAGCTTCAAACATCACCAACAATCTGTCCTGGTCCACCCATGTCGGCGTTACGACCAAGAAAGCACAACAGCGCCTATACCTCCTCAGGAAACTAAGGAAATACGGCATGTCCACGTTGACTCTTGTTGTGTTATGCTTCTTCATGTAGCATAAGCTGCTTCTTTGATGTATACTCTGACAAAGGAAGGTTCAGACTTGGAGATAGGTTTAACACATTTATTGAACAGTTAACAATTCTCCTACTTGCGTTCGACTCTCCTGCTGATCTTGTTATGGTAACTCAATCTAACTAACCAGTCTGCTCTAATCCTTGCGGTGGGTGTGATGTTTCCCTGATCTGCCCCTGTCTCTCTGAGTGTCGCCCATGGAAAGAGAAAGAGCATGGGCAAAATTCTCCCCCAACGGCGCGATGTCCGCCGACTGGCGCCAAAAACGGCGCCAATCAGACAGCCATTGCGCCGGCCCAAAGGTGCGGAATGCTCCGCATCTTTGGGGGCCGAGCCCCAACATTGAGGGGCTAGGCCGGCGCCGGAGGGATTTCCGCCCCGCCAGCTGGCGGAAACGGCCTTTGTTGCCCCGCCAGCTGGCGGAAATGGCGTTTGTTGCCCCGCCAGCTGGCGCGGAAATGCGGCGCATGCGCGGGAGCGTCAGCGGTTGCCGACAGTTTCCCGCGCATGCGCAGTGGGGAGAGCCTCTTCCGCCTCCGTCATGGTGGAGGCCGTGGCGGAGGCGGAAGGGAAAGAGTGCCCCCACGGCACAGGCCCGCCCGCGGATCGGTGGGCCCCGATCGCGGGCCAGGCCACCGTGGGGGCACCCCCCGGGGTCAGATCGCCCTGCGCCCCCCCCAGGACCCCGGAGCCCACCCTCGCCGCCTGGTCCCGCCGGTAAATACCAGCTTTGATTTACGCCGGCGGGACAGGCAATTTCTGGGCGGGACTTCGGCCCATTCAGCCGGAGAATTGAGCGGGGGGGCCCGCCAACCGGCGTGGCCCGATTCCCGCCCCCGCCCAATCTCCGGTACCGGAGACTTCGGCGGGGGCGGGATTCACGACGGCCAACGGCCATTCTCCGACCCGGCGGGGGGTCGGAGAATGACGCCCCATGTGTGCCCTGTCCTTTTATATGGGTAGCCCCCTTGTGGTAGTGTCACCTCTGGGTGTGTCTTGACTGCCCATTGGTCGTGTCCTGTCTTACTGATCTATTGGTTGAATGTCTGTGCGTCATGATGTCTCTGGTGCTCCCTTTAGTGTTTATTTAGTTCTTAGTGTATTTGCATTAACCCCTTGTGTATTTACAGTGATGCATATCACCACAACTCTCACCAATTTTTATAGATGTACCAAAGAAAGCATCCTATCTGGATACATCACACCCTGCTATGGCAACTGCTTGGCCCACGACCGTAAGAAACTACAGAGAGTCGTTAACACCGCCCAGTCCATCACACAAACCTGCCTCCCATCCATGGACTCTGTCTACACTTCCCAATGAATTGGGAAAGCAGGCAGCATAATCAAAAAGCCCTCCCATCCGGGTTATTCTCTCTTCCAACTTCCTCCATCGGGCAGAAGATACAAAAGTCTGAGAACACTCACTAACAGATGCAAAATCAGCTTCTTCCCCACTGTTCCTAGACTCCTGAGTGATCCTTTTATGGACCAAACTGATCTCTCTATGCATCTTCTCTACTGTTGTAGCACTATACTCCATATGCTTCATCCGATGTAATGTCTTTGTATTTACATGTGTATTTATCATATGTCCTGGGCGAAATTCTCCCGAAATGGCGCGATGTCCGCCGACTGGCGCCCAAAACGACGCCAATCAGACGGGCATCGCGCCGCCCCAAAGGTGCGGAATGCTCTGCATCTTTGGGGGCCGAGTCCCAACATTGAGGGGCTAGGCCGACGCCGGAGGAATTTCTGCCTCGCCAGCTGGCGGAAACGGCCTTTGTTGCCCCACCAGCTGGCGCGGAAATGACATCCCCGGGCGGTGCATGCGCGGGAGCGTCAGCGGCCGCTGACAGTTTCCCACGCATGCGCAGTGGAGGGAGTCTTTTCCACCTCCGCCATGGTGGAGACCGTGGCGGAGGCGAAAGGGAAAGAGTGCCCCCACGGCACAGGCCCGCCCGCGGATCGGTGGGCCCCGATCGCGGGCCAGGCCACCGTGGGGGCACCCCCCGGGGCCAGATCGCCCCGCGCCCCCCCCAGGACCCCGGAGCCCGCCCGAACACAGCGATGTTGGCCGCCGTGGCGGCAGCCGCTAATGTCTATGTTGCCCTGGATGAGGAGGAGGAGGAGAAGGAGGAGGAGGAGCGTGCCAGAGAGGCGGCGCAGGCTGCCACAGAGGGACAGGCGGCAGCCGCCCAGGCTGGAGGGACACCTGACCGACAGGACGAGGAGGGGGAGGAGGATGTCGCGGCCCCACGGCAACGGAGGCACCCGAGGGCGCCCCGTGTGTACCGGCCCCGGCAGTCATACCAGGACCTCACGGACCGGGAATGCAGGAGGAGACTCCGGATGAGGCGGGAAACCGTGGCACACATCTGCCACCTGCTGGCACACCTGTCACCGCGTGGCACTGGCGGGGGACACCCTCGCCCCGTGTCCGTCAAGGTTACGGTGGCCCTGAACTTTTATGCAACGGGGTCATTCCAGGCACCGAGTGGGGACCTGTCCGGCATATCGCGGACATCGGTGCATCGGTGCATCGGGGCAGTGACAGATGCCCTATATGCCATGGCGCACCACTACATCTGCTTCCCTGTGGACCGGGCCAGCCAAGATGCCCGGGCCGTGGGCTTCTCTGCCGTGGCCGGGTTCCCCATGGTCCAGGGCGCGATTGATGGGATGCACGTCGCCATGCAGCCACCTGCAGATAACAGGGCCGTGTTCACCAATAGGAAGGGGACCTATTCGATGAACGTACAGGTGGTCTGCGACCACCGCATGATGATCCTGCAAGTCTGCGCCCGTTACCCAGGCAGTATATACGACTCATACGTGATGTCGCGGTCATCCATCCCCAGCATGTACGAGGGACGCCATCCCCGGCTGAGGGGCTGGTTGCTGGGCGACAGGGGCTACCCATTGCGATCGTGGCTGATGACGCTTATACGGAGGCCACGCAATGAGGCGGCGAACCGCTACAATGATGCCCATGTAGCAACAAGGGGAGTGATAGAGAGGTGCTTTGGCGTGCTGAAGATGCGTTTCAGGTGCCTGGACCTCTCTGGGGGCGCCCTCCAGTATCGGTCAGATAGGGTCGGCCGCATCATTGTGGTGTGCTGCGTCCTGCACAACATAGCCCAGCAGAGGGGCGATGTGCCGCAGGCAGAGGAGGGCGGAGTGGAGGAGCAGCAGGAAGAGGCCCAGTCCTCCCCAGATGAGGGGGATGGGGGTAATGGTCAGGGCAGACGGGCTAGACACAGGCGGGTGGCTGTCCACCGTTACCGACTGACCCAGCGGGCACGTGACAGACTGATAGCCGCCCGCTTCACTGACTAGATGGGCGTGGGAATCGGGTAGTATGGCCACAGACTGCACACCATGGCAACAGCCGACCACCCACACACCCCACCCATCCACCCACCCAGCACCCTTACCCCCCTCCCCAACCCCACCCACCCCACCCGCATGCACACCACCACCCCCCATTGCCGATCCACCTGCGGCACAACGGGCCGGGCTCACACAGTTGCGGGTGGACGCGTGTCTATTGCAGGCCATGGAGGATGATGACAACCCGCCCTGCGGTGAGCTCCTGGCTCCACATCGTTGGACTATGTCTGACCCATGGCCACAGTACCACCATCCACCCGGACCATCCCTGAATGCGGCTGTGACACTGCAGCGCACGATCCCGTCCTCTGCCCGGGGGATGTTGATGGCGGGCCAGGGGGAAGGGGGCAGACTCACCTGGGGCTGAGGTAAGACCACCCCTCACACACACACTTGCGCTCAACATACATGACACCCCGCACGCTTTGGACAGAGCACAAAGGCAGCTTCTGTAGGTGTAACATTGACTTTAATAACCAAACGAGTTCATGCACGTGCCCTAGCCCCTAAAACTCATCTGTGCCCTGCACCCGTGCCAACGTACTCAGTGTCTAATTGTTTGGCCTTACGGGCCCTTTGGCTACGTCTACGTGGTTCCCCAGACGGTACAGCAGAACTGGAGGTGGACTCCTGTGATTCCTGCCCTCTGACACTTTGACGGCCGTGTTCTGGGGCGTCCTGGCTCCAGGCTGCGGCCCGGGCAACTGGGATGGCGAGCTGCCAGCCTGTCCTGCCCATTGCCCACCCGATGCACCTGGGACGGAAGGGAGGGAGTCCGAGGTGTCGCGGTGTTCCCGGACCTCCCCTACAGGGGCACCCGGGACGGACCACACCACCTCCTCCTCCCTCGGGGTGCCCGATGGCCCCCAGGCCTCTACGTGGGTGGGGGATGCGAACGGACTGGCCATCCGACGTCCCCCCGGCATCTGGCGCTGCCAGTCCTGGAGGCCCGTGCTGGTATCGACAGGGGTCTGCAGGTTTGCTGCCATGGAGCCCAGGGGGTTGGCAAACCCTGTCTGTGACAGTGCGACGCCGGCTCGCACATGGCCACTGGCGCCGATGCCCTCAGCGATGGCCTGCAGAGACTGGGCCATGGCCTGCAGAGACTGGGCCATGGCCTGCTGAGACTGGGCTATGGCCTGCTGAGACTGGGCTATGGTGTTGAGCGCCTCTGCCATCTGGCGCTGGCACTGGCTCATGGCCTCCTGTGAGAGGGCAGCCATGTCCTGGGCCACAGACGTCGCCTGCACGGAAAGCCCCAGGCCTCGCAAACCGTTCCCCATGTCTGACACCGTCGCACCCATTGCCTCCACCGCGGACGCTACCCGTGCGGTGTCGGCCTGGGTGGCACGTATGACCGGCACCACTTCCAGCTCCTGGACGCGGGTGGACTCCTCCACCTGCGACTGCAGCCGCCGCAAGCCGGCCGTCACCCTCTTCGCTCGTCTCCGGGTCGGTGGTTGCATCGGATCTGTGTGTGGGTGTGGTAACTCCAGGAACCCGGGATCCATCTGGGCGGCAGATGTTCGCTTGGGCTGGGCTGCCCTCCGACATCCCGGCCCCTCTGCTGCTCCTACCTCCACCTGCTGTACCGGGACGGCTGTGTTGTGCGCACCAGTGAGTGTGCCAGACGCCTCATCACTTAAGTGCCCAACCGAGGTGAGTGTTTCTGCGATGGTGGAGGGTGTTGGTGACAGCAGTGGCGTTGTGTCGTGCTCTTCGTCCCACTCTGAGTCCATGGCACTTTGGGGTGGGGGTTCGTCTCCACCCATCCACTCTGAGTCACTGTCCGGTATTTCGTCTTCCTGGGTAGTGCTGTCCCGGGTAGGGGTGTCCTGGGCAGTGCTGTCCCGGGTAGTGGTGCCCTGGGTAGTGGTGTCCTGGGTAGTGGTGTCCTGGGTAGTTGTGTCCTGGGTAGTGGTGTCCTGGGTTGTGGTGTCCTGGGTAGTGGTGTCCTGGCTCGGATGTGACGGGGGCCTGTGGCTGCCCCCCTCGTCGCTGGGTGGTCGCTCCCGCACGTGACGGGGGTGTCGTCTCCCTGTTGCTCCAGGTCTCTCCATCTCCCGTGGTGTGCGAGGGGCATCCTGCGGGCGCCGCATGCTGGAGGGTCTGGGTCTCTCTGTCTCCCGTGGCCTCCGAGGGGCATCCTGCGGGCGTCGCATGCTGGAGCGTTCGGGTCTCTCTGTCCCCCGTGGCCTCCGAGGGGCATTCTGCGGGCGTCGCATGCTGGAAGGTCCGGGTCTCTCTGTCTCCCGTGGCCTCCGAGGGGCATCCTGCGGGCGTCGCATGCTGGAGGGTCCGGGTCTCTCCGTCTCCCGTGGCCTCCGAGGGGCATCCTGCGGGCGGTCTGCATCTGCGGGGATGGGTGCCTGGACGTTTGGTCCTGCGATACACAATGAAGCATTCATGGTTAGACACACAGGCAGTGATCAGGTGATATGGGGGAGGGGGATATAGGGGAGGGGGGATATGGGGACGGGCTGTCGGTGGCTCACTTGCTAGTACGCCCCCGACCTCTGCATCAGCTACCTCCCGGTCCTCAGGTCCGCCAGCCAGTTCCAGGGCCCTTTCCTCGTGTTCGGTCAGTGGCCTCTCATCAGCGGGGCCTCCTCCAGTCCTCACATGCTCCCTATTGTTGTGTGCGCGCTTCTCCTGTGGGGGGTGGGGTGGGTGGGGGTGGTGGCAGGGGTAAAAGGCAACACTGTTAGGCAGGTATATGAATGCACGCCATCGGTTGCGCGTGCATTGCAGAGGTTAAGGTTAGGACTGGATTCACTTGGGGATATGGGGGATATGGGGGAGGGGGGATATGGGGAGGGGGGATATGGGGGAGGGGGGATATGGGGGATATGGGGGAGGGGGGATATGGGGGAGTGGGGATATGGGGGAGGGGGGATATGGGGGAGGGGGATATGGGGAGGGGGATATGGGGATATGGGGAGGGGGTATATGGGGATATGGGGGAGGGGGGATATGGGGGATATGGGGGAGGGGGATATGGGGGAGGGGGGATATGGGGAGGGGAGATATGGGGGAGGGGGGATATGGGGAGGGGGATATGGGGGAGGGGGGATATGGGGGAGGGGGGATATGGGGGAGGGGGATATGAGGGAGGGGGGATATGGGGGAGGGGGGATATGGGGAGGGGGAATATGGGGGTGGGGGGATATGGGGGAGGCTCACCCTGCCTGCTCTGACGAGGTCGTTCACCTTCTTGTGGCACTGGGTGCCTGTCCGTGGTGTCAGGGCCACAGCGGTGACGGCCTCTGCCACTTCCCTCCACAGACGCCGCCTGTGGCGTGGGGCAACTCTGCGGCCGTGCCCGGGATACAGGGCATCCCTCCTCTGCTCCACTGCATCCAGGAGCGCCTCCACATCCCGTGACTCGAACCTCGGGGCTGAGCGGCAGCCAGCCATCCAGTCGGGTGTCCCGGTCGGGTGTTCCGGTCGGGTGGGGGGGAGCAGCGCGGCCTTATGAGCCGTCACGCCATGCGGCGCTTATGATCCTGCACGGCGTGAACCACTGCGCAAGTGCGGATCCCGTTACATCGCTGCTAGCCCATTTCGGGCCGGAGACTTTCGACCCATTTTTCCGACGTGACGCAAGTCGGATTTCCGCCGTTTTTTGCGCCGATCAGCGGACTTTGCGCCGATAACGGAGAATTTCGCCCATGATTCTTATACTGAGTCACCTTGGGCGGGATTCCCCCGTACCCGGCAGGGGGTAGGAGAATCCCGCCCCTTGTCTCACTGAACTCAAGATTACACAAGAGTGATTTCAAATTCCACTTTCAAAAGTCACACTTTCAAATCTTCTTTTAAATTATGCTTTCTCTCCACTGCTACTTTCAACCTTTCACTTTCAGGTTTACACCGCTCCCTTCACGTTTCCTTTGTCTTTTACACAAACTCCGAGGTGCAGCCACTGATTTACACAATCATTTCAAATTATGTCTCCCAAACTGTAGTAATTTCTCACAACCCTCAGCACTACTGCATATATGTTTCTCGTCTCTTATGATCCAATGTATTTTCAACCCTCTGTGACTTTACTGAACAGTAAGCTTGGGTGGCTTGGTAGCACACTGATTAGCACTGTTGCTTCACAGTTCCAGGGTCCCAGGTTCAATTCCTGCTTGGGTCACTGTCTGCACGTTCTCCCCATGTCTTTGTGGGTTTCCTTCGGGTGCTTCGGTTTCCTTTCCACAGTCCAAAGATGTGCGGGTTAGGTCGATTTGCCATGCTAAATTGCCTTTAGTGTCCAAAAAAGGTTAGGTGGGTTATGGGGTTACTCTTTCAAAAGGTAGGTGCTTGCTGGGCCGAATGGCCTCCTTCTGCACTGTAATTTCTATGATTCTATGGTTCCCAGTTCCCAGTTTCCTCTGTTCCATTAACTCCAGACTTCTTGGAAACTTCTCTTCATTTCTCTAGTTTCCTTAACTAGCTGGACTTTGACTTACCGCATCTGTTCTCCTAACCATTATTCCATAGTATGGCTTTTCTTCTAGCAAGGCTGAGAGGGATGTTTCCCTGTCAGCCTTCTAAAACCAACTGCTTCTAGTCCAGCTGTGAGACCTGCCCTCTGTCTCACTACCTATCTTCAGCTGTATTCAAATTAGCTAAACATAAGGCTTAAAAGCTTTTTCACCTTAGACGGCCCCAATTGCTAAGCAACCATTGCTGGTTTATTTTCTCTTCACGCAATAGCCCTCTTTAAGCACAATAGAATCACAATTGGAACTGAAACCAACACCCACACATGCAAAAGATATTGGCCAGTATTAATCTAACTATAGATTTTACCCTTCCAGGCAGAAAAAAACATTAAATTAAACCCACTTAGCACCATACCATATTTCTAAATCCCTTAAAAGTACCTTTACTTTCCCAACATTTGTATATCAATATTACTCATTAATGTGGAACTTTTAGTGATTTAATGTTACCTTCAGAATTAAGCGTGAAGTGCATCGGGATCACAGGCCTTTAATGTCCCTGGATGGTTAAAGTTGGAGGTCAGCAGGTGAGTCAATCGATAGGAAGAAGATGAGCCATTTGGAGTTGTCTGCAACCACTCGGAAATCTCCTTCCAAGATGGGAAAGGAGGCTGTCAAGCATCATGGAGGAGGACAAGGGTAACTGTGGAGAAATCAAGGGTGACCTAAGGGAGGAAAAGGGTCACTGTGGAGACTCTGCAGAGAGGATAATTGTGATCTCAGGGAGGTCAAGGCTGATGCATCATAGTTATTGCAGGTAACTGCCTGCAGGTAACTACCTGCGGATATATCCAAAATACGGTGCCTGGACGTCTGATCCCCTCAGCTGAAGCTGTGTTTGGAGACTCCCTACCCATTCCCTCAGCACAATTAGACAGGCTCTGCGCCTCCACCTCATTTATTTGTCAACTGCTATGCAACTGAGGTGGGACAGCCTTTCGTTCCCATCACAAGCACAAACACTGCCCACTTCTGAGTCCTCCACTGGGACTTGCACTACTTTCTCAGGTTCTTTATCCTGGTACTTAGGAGGTGGCACACGTTAATCTGAACGGTTAGTTACTGCAGTTACGGCAAATCAGGCAGTGAATCCCTTTAGTTATGGAATGCTCCCTTTGAAACCACTGTCGTGTACCGTGTAGGAATTATTATTTTACTCTGTAATTTTGTGAACCGAGATAACCTTGCTTGCAGCAAAAGCCTGGAGCCACAGTGCAATTGAATGTGGCAGAACATTCCTGCAGCTAAATAATGAGTAAATTATGGGAAAAACAGATGGTCAGAATGGGATTACTAAGGTGTGTTCTCCCATCATTGCTTTCACCCACAAACAACTAAACATCCTTTACACTGTTCCTGCATTAGTGTACATTTGGAGAGATCCTTTTTAAATTAAGGCTGAATTAAAAGGAACATGCCTTTCAATGGTATTCCTTTCAGGGGAAATTAAAATACTTGCATTGAAAAATCTCTTCCCATTATTTTGTTTTTATTTTCAGGTTCTTTTATTTTATCAGCTGTGGGAAGTAAATGCAATTTTCACAATTTTCAGAAGTCAGCTCGCTCAGCTGGTCAAAAATGAGGTCTGTTAATATATCTCAACTGCTAACTCTGACAGAAATTGCAATCCACATCCTCAAGAAGGTGGGTGCTGATCACAGCCAATACTGCTTTTTAAAATTGAATTTCAAAGTCCATGATTGACAGCTGGGATGCTGAGCCACGACTCCAGAATAGAACCAACTTGCTGGTTTGAGCAGCATATTAATGTGCAGAGCTCAGGAGGTGTCTGAGATCTGAGGGGCAGGATTCTTCCATCCAGTGACACCAAGATTGCAAAACATGATCCGGTGAAGAATCGTGCGTGAAGCATGGGCAGCACGGTAGCACAGTGGTTTGCACAGTTGCTTCACAGCTCCAGGGTCCCAGGTTCGATTCCCAGCTAGGGTCACTGTCTGTGCGGAGTCTGCATGTTCTTCCCGTGTCTGCGTGGGTTTCCTCCGGGTGCTCCGGTTTCCTCCCACAGTCCAAAGATGTGCAGGTTAGGTGGATTTGGCCATGATAAATTGCCTTAGTGTCCAAAAAAGGTTAGGTGGGTTTAAATTTTAAAAAAATGTTATTCAAAGTTTTTCACAGATTATCACAATAATCTTTTACACAATTTTACACAGATTATCACAAATAATTTACACAAATAATAAAACAAGAACAAAAGTACATAAATAAACAAATAAACGTTAAACAGCAAACAATAGTGCATCCCCTACTCGACACAAACTTACCCCCCCCCCCCCCCCCCCGGGTTGTTGCTGCTGCTGACCATCTCCTAACCAGGATGTCTAGGAACGGCTGCCACCGCCTGAAGAACCCTTGCACAGATCCCCTTAAGGTAAATTTCACCTTCTCCAATTTAATAAACCCTGCCATGCCGTTAATCCAGGATTCCACGCTTGGGGGTCTCGCATCCTTCCACTGAAGCAGAATCCTTCGCCGGGCTACCAGGGAAGCAAAGGCCAGAATACCGGCCTCTTTCGTCTCCTGCACTCCCGGCTCATTCGACACCCCAAATATTGCGAGCCCCCAGCTAGGCCTAACCCTGAAATTCACTATCCTTGACACCGTCCTCGCTACACCCCTCCAGAACTCCTCCAACGCTGGACATGCCCCAGAACATGTGGGTGTGGTTTGCTGGGCTCCCCGAACACCTCGCACATCTGTCCTCACTCCCCCAAAAAAGGCTTAGCCTTGCCCCGGTCATGTGCACCCTGTGCAGCACCTTAAATTGTATCAGGCTGAGCCTCACGCAAGAGGAGGAAGAGTTTATCCTTCCCAGGGCATCCACCCACATACCCTCGTCGATCTCCTCTCCTAGCTCCTCCTCCCACTTACCTTTAAACTCCTCCGCCGAGGCCCCCTCCTCCTTCTGCATCACCTGATAAGTTGCCGAGATCCTACCCTCTCCAACCCACCCCTCCGAAAGCACCCTGTCCTGGACCCTGCGCGCTGGAAGCAGCGGAAACTCCACCACTTGTTGCCTAACGAAGGCCCTTACCTGCATATATCTGAAAGCATTTCCAGGGGGGAGCCCGAATATCTCCTCCAGCTCCCCAAGGCTCGCAAACTTCCCGTCCATGAACAGGTCCCCCATCCTCCTAATACCTGCCCTGTGCCAGCTCAGGAACCCCCCCATCCATTTTCCCCGGGACAAACCGATGGTTCTCCCGTATCGGGGACCACACCGAAGCCCCCACCTCCACCCTGTGGTGTCTCCATTGCCCCCAGATTTTGAGGGTCACCGCTACCACCGGGCTCGTGGTGTACCTTGTCGGAGGATGCGGCAGCGGTGCCGTCACCAGCGCCCCCAGGCTCGTGCCACACAGGACAACATCTCCAGCTTCTTCCACGCCACCCCCCTCCCCCTCCATTACCCACTTACGTATCATCGCCACGTTGGCAGCCCAATAGTACCCACATAAGTTTGGCAACGCTAACACCCCCCTGTCCCTGCTCTGCTCCAAGAACACCCTTCTCACCCTCGGGGTCTTCTTCGCCCATACGAACCCCATAATACTCCTGTTAACCCGCTTAAAGAGGCCTTAGGGATCAGGGTGGGGAGGCACTGAAACAAAAACATAAACCTCGGGAGCACCGTCATTTTAACTGACTGCACCCTACCCGCCAGGGAGAGCGGCAGCATATCCCACCTTTTGAACTCCTCCTCCATTTGCTCCATCAGCCTCGTTAAATTGAGCTTATGCAGGGCCCCCCAGCACCTAGCCACCTGAACCCCCAGGTATCTAAAACTTCTTTCTGCCCTTTTTAGCGGAAGCTCACCAATCCCCCTTTCCTGGTCTCCCGGGTGCACCACAAACAGCTCGCTCTTCCCCATGTTGAGCTTATACCCTGAGAAATCCCAAACTCCTAAGGATCCATATTGCCTCCAGCATTCCCCCCACCGGGTCCCCACATACAATAGCAGATCGTCCACAGACAACGATACCCGGTGTTCCTCCACCCCCCGCACCAACCCCCTCCAGTTCCTAGACTCCCTCAAAGCCATGGCCAGGGGCTCAATCGCCAGCGCAAAGAGCAGGGGGGATAGAGGACACCTCTGCCTCGTCCCTCGGTATAGCCGGAAATATTCCGACCTCCTCCTGTCGTGGCCACACTCGCCACCAGGGCCTCATACAGCAACCACACCCAGCTGACGAACCCCTCCCCGAACCCAAACCTCCTCAGCACCTCCCACAGGTACCCCCACTCCACCCTATCAAAGGCCTTCTCCGCGTCCATAGCCGCCACTATCTCCGCCTCCCCTCCACCGCCGGCATCATAATTACATTCAGGAGCCTACGTACGTTGGTATTCAACTGCCTCCCTTTCACAAAACCCGTCTGATCCTCGTGTATGACCCCCGGAACACAGTCCCCAATCCTCATGGCCAATACCTTTGCTAGCAGTTTCGCATCCACATTAAGGAGTGAAATCGGCCTATACGATCCGCACTGTACAGGGTCCTTGGTCCCGCTTCAGAATTAGAGAAATCAGCACCCTAGACATCTTCGGGCAGGACCCCCCTCCCTTGCCTCGTTGAAAGTCCTTACCAGCAGCGGGCCCACCAGGTCCATGTACTTCCTATAGAATTCCACTGGGAACCCATCTGGCCCCGGTGCCTTCCCCGCCTGCATGTTCCCCAATCCTTGCCCAGTTCCTCCAACTCAACCGGTGCCCCCAGCCCTGCCACCCTGCCCCTCCTCTACCCTCAGGAACCTCAGCCGGTCCAGAAAGCGACTGATCCCCCCCTCCTCCGATGGGGGCTCAGACCGATACAGTCCCTCGTAAAGTCCCCGAAGACCCCATTAATACCCACCGCACTTCGCACCGTGCTCCCCCCTCCATCCCTAACTCCCTCGATCTCCCTCGCTGCCTCCCGCTTCCAAAGCTGGTGTGCCAGTATCCGACTAGCCTTCTCTCCGTACTCGTACACCGCCTCTTGCGCTTTCCTCCACTGCACCTCCACCTTCCTGGTGGTCAACAGGCCAAACTCGGCTTGGAGGCTTCGTCGCTCCTTGAGTAGTCCCTCCGCGGGGGCCCGGCCTATCCACCCTTACCATCTCCCCCACTAGCCTCTCCCTCTCTCTCCTCTCCTTCCCCTCTCTGTGGGCCCTAATGGAGATCAACTCACCCCTGATCACCGCCTTCAGCATCTCCCAGACCACCCTACCTGCACCTCCCCATTATCATTGGTCTCCAGGTACCTTTCTATACACCCCCGGACCCGGCCGCTCACCTCCTCGTCTGCCAACAACCCCACCTCCAAGCTTGAGGTCCACCCAATGCAGGGCATGGTCAGAGATGGCTATCGCCTTTCCACCCTATACTCCGGGTCCTCCACCCACGGAATCAGCGCCCTGCTCATTACAAAAAAGTCAGTCCGAGAGTAGGCCTTATGAACATGGGAGAAGAATCAGAACTCCCTGGCCCCTGGCCTCGCAAACCTCCACGGATCCACTCCTCCCATCTGGTCTATAAACATCCTCAGCGCCTTGGCAGACGCCGGGCCTCCTGCCCGTCCTATACCTAAAGCGATCCAATGCCGGATCCAGCACCGTGTTGAAGTCCCCCCCCCCATTATCAAGCCCCCTGTCTCCAAGTCCGTGATCCGGCCCAACATGCGCCGCATGAACCCCGCATCGTCCCCCGCACTTCCCGTTCCCCCAACGGCAGACCTCCTCTACAGACTCCAGCTCCCCCTTGGCCATTCCAGCAGAAACCTGGTTCCGCCCCCCCTCCCTCCACCACCTCGGTCTCCCCCTCGCAGCATTGCTGCCCCATTGGACTCCCGTGAGTCAGCCGACTCCTGCTGACCCCGGCCACTCCCGCCGTTCCATCGACCCACCCTGTGTGGGAGTCTTCCCTCCCCCTCCTGTCCATCAACGGGCTCTCCCCTCCCCCCTCCCCCACCCCCTTCCACTCTCAGCACGGGAAAAAGCCCGCGCTTTCCAGCACCGGCCCTGCCCCTTTCCACCCTTAGCGCGGGAAAAAGTCTGCGCTTTCCACCCACCCAACCCCGACTCCTCTGTCGCAGCTCCCTTTCCAGGCCCAGTCCCAATTCCCCCCGGCACTAGCCTCTCCACCCCCGCTCCCCCCCCCCCCCCGCCCCTTCCCCGGGCCCCATCTCCACAGGCTTTTAGCTGCCCCCCCTACGAACCCACCCGACAGACAGAGAAGAAACATTGCCCAACTAACCGCACAATCCACGCAAAACACGACACAACAGTCCCAACCATCCACCCTCAGCATCCCCTTGTCCCCAGCCCTCAATCCAAGTTCAGCTTTTCGGCCTGAATAAAGGTCCACGCCTTCTCCGACGTCTAGAAGTAATGGTGACGGTCCGTGTAGGTGACCCACAGTCGCGCCGGCTGCAACATGCCGAACTTCACCCCTGGCCCTGGTCTTAGCCACCTCCGCGCTCGAGTCCTGATAAATCCGGACCTCTGCGTTCTCCCACCTGCTGCTCCGCTCCTTCTTTGCCCACCTTAGGAGACACTCTCTGTCCACAAAACGGTGGAACCGCACCAGCACCGCCCGTGGCGGATCGCCGGGCCTGGGCCTCCTCGCCAGCACTCGATGGGCCCCTCCAGCTCCAGGGGCCCCTGGAAGGCCCCCGCGCCCAGCAGCGTGATCAACATGGTGACCACGTAGGTTCCGACACCGATCCTTCCAGCCCCTCCAGTAAACCCAGAATCCGCAGATTCTTTCTTCTCGACCGGTTCTCCATGTCCTCGAACTCGCTGCCATTTCTTATGGAGCGCCTTGTGCCTTCACCGCCAAGCCCAAGATCTGGTCCTCATTCTCCGAGACCTTTTGCCGGACCTCACGGATCGACGCCCCTTGGGCCATCTGAGTCTCAAGCAGCTTGTCAATTGACGCCTTCATCGGCTCCAGCAGCTTTGCCTTCAGCTCCGTGAAACAGCGCTGGAGAAGCTCTTGCTGCTCTGGTGACCACTGCGCCCACGCTGCCTGCTCTCCACCCGCCGCCATCTTGGCCTACATGCCTTGCACCTTTCTCTGCTCCAATTCCACTTTTTGTACCGCCCCACTCCTGGTCCAATCCATACAGTGCTGGGGGAATATCGCTGTCCCCTTCCCACACTGGGAATCGTCGAAAAAGAACCGTTGGGGGCCCTAAAAAGTGCCCAAAAGTCCATTTCTAGCGGGAGCTGCCAAACGTGCGACTTAGCTCCGCAGAGCCGCAACCGGAAGCCTGGTTAGGTGGGGTTACTGATTTAATGGGGATAGGGTGGAGGTGTGGGCTTAGGTTGGGTTCTCTTTCAAAGGGCTGGTGCAGACCCAATGGGCCGAATGGCCTCCTTCTGCACTGTAAATTCAATGATTCTATGAGGTCAATATCGTGACAGGCACCAGGCGCCCGACAGAATGCCATGCTCCAGTGCCTCGACAGCGGCATCAATGCGTTCTACTCCGCATGTACAGTAAACACCATTGGCATATCATTAACGGGCCTGACACGGTATTCTTCAGGGCTCCATGATACTCCCCCCTCTGCCAGGAGGAATTATCGACGCTGAGTTTCACTTGTGGTATTAAAAATCAGGAAACAGGCGCCGCGGCTGCTGGGGGAGATAGGAACTAGGACATGTTCCCAGAGGCGTGACCGTGGGCTGCCGGTCCTGCCACTGGCACAGCTGACGCTGGGATGGAGGAAGGGACAACCGCCAGGGTGGGGGGAGCAGCGGTGGCTGATGGGGTTGTCCAGGGAATGAGCTGCAGCGTTGGGGTGACCCCTCCGGGACCAGGGTGTCCAGGCATGGAGATGCACTGAGGCTGTATGAGCTGGAGGTACCCGAGGAGGACCTCGCAATGGCGGAGCCTGTCCCAGAGGAACAGGAGCCAGCCAGTGAGGATAGAGAGCCGGCCGCCCAACAGGCCGAGGAGGAGGAGGGTGGAAGGGTGGGGTGACCCGCATTGCGGTGACCTGCTGCGTCCTCCACAACATTGCGCAGCACACGCACGATGTTCTGGAGGAGGAGGATGAACACCAGGCTTCGTCCGATGAAAAGGATGCGCTGGAGGGCCAGGATGGGCGGGGCATGGGGCCCGGATAGGCACAGGAGGCCGCACAATGTGTGCAACAGGCCGGCATGCATGCTCTAATCACCTCCAGGTCCATCTACTAGGGGGCCTGGCCGATAGCACGGACATCCCATCCCACCCTCACAGCCCCCAACATTCCCCCACCTCGGCCGACCACTCTCCCTCTCCTCCCATGACCACCCATCCGACACAGATGACCCCCTCCCGCCCACCTCACCATTCCCCCCAACAGCACCTCACCCCCTCACTGCCACCAGCTCAATCCCCACCCCACCATGCACCACCTCCACCCCCTACCAGCACCTCCCCACCCCCTCACTGCCCCAGTCCAACCCCCAGCCCACCCGGCACCACCCCACCTCATCACCACCCACCACCATCCCCTCACCACCTCCCACCCCACCCCGTCACCACCCCCACCCCCCTCACCACCCCCCATCCCACCTACCCACCACCCCCACCGGCAATCCAATCATGCCTTGTGTCTTGCAGGATCACCTGGCGACGAGGCGGCCATTCTGGTGTCCCCTGTACCCGACATCAACCACAAGCAGATTGAAGGCGCCCCCCTCCCACCTCCGCCACTGCAGTGCCCACCCCAAGCGTCTCCTGCTTGTACAGCCTCAGTGCATTCCAGGGTTGCGGCAGATAGGATAAAGTTCACGGTTCCTGGTTGGATTCCAAAGTCCATTGTCTGTAGGGGTGGAAGGCAGACAGATTAGCTTGGTGTGTACTCCTCTGCCCAACCAGGTCCACCAGGCTACACGGTGGCCCCGACCTGCACTGCAACCCCTGCTCCCGCATGACTTTCTCCCCACTCCCTCCTCACCCAACCCCACACCCACCCCTGGCCGTTCCCCCGGCACTCTGCCCTCCGCACCAAACTCCTGGCTCCATCAGTGCCTGGCACTAAAGGGGCTTCTGGCCCCAGCACCTGTCCCCGCTGGCAGCAGTACCGGTGGCCATGCCAGGGAACATTCTGTGATCCCCGGCCAGAGCCATCCTGTAGGGGCTACTGTGGGCGTTCCCTTGCGTAGGCCACATGCTGCCCCACCAGTGGGTGGTGTCGGTTGTTGGTGGTGGTGGAGTGTGGGGCGTGGAGTGCGTGGGTGGTCGGTTTGGGGCATCCATACGGCCGTTGTCGCTCTGCGCAACCATGGGCCACGGTGGGCGGTCAGTCGGGTGTGCAGCAAGATAGCTGCCCTGCAGGCCACGGCAGTGGCGGTCCATGCCTGGACACCCAGTCCTGGGAGGGTCACCCTGACCCCACGGCCCATCCCCTGGTCACCCCCTGCTACTCGCCCCAGACTTGGCAGATGCCAACCCCCCCTCCCCCACAGCAAGCCCCGCCAGGGGCTGGACTGGCAGCCCACAGTCACGCCTCCAGGAACATGTCCTGCCTCCGCTCTCTCCCTCAGCAGCCACGCGCCTGATTCGCGATTTTTAATACCACAAGCGAAACTCACCGTCAGCAATTCCTCCCGTCAGGAGCGGAGCATCGCGGAGGCCCCGGAGAATACCGGGCCAGGCCAGTTAATGATATGCCAATGGTGTTTACTGTACATGTGGAGTAGGACGCATTGACGCCGCTGTCGAGGCACTGGAGCATGGCATTCTGTTGGGCACCCAGTGCTTGCCGGAATTTGCGCCTCGCACGCGATTCCCCGCCCAATCGCGTTTCGTTATTCCGCTGTCACTGGATGGAGAACCCCGCACTTTGTTTCTGAAATAGAGAATCGCGCCCAAGAAAATGTGTGATTTCATTTCACAGCAAAGGAGGAAATAGGTATTGTTTTTTTTCAAAGATGGCCCCCAAATCTCCTCAGGGTTTCAGGCCTGCTGTTGCCATAGCGCCTGCAGGTGACCAGCAAAATTCACCAATTTGAGAACTTGTTCACACTGCCACTGTGCCTGAAATGGTGCACTCTCTGCCGCCTTAGCTTTAGAACTTCTGCCCATCCTTTCAGCAAGTGCTGGCAGAGGAGGAGTGAGGGGAAATACTGGGTGTAAGAGAGCTCCTTACAAGAGGAGTTCCTGCTTCCCCTGATTCATGCAGAATCTAGCATATTACTGAAGAACTGTACTCCAAGTGAGATGAGGCCCAAGAGCCTCTGATCAGGAGAAGTGGACCCCCACCAATGGGGAAAGAAGTTTGGGATGGACAGGGGAGGTGGAAGTGGATGCTGATGGTTGTTCGAGGAGGAACTTTAAGTATGGAAAAACGAACGGTTTACTGGTGAAATCAGGTTTAATTTTTGCGTAATAAAAGCAGGTGCTGGAACTCTGAAACGAAAACAGAAAATGCTGGATAAGTTCAACAGATCTGGAAGCATCAGTGGAGAGAAACAAAGTTAACTGGACTGAACTGGTCATTTCTGTCTCCATAGATGCTGCCAGTGCTGCTGAGTTGTTTTTATTTCGGATTTTATGGAGTTGCACTGAGTCAAGGGGCTGGATTCTCCGATCTCCGAAATCTGGGGCGTCATTCTCTGACCCCCCAGAGGGTCGGAGAATGGCCGTTGGCCGCCGTGAATCCCGCCCCCGCCGGTTGCCGAAGTCTCCGAAGGGAGAAAAGTCGGCGGGGCATTAATGGCACCGCTGACGTCGGAGAATGGCACGGGTCTGCGCAAGGCAGCCGATTTTGGGCCTGCCGATATTCTCCCTTCCGGATGGGCCGAAGTCCCGTCGACGTGATGACCGTTCACGTCGACGTAAATCAAACCTCCTTTTCATCGGCGTGAACCTGTGCTCCAGGTTCACGCCGACCAGCGTGGAGGTGAGTGACGGCCTGGGGGGTTGGCTCTGGGCAGGCAATGGCGTGGCCGCAGTCTGAATGTGTGGGGAGAGGTGTGTCTCGAGTTGTGTGTGTGTGTGTGTGCGGCGGGGGGGGGGGGTGGTTAAAGTGGGCTGGGCTCCGGGGGAGTGCCGGGAGGGGGTCCGTGCCGGGGAGGAGGATGGGGGGTCCGTGCCGGGGAGGGGGATGAGGGGTCCGTGCCGGGGAGGGGGATGGGGAGGGGTCCGTGCCGGGGAGGGGGATGGGGGGGGTCCGTGCCAGGGAGGAGGTTGGGGTCCGTGCCGGGGAGGAGGTTGGGGTCCGTGCCGGGGAGGGGGATGGGGGGTCCGTGCCGGGGAGGGGGATGGGGGGGGGGGTCCGTGCCGGGGAGGAGGTTGGGGTCCGTGCCGGGGAGGAGGATGGGGGTGTCCATGCCGGGGGAGGAGGATGGGGGGGGGGGCCCGTGCCGGGGAGGAGGTTGGGGTCCGTGCCGGGGAGGAGGATGGGGGTTCCGTGACAGGGAGGGGGATGGGGGGCCCGTGCCGGGGAGGGGGATGGGGTCCGTGCCGGGAAGGAGGATGGGGGGGTTCGTGCTGGGGAGGAGGATGGGGGGGGGGCCCGTGCCGGGGAGGGGGATGGGGGTGTCCGTGCCGGGGAGGGGGATGGGGGGGGGGGTCCGTGTCGGGGAGGGGGTTGGGGGGGTGTCTGCTGGGGAGGAGGTTGGGGTCCGTGCCGGGGAGGTGGATGGGGGGTCCATGCCGGGGAGGAGGATGGGGAGAGGGGTCCGTGCCGGAGAGGGGGATGGGGGGTCCGTGCCGGGGAGGAGGATGGGGGGGGGGGGGGGTCCATGCCGGGGAGGAGGATGGGGGGGTCCGTGCCGGGGAGGAGGATGGGGGGGGGGGGCCCCGTGCCGGGGATGAGGATGGGGGGTCCGTGCCGGGGAGGAGGTTGGGGTCCGTGCCGGGGAGGGGGATGGGGGGTCCGTGCCGGGGAGGAGGATGGGGGGGTCCGTGCCGGGGAGGAGGTTGGGGGGGGGTACATGCCGGGGAGGGGAATGGAGGTGGGGGTCCGTGCCGGGGAGGAGGTTGGGGTCCGTGCCGGGGAGGGGGATGGGGGGTCAGTGCCCGGGAGGAGGATGGGGGGCGGCTTCCGTGCCGGGGTGGAGGATGAGGGGGTCCGTGCCGGGGAGGAGGATTGGGCGGGGGGCCCATGCCGGGGAGGAGGATGGGGGGTCCATGCCGGGGAGGAGGTTGGGGTCCGTGCCGGGGAGGGGAATGGGGGTCCGTGCCGGGGAGGGGGATGGGGGGGTCCGTGCCGGGGAGGAGGTTGGGGCCGTGCCGGGGAGGGGGATGGGGGGGGCAAGTGAGTTGGTCCACCTGGCCAGGTGCCAGCCTCCAACAGTTGGACCCATGCGGTCCATGCCACCTGGCTGGGGGGAAGGAGGGGATATGGGCAATGATGACATGTCGTCGTTCCCCCCCACCAGGCCGTCATGTTTTCAGATCACCCAGCGATGTTGGCCGCCCTGGCGGCAACCGCTAATGTCCATGTTGCCCTGGATGAGGAGGAGGAGGAGGAGCGTGCCAGAGAGGCGGCGCAGGCTGCCGCAGAGGGGCAGGCGGCAGCCGCCCAGGCTGGAGGGACACCTGACCGACAGGACGAGGAGGGGAGGAGGACGTTGCGGCCCCACGGCAACGGAGGCACCCGAGGGCGCCCCATGTGTACCGGCCCCGGCAGTTATACCAGGAGCGCCGGACCGGGAATGCAGGAGGAGACTCCGGATGAGGCGGGAATCCGTGGCACACATCTGCCACCTGCTGGCACACCTGTCACCGCGTGGCACTGGCGGGGGACACCCTCTCCCCGTGTCCGTCAAGGTTACGGTTGCCCTGAACCTTCATGCAACAGGGTCATTCCTGGCACCGAGTGGGGACCTGTCCGGCATATCGTAGACATCGGTGCATCGGTGCATCCGGGCAGTGACAGATGCCCTATATGCCATGGCGCACCGCTACATCCGCTTCCCTGTGGACCGGGCCAGCCAAGATGCCCGGGCCGTGGGCTTCTCTGCCGTGGCCGGGTTCCCCATGTTCTAGGGCGCGATCGATGGGATGCACGTCGCCGTGCGGTCACCTGCAGATAACAGGGCCGTGTTCACCAATAGGAAAGAGACCTATTCGATGAACATACAGGTGGTCTGCGACCACCGCATGATGATCCTGCAAGTCTGCGTCCGTTACCCAGGCAGTGTACATGACTCATACGTGTTGTCGCGGTCATCCATCCCCGGCATGTACGAGGGACGCCTCCCCGGCTGAGGGGCTGGTTGCTGGGCGACAGGGGCTACCCATTGCGATCGTGGCTGATGACGCCTGTACGGAGGCCACGCAATGAGGCGGAGAACCGCTACAATGATGCCCATGTAGCGACAAGGGGAGTGATAGAGAGGTGCTTTGGCGTGCTGAAGATGCGTTTCAGGTGCCTGGACCTCTCTGGGGGCGCCCTCCAGTATCGGTCAGATAGGGTCGGCCGCATCATAGTGGTGTGCTGCTTCCTGCACAACATAGCCCAGCAGAGGGGCGCTGTGCCGCAGGCAGAGGAGGGCGGAGTGGAGGAGCAGCAGGAAGAGGCGCAGTCCTCCCCAGATGAGCGGGATGGGGGTAATGGTCAGGGCAGACGGGCTAGACACAGGCGGGTGGCTGTCCACTGTTACCGGCTGGCCCAGCGGGCACGGGACAGACTGATAGCCACCCGCTTCACTGACTAGATGGGCATGGGAATCGGGTAGTATGGCCACAGACCGCACACCATGGCAACAGCCGACCACCCACACCCCCCCACCCGTCCACCCACCCAGCACCCACACCCCCATTGCCGATCCACCTGCGGCATAACGGCCGGGCTCACACAGTTGCGGGTGGACGCGTGTCTATTGCAGGCCATGGAGGATGATGACAACCCACCCTGCGGTGAGCTCCTGGCGCCACATCGTTGGACTATGTCTGACCCATGGCCACAGTACCACCATCCACCCGGACCATCCCTGCATGCGGCTGTGACACTGCAGCGCACGGTCCCGTCCTCTGCCCGGGGGGATGTTGATGGCGGGCCAGGGGGAAGGGGGCAGACTCACCTGGGGCTGAGGTAAGATGACCCCTCACACACACACTTGCGCTCAACGTACATGACACCCCCGCACGCTTTGGACAGAGCACAAAGGCAGCTTCTGGAGGTGTAACATTGACTTTAATAACCAAAGGAGTTCATGCACGTGCCCTAGCCCCTAAAACTCATCTGTGCCCTGCACCCGTGCCAACTTACTCAGTGTCTAATTGTTTGGCCTTCCGGGCCCTTTGACTACGTCTACGTGGTTCCCCAGACGGTACAGCAGAACTGGAGGTGGACTCCTGTGATTCCTACCCTCTGACACTGGATCCCTTTGGCGGCCGTTTTCTGGGGCGCCCTGGCCTAGATGGGCCAGGCTGCGGCCCGGGCGACTGGGATGGCGAGCTGCCAGCCTGTCCTGCCCGTTGCCCACCCGATGCACCTGGGACGGAAGGGGGGGAGTCCGAGGTGTCACGGTGTTCCGGGACCTCCCCTACAGGGGGACCCGGGACCTCCCCTACAGGGGGACCCGGGACGGTCCACACCACCTCCTCCTCCCTCGGGGTGCCCGATGGCCCCCAGGCCTCTACATGGGTGGGGGATGTGAACGGACTGGCCATCCAACACCCCCCCGGCATCTGGCGCTGCCAGTCCTGGAGGCCCGTGCTGGTATCGACAGGGGTCTGCAGGTTTGCAGCCATGGAGCCCTGGAGGTTGGCAAACCCTGTCTGTGACAGTGCGACGCCGGCTCGCACATGGCCACTGGCGCCGATGCCCTCAGCGATGGCCTGCAGAGACTGGGCCATGGCCTGCTGAGACTGGGCCATGGCCTGCAGAGACTGGGCTATGGCGTTGAGCGCCTCTGCCATCTGGCGCTGGCACTGGCTCATGGCCTTCTGTGAGAGGGCAGCCATGTCCTGGGCCACAGCCGCCACCTGCACGGAAAGCCCCAGGCCTCGCAAACCGTTCCCCATGTCTGACACCGTCGCACCCATTGCCTCCACCGCGGACGCCACCCGTGCGGTGTCGGCCTGGGTGGCACGCATGACCGGCACCACTCCCAGCTCCTGGACGCGGATGGACTCCTCCACCTGCGACTGCAGCCGCCGCAAGCCGGCCGTCACCCTCTTCGCTTGTCTCCGGGTCGGTGGTTGCATCGGATCTATGTGTGGGTGTGGTAACTCCAGGAACCCGGGATCCATCTGGGCGGCAGATGTTCGCTTGGGCTGGGCTGCCCTCCGACCGCCCGGCCCCTCTGCTGCTCCTACCTCCACCTGCTGTACCGGGACGGCTGTGTTGTGCGCACCAGTGAGTGTACCAGACGCCGCATCACTTAAGTGTCCATCCGAGGTGAGTGTTTCTGCGATGGTGGAGGGTGTTGGTGACAGCAGTGGCGTTGTGTCGTGCTCTTCGTCCCACTCTGAGTCCATGGCACTTTGGGGTGGGGGTTCGTCTCCACCCATCCACTCTGAGTCACTGTCCGGTATTTCGTCTTCCTGGGTAGTGCTGTCCCGGGTAGGGGTGACCTGGGTAGTGATGTCCTAGGTAGTGGTGTCCTGGCTCGGATGTGACGGGGGCCTGTGGCTGCCCCCCTCGTCGCTGGGTGGCACACGCCTGCGTCGTTGCTCCCGCACGTGACGGGGGTGTCGTCTCCCTGTTGCTCCGGGTCTCTCCGTCTCCCGTGGTGTGCGAGGGGCATCCTGCGGGCGTCGCATGCCGGAGGATCCGGGTCTCTCCGTCTCCCGTGGTGTGCGAGGGGCATCCTGTGGGCGTAGCATGCCGGAGTGTCCGGGTCTCTCCGTCTCCCGTGGTGTGCGAGGGGCATCCTGCGGGCGTCGCATGCCGGAGTGTCCGGGTCTCTCCCTCTCCCGTGGTGTGCGAGGGGCATCCTGCGGGCGTCGCATGCCGGAGGGTGCGGGTCTCTCCGTCTCCCGTGGCATGCGAGGGGCATCCTGCGGGCGTCGCATGCTGGAGGGTCCGGGTCTCTCCGTCTCCCGTGGCCTCCGAGGGGCATCCTGCAGGCGGTCTGCATCTGCGGGGATGGGTGCCTCGACGTTTGCTCCTGCGATACACAATGAAGCATGCATGGTTAGACACGCAGGCAGTGATCAGGTGATATGGGGGAGGGGGGATATGGGGGAGGGGGGATATGGGGACGGGCTGTCGGTGGCTCGCTTGCTAGTACGCCCCCGACCTCTGCATCAGCAACCTCCCGGTCCTCAGGTCCGCCAGCCAGTTCCAGGGCCCATTCCTCGTGTTCGGTCAGTGGCCTCTCATCAGCGGGGCCTCCTCCAGTCCTCACATGCTCCCTATTGTTGTGTGCGCGCTTCTCCTGTGGTGGGGGGGTGGGTGGGGGTAGTGGCAGGGGTAAAAGGCAACAATGTTAGGCAGGTATATGAATGCACACCATCGGTTGCGCGTGCATTGCAGAGGTTAAGGTTAGGGCTGGATTTACTTGGGGATATGGGGGAGGAGGGATATGGGGGAGGGGGGATATGGGGGAGGGGGGATATGGGGGAGGGGGGATATGGGGGAGGGGGGATATGGGGGAGGGGGGATATGGGGGAGGGGGGATATGGGGGAGGGGGAATATGGGGAGGGGGATATGGGGGAGGGGGTATATGGGGGAGGGGGGATATGGGGAGGAGGGTTATGGGGGATATGGGGAGGGGGATATGGGGGAGGGGGGATATGGGGAGGGGATATGGGGGAGGGGGTATATGGGGAGGGGGATATGGGGGAGGGGGGATATGGGGGAGGGGGGATATGGGGGAGGGGTGGATATGGGCGAGGGAGGATATGGGGGATGGGGGATATGGGGGAGGGAATATATGGGGTAGGGGGGATACGGGGGAGGGGGATATGGGGAGGGGGGATATGGGGAGGGGGATATGGGGAGGGGTGATATGGGGGATATGGGGGGTATGGGGAGGAGGAAATGGGGAGGGGGATATGGGGGAGGGGGGATATGGGGGAAGGGGGATATGGGGGAGGGGGGATATGGGGAGGGGGGATATGGGGAGGGGATATGGGGGAGGGGGGATATGGGGGAGAGGGGATATGGGGAGGGGGGGATATGGGGGAGGGGGATATGGGGGAGGGGAGATATGGGGGAGGGGGGATATGGGGGATATGGGGGAGGGGTGATATGGGGGAGGCGGGATATGGGGGATATGGGGGAGGAGGGATATGGGGGAGGGGGGATATGGAGGAGAGGGGATATGGGGGAGGGGGGGATATGGGGGAGGCTCACCCTGCCTGCTCTGACGAGGTCGTTCACCTTCTTGTGGCACTGGGTGCCTGTCCGTGGTGTCAGGGCCGCAGCGGTGACGGCCTTTGCCACCTCCCTCCACAGACGCCGGCTGTGGCATGTTGAGCAACTCACGGCCGTGCCCGGGATACAGGGCGTCCCTCCTCTGCTCCACTGCATCCAGGAGCGCCTCCACATCCCGTGACTGGAACCTCGGGGCTGAGCGGCGGCCAGCCATCCAGTCGGGTGTTCCGGTCGGGTGTTCCGGTCGGGTGGGGGGGAGCAGGTCATACAGCGTGTATGACGCTGCACGGCGTGAACCACGTGCTCAAGCCCGGATCCCGTCAAGTCGCTGCTAGCCCATTTCTGGACGGAGACTTTCGAACCATTTTTCCGACGTGACGCAAGTCGGATTTGCGCCGTTTGTTGCACCGATCGGCGGACTTTGCGCCGATAACGGAGAATTTCGCCCCACGTTCGGCTACGGGGCGGAGGATCCACGATGACCCCGAAATCGGAGACAACAACGCTTTTGCGATGCTCTGCCCCCTGAAAAGCGGTGTACTCTAGGAGAACGCCGCGTGCCGTGTCCACGGCCTCCGGCTATTGGCTGAGGCCCGCCCCCGACCGGCCGAGTTCTGGATGGTGTGGGTCGCGTGTGGTCTAACTCCTCAGGAACTCAGCGTGGCGCTGCGGACTCAGTCCAGTGTCGCCACAGTCAGGGGAGGGCCGATCCGCGGGCAGGGGGGCATTATTCGGGGCTGGGCGCACTTGGGGGGGTGGTCCGGGGTGTGCAAGCGGCCAAAGGGGGGGACTATTTTTGCGGTCCGTGTATGTGGGCTGCATCCGCCATGAAGCATGGCACGGCCGCTGCAGGCTGCCGCCGTGCGCATACACGGCCGCGGACCCGACAATTCTCCAGCTCCAGGCCGTTTCGGCAGCTGGAACTGGGAGCTCTACGCTACCTGGCTGCTAGACGCCCCCCCCACTCCCGAGCAGTGAATCGGTGGCTTTTTTGCACAAATTTCCCTGGCGTAGAAAACCACTGTTTTCACGCTGGCGTGGGGACTTAGTCTCCAGAACGGAGAATCCAGCCCAAGATGTTTTCTACGCATGTGACAATGTCATGAATCTCCTGGGAGTCTGCAATGCTGACCCAGTGAAGCGACACCATGCTACTTGGCTGAGCGCGGACTTTTATCAAAGTGCGCATCAAAAAGATTCCTGTTGGACTTCCGGTTGCGGCTATGCCTAGGTAGGTCGCACGTTCGGCAGCTCCTGCCGGGAATGGACATTTGAGCTTTTCAGAGGGGCCCCAACGGCAGTGTGGGAAGGTGACAGCAAGGTTCCCCTGACATTATACGGATTGGACCAGGTGTGGAGCGGTCAAAAAAGTGATCCTGGTGCAGCGGAAAGTGCGAGGGAGGAAAAGCAAGATGGCGGCGGGCGGAGACCAAGCAGCATGGGCGCAGTGGTCACAGGAGCAGCAGGAATTCCTTAAACGCTGCTTTGCTGAGCTGAAGACAGAAATGCTGGCGCCAATCAAGGCGGCGATTGAGAAGCTTGTGGAGACCCAGAAGGCCCAAGGGGTGGCGATCCAGGAGGTGTGGCAAAAAGCCTCGGAGAACGAGGACGAGATCTTGGGCCTGGCGGTGAAGATGGAGGCACACGAGGCGCTGCACAAGAGGTGGCAGGAAAAATTTGAGGACCTGGATAATAGGTCGAGGAGGAAGAATCTTCGGATTCTGGGTCTCCCTGAAGGAGTGGAGGGGCCCGATGCCGGGGCATATATGAGCACGAAGCTCAATTCGCTGATGGGCGCAGGAGCTTTCCCGAGGCCCCTGGAGCTGGATGGGACCCATCGGGTCCTGGCAAGCAGACCCAAAGCAAACAAGCCGCCAAGGGCTGTAGTGGTGAGGTTCCACCGCTTTATGGACAGAGAGTGTGTCCTGAGATGGGCCAAAGAAGAACGGAGCAGCAGGTGGGAGAACACGGAGATCTGTATTTACCAGGACTGGAGTGCGGAGGTGGCTAAGAAGAGAGCTGGTTTTAACCGGGCTAAGGCGGTTCTCCATTGGAAGGGGGTGAAGTTCGGGATGTTGCAGCCAGCGTGATTGTGGGTCACGTTCCAAGGTCGGCACCACTATTTTGAAATGCCTGATGAGGCATGGAACTTTATCCAGGCTGAAAAGTTGGACTCAAACTGAGGGTTTGTCGTGGGGGGATGTTTATTGTGTTTACTGCTTTTTGGGGAATGTTCTTTTTGTTTTGGTGCTGGGTGGGGATGGGTGAATGGATTTGATGTGGGGGCTGTGGGAGAGTGTGGCCGTCGGTGTTGGAGGGGCAGGCCACCACGGAGGAAGGTGGAGGCCCGGGGATGGGGAGTTGGGGTAAGGCTGTGAAAAGGGGGCGGGGCCGGATCAGACGGAAAGTGCGGGCTTTTTCCCGCACTAGGGAAGGATGGGGGTGGGCCTGGGGGGGAAGGGCAGTGCTGGAGAGGAGCGCACACTGACTGCCAAGGGGTGGGGGGATTCTCACACTGGGGGGTCGATGGAATGGAGGGAGAGGCCGGGGTCAGCAGGAGTCAGCTGACTTACGGGAGAGTCATGGGGGGAGCAAAATGGCTAGATGAGGATCTAGCGGGGGAGAGGGGGGGGCGGGGACTGGGTTGCTGCTGCATTGGCCAAAGGGGAGCTGGAAGTAGGAGAGGTGGGCGGGGCGGGGGTCCGCCGCCTGGGGCACTGGAGAGTGCGGGAGGCGCGGGCACGTGGCTGGCCTAGAAAAGGAGATGGCTAGTCGGCAGGGGGGGGCGGCGAGTAGCCCCCTGATCCGGCTGATAACTTGGAATGTGAGGGGCCTGAACGGGCCGGTCAAGAGGGCCCGGGTGTTCGCGCACTTAAAGGGACTGAAGGCAGACATGGTTATGCTCCAGGAGACACATCTGAAGGTGGCAGATCAGGTTAGGCTGAGAAAGGGATGGGTAGGGCAGGTCTTTCATTCAGGGCTGGATGCGAAGAACAGAGGGGTTGCAATACTGGTGGGGAAGCAGGTGTCGTTCGAGGCACTGAATATTGTAGTGGATAATGGAGGTCGATATGTGATGGTGAGTGGTAGGTTGCAGGGGGTGAGGGTGGTACTGGTGAACGTATATGCCCCGAATTGGGATGATGCCGGATTTATGAAACGCATGCTGGGTCGGATTCCGGATCTGGAGGCAGGAAGCTTGATAATGGAGGGGGACTTTAACACGGTGCTGGACCCAGAAGTGGACCGTTCTAGGTCCAGGACGGGTAAGAGGCCGGCTGCGGCCAGGGTGCTCAGGGGGTTTATGGACCAGATGGGGGGAGTGGATCCATGGAGGTTTGCCAGGCCGCAGGCCAGGGAATTTTCCTTCTTTTCCCACGTCCATAGAGCCTACTCCCGGATAGATTTTTTCATTTTGAGTAGGGCACTAATCCCGAAAGTGGAGGGAACGGAATATTCGGCCATAGCCATCTCGGACCACGCCCCGCATTGGGTGGAGCTGGAGTTGGGGGAGGAGAGGGACCAGCGCCCGCTGTGGCGCCTTGATGCGGGACTGTTGGCGGATGAGGGGGTGTGCGGATACTTGGAGGCCAATGACAATGGGGAGGTGCGGGTGGGGGTAGTCTGGGAGGCGTTGAAGGCGGTGGTCAGGGGAGAGCTAATCTCCATTAGGGCCCACAGGGAGAAGAGAGAGAGGAGGGAGAGGGAGAGGTTGGTGGGGGAGATTTTACGTGTGGACAGGAGTTATGCAGAGGCCCCCGAGGAGGGGCTACTTAGGGAGCGACGGAACCTCCAGACGGAATTCGACCTGATGACCACGGGGAAAGCAGAGGCACAGTGGAGGAAAGCGCAAGGGGCGGTTTATGAGTATGTGGAGAAGGCGAGTCGGATGCTGGCACGTCAGCTTCGTAAGAGGGAGGCAGCGAGGGAGATTGGTGGAGTTAGGGATAGAGGGGGGAATACGGTGCGGAGTGCGGTGAGAATAAACGAGGTATTTAGGGACTTCTATGGGGATCTGTACAGGTCTGAGCCTTAGGGAGTTTGGGGACTTTTCGGGGTATAAACTCAACGTAGGGAAGGGGGATAGATGAGTTACCGCTGAAGAGGGTGGAAAGGAGCTTTCGGTACCTGGGGATCCAAGTAGCTAGGAGTTGGGGGGCCCTGCACAAGCTTAATTTGACGCGGTTGGTGGAGCAGATGGAGGAGGATTTTAAAAGGTGGGGTATGCTGCCACTCTCATTGGCGGGTAGGGTGCAGTCGGTAAAAATGACGGTCCTTCCGAGGTTTCTCTTTGTGTTCCAGTGCCTTCCCATTTTGATCCCCAAGGCCTTTTTCAAACGGATAAGCAGGAGCATCATGGGATTTGTGTGGGCGAATAAGACCCCGAGGGTGAAGAGGGTGTTTCTGGAGCGTAGCAGGGACAGCGGAGGCTGGTGCTGCCGAATTTGTGTGGCTATTATTGGGCAGCCAATGTGGCAATGATCTGTAAGTGGGTAATGGAGGGAGAGGGGGCGGCGTGGAAGAAGTTAGAGATGGCGTCCTGTGTGGGCCCGAGCCTGAGGGCGCTGGTGACGGCACCGCTGCCACTCTCGCCGACAAGGTACACCACGAGCCCGGTGGTGGCGGCGACACTAAAGATCTGGGGGCAGAAAGCCGGGAGTGCAGGAGGCGAAAGGCCGGTATTTTGGCTTTTGCGTCCCTGGTAGCCCAGCGGAGGATTTTGCTACTATGGAAGGATGCAAAGCCCCCTAGTTTGGAAGCTTGGTCAATGACGTGGCAGGGTTCATCAAGCTCAGGAGGATAAAGTTTGCCTTGCGAGGGTCTGTGCAAGGGTTCCTCAGGCGGTGGCAACCGTTCCTAGACTATCTCGCAGAGCGTTAGGAGGAGGTCAGCAGCAGCAGCAGCCCAGGGGCGGGGTGGGGCGGGGGGGGGGGGGGTTCTCTTGGGGTGGCGTTTGGGTTAAGGTGGTTTTTTTCCCCCCTATTGTGCTTTTTACTGTTATATGGGGGGTTACTGTGTATGGGGGAAATCCAATGTATAATTTCTACTTGTGTTCTTGATGCTTTCTTTTTGTTTCAGGGGGGTTTTGTTGAAAATTTGTGGAAAAACTTGAATAAATATATATATTTTTTAAAAGATTCCTGTCAGGAGCATTCATAAGCATTGGTTGATACCTTGTGTCAAAGTAAGCTACCTCCGAGGCAGCACTGTGAAAAGGAAACAAGCAGAGAGCTCAGTCCATTGTCAACCAGAACAAAAGGGATGCCTCACAACCAGCACCTATTTACATTTGCTGCCGGTGGTATTTGCCTCCGGTTAGAGAGCAAAATTGTCTCAATTTCTGTCACCATGTACATTGCTCCATTTATAATCTGGAAATACAGTTGACTAAATGCTTGCCATTAGAGGCACTTCCACAGTATGAACAGGGCATAAAGGACGACAAAGCATTGGTTGTTCTTCATTTTTCAAACACGCTTTAATGTGACTGTGTCTGTCTAACAGATGGTTCCATTGCATTTTTGAATTCAGACCCTTTTGTCTGGCCCATGATGCACCCTATGTTGCACTTTACACTCCCATTCAGCTTTATAAGGAATGCTGCCATAAAGTTTATTTGGTCCCATAGCAACAACCTTCAGGTTGAATCATAACTGTGGAATAGATCTGGGGCATATGCAGTCAAAACAGTACCTGGCACTGTTGTCCCAGCCATTTGTTTAATGAAAATTCACAAAATTACTTATCTGTTTGTTGTTTCCTGAGAATTTCCTTATTGCACTGCCTCAATTAACTTTAAAAATTGTAATCTGGACTTGAACAGGCTGATACCAGCTGGTAGTTTGTGCGTGTGTGTGCGTGAGAGAGAGCGAGAGAGAGAGAGTGTGTGTGTTTTAACAAAATAAGGTGTGTAAGTTCTAAAGTGTTCAGTTAAAGCTTGACTGATTTTTGTGTGCATACCATGCTTGAAAGTGAGTCACGCAATTATTTTGTCTGTTTTTTCCTGAGTGATATACCCATGCCTCCTGGCTATGGGCAGTAACTCTGGAACCTGTCTTTCCAGTAGACAAAGCGAGAGTCACTTATCTTGCTTGGAGCAATTTGTCATATTTGGAACCGGCCATACCCCAAGAGGTTTAGCGAACACACGCACACAGTGGCGAGCTGGTGGTGTAGTGAGGCTGCTGTCCTTCCCCTCCCCCTTTGCCACTCAAATTATTTTTACGGACCGGCCTCAGAATTCCACAGACCCAACATATGGTGCTCCCATGTTTTGTGGGCAATGAAAAGCCTTTTGCGGCCACATTGTCAATCAGCACTGTTTCATTATACCTGCAAGCATCAAATAAATGTGCAGATAGTGGTCCCACACAGATCACATGATTCAAGAGAGGCAGCCACATTAGTTGTCAGCCACTATAAAATGAGACCTGGCATAGTGTCCGAGCATTGATTTGAGGTTGGTGAGAAAGTTCTGAATTTGTTTTTTGTATTTGTACTGTTTTACATGCATCCTCATTGTTCAGTTCCTTTTTGTTGCTGTTTTCATCAGATTTATTTACATGGCAAGAATTTTATTTATAATGCGGTTTGTTCAAGAGCATGCTTGCATACTCAGACTAGCATTTGTTTTTATACTTAAGCTGCCACTGTGGCATTTGAATTCATGTTCTTTGGATTATTAGTCTTAGTCTGTAATATAACCATTGCACTATCTCTCAGACACTGTTGTGTATCTCGCGGTTTCCCGCATGTCACAATGCCAGTCTTGTCGAGGGCAGCACGGTAGCACAGTGGGTAGCAGTGTTGCTTCATAGCGCCAGGATCCCAGGTTCGATTCCCGGCTTGGGTCACTGTCTGTGCGGAGTCTGCGCGTTCTCCCCGTGTCTGCTTGGGTTTCCTCCGGGTGCTCCGATTTCCTCCCACAAGTCCTGAAAGACGTGCTGTTAGCTGAATTGGACATTCTGAATTCTCCCTCAGTGTAACCGAACAGGCGCCGGAGTGTGGCGACTAGGGGATTTTCACAGTAACTTCATTGCAGTGTTAATGTAAGCCTACTTGTGACACTAATAAAGATTATTATTTAAAAAGTGGTGAAGGGAGGTGGGAGAGCAGCAACTAAATTTAACCTCAGGAATAGTTTTTTTCATGCTTTGAATTATTGACTTTTGTTAGTTTCAATTCTGTTCAAGCATTCAAAAAGAATTGAGGAACTTCCTGCTTATACCGTCATGGGCAGGATTTAATGTTGCTCAGTTGGGCGTGCATGATATCAAGTGTGAAGATGTCAGACGCGCTAACCGATGTCATCCTGCACTTGCGTGATATTTCAGTTGGCGGCCACAAGCGCGGATCAGCAGAACACCCACCAACAATTATGGAGCTCTCCCCATAATCGTTAACTCCCTTCATGATCAAAATCGGTCTAACACAACCTTGAATATGCTCAATGGCCCAGCCTCTGTGAAAGTGCATTCTAAAGACTAACAACACTCTGAGAGAAGAAATTCCTCTTCATATCCATCTTAAATGGGAGGCAGCTTATTTTTAAATTGTACCCCCTAGTTCTAGATTTCCCCATAAGGGAAAATATCGACCTTGTCATGTCCCCTCAGAATCTTATTTTTTTCAATAAGATTATCTAAACTCCAATGGAGACTGCCCCAACCTGTTCAATATTTCCTCATGTGATGACACCTTCACCCCATGAATCAACTAGGTGAACCTACTCTGAACTGTATCCAATAGAAGTACATCCTTCCTTAAGTATGAGACCAAAACTGCACACAATGGGCTGGTTCCTCCGCTGCATCAGGAACTCCGCTCCCAGCAGCGGGCCGCAGAGAATCTAGCACGTGCAGAAAATGGGAACAGCGCCCGTTCCGATGTTCCAGTTCCCCACTGATGTGGGATCAAGGTTCGTGCCCTGTGCCAGCGGGAGGATACAAATGGGTCTTAATTAACGTGTCTTATTAACGGGCCGGTCACCATGTGTCCGGACCCGCATGATTCTCTGGTCCTTTGGGTCGGGAATCACGTGGGTAAGAATTGGTGCGGGCCTTGACAAGCGTGGCCCTGACGTGGTGGACTCGCGGTGGGCCAAGGGGGTAATGCTTTAAGGGAGTTGCCCCCAAAGTCCATCAGAGGGCCACCTTCCCCCCACAATGCGAGACCTGCCCACCCCACCCCCACCATACCTCCCCACCACCCCTCCCACCAGAGACCCCCTAATAAAAGAGACCCCCACCAGAGACTCCCCATTACAGAGACCCCCACCAGAGACCTCTAATTGAAGGAATTACAACAACAACACATATTGATATTGTGCCTTTAAAAGTGTCTCACAGGAGAAATATAACTGAATTGCAGAATCACAGAATCTTTACAGTGCAGAAGGAAGTCATTTGGACCATCAAGTCTGCACTGGCTCCCTGAAAGAGCACTCTACCTAATCCCACTTCCCTGCCTTATCCCCGTAACCTTGCACTTTATTTCTTTCCAGATAGCAATCAAAGTCTTTTTTGAATACCTCGATCAAACCTGCCTCCAACACCCTCTCAGGAAGTTCATTCCAGACTCCAACCACCCTCTGGGTGAAAGAATTTTTCCTCACATCGCTTTTACTCCTTTTGCCAATTATTTTGACTCTGTACCCTCATGTTCTTGATGCTCTCTTTAGTGGGAACAGTTTCTCACTATTTACCCTGTCTGTACTCTCAGGATCTTGAATATCTTTTTCAAGTCTCCTCTCAGCTTTCTTTTCTCCCAGGAAAACAGTCGCAACATCTTTAATCTCATAGCTACAGTTCTTTATCTCTGGTTCTCCCAGTGAGCCAGAGAGAAGACAGAGCCAGGAGTGAGACACAGCAAAGAGTGAGTTTGGGAATTTGAATCGAGGTGGGAATTCGAAGCTGGGTGGGGAGGAAGTGCTTTTTGTGACTGGTAAGTAGTGTTTCTGTTTTTCTGTTTCTTTTCATTGGTATATTTATTTATTTTTTTCTTCGTTGTTTATTTGTTTATTTAAATTTTTTTGGGGGGGAAATTGAAATTGTTGAAGTTAACCGAAGGTTTAAGACATGGCAGGAGATCTCAGACCCGTGTCATGCTCCTCGTGTGCGATGTGGGAGCTCAGGGACACGTCCACTGTCCCTGGCTCCTTCATGTGCATGAAGTGTGTCCAGTTGCAGCTCCTGTTAGACCGCTTGACGGCTCTGGAGCTGCGGATGGACTCACTTTGGAGCGTCCGCGATGCTGAGGACGTCGTGGATAGCACGTTTAGCGAGTTGGTCACAGCGCAGGTGAAAGGTACTGAGGGAGATAGTAAATGGGTGACCAAAAGACAGAGCAAGAGTAGGAAGGCAGCGCAGGTGTCCTCTGCGGTCATCTCCCTGCAAAACAGATATATCGCTTTGGATACTGTTGAGGGAGATGGCTCACCAGGGGAAGGCGGCAGCAGCCAGGTTCATGGCACCGTGGCTGGCTCTGCCGCGCAGCTGGGCAGGAAGAAGAATGGCAGGGCTATAGTGATAGGGGACTCAATTGTAAGGGGAATAGACAGGCGGTTCTGCGGACGAAATCGAGACTCCAGGATGGTATGTTGCCTCCCTGGTGCAAGGGTCAAGGATGTCTCGGAGCGGCTGCAGGACATTCTGGGGGGGGGAGGGTGAACAGCCAGCTGTCGTGGTGCACATAGGCACCAACGAGATAGGTAAAAAACGGGACGAGGTCCTACAAGCTGAATTTAGGGAGCTAGGAGTTAAACTAAAAAGTAGGACCTCCAAGGTAGTAATCTCAGGATTGCTACCAGTGCCACGAGCTAGTCAGAGTAGGAATGTCAGGATAGAGATTCAGAACAGAGGTAAAAAAGCCAACATAAGTGTACTTTACCTGAATGCTCGTAGTATTCGGAATAAGGTAAATGAGTTGATGGCGCAAATCATCGTGAATGACTATGATTTAGTGGCCATTACTGAAACATGGTTAAAGGATGGTCACGACTGGGAGTTAAATATCCGAGGGTATCAAACTTTTCGGAAGGACAGAGTGGATGGTAAGGGAGGTGGTGTAGCTCTGTTATTTAAGGATGACATCCGGGCAACAGTAAGGGATGACATCAGTGCTATGGAGGATAAGGTTGAATCCATTTGGGTGGAAATCAGGAATAGTAAGGCGAAAAAGTCACTGATAGGAGTAATCTTTTGGCCACCAAATAGTAACATTATGGTGGGGCAGGCAATAAACAAAGAAATAACAGATGCATGTAGAAATGGTACAGCAGTTATCATGGGGGATTTTAATCTACATGTTGATTGGTTTAACCAGGTCGGTCAAGGCAGCCTTGAGGAGGAGTTTATAGAATGTATCCGCGATAGTTTCCTCGAACAGTATGTAATGGAACCTACGAGGGAACAAGCGGTCCTAGATCTGGTCCTGTGTAATGAGACAGGATTGATTCAGGATCTCATAGTTAGGGATCCTCTCGGAAGGAGCGATCACAATATGGTGGAATTTAAAATACAGATGGAGGGTGAGAAGGTAAAATCAAGCACTAGTGTTTTGTGCTTAAACAAAGGAGATTACAATGGGATGAGAGAAGAACTAGCTAAGGTAGACTGGGAGCAAAGACTTTATGGTGAAACAGTTGAGGAACAGTGGAGAACCTTCCAAGTGATTTTTCACAGTGCCCAGCAAAGGTTTATACCAACAAAAAGGAAGGACGGTAAAAAGAGGGAAAATCGACCGTGGATATCTAAGGAAATAAGGGAGAGTATCAAATTGAAGGAAAAAACATACAAAGTAGCAAAGATCAGTGGGAGACTAGAGGACTGGGAAATCTTTAGGGGGCAACAGAAAGCTACTAAAAAAGCTATAAAGAAGAGTAAGATAGATTATGAGAGTAAACTTGCTCAGAATATAAAAACAGATAGTAAAAGTTTCTACAAATACATAAAACAAAAAAGAGTGGCTAAGGTAAATATTGGTCCTTTAGAGGATGAGAAGGGAGATTTAATAATGGGAGATGAGAAAATGGCTGAGGAACTGAACAGGTTTTTTGGGTCGGTCTTCACAGTGGAAGACACAAATAACATGCCAGAGACTGATGGAAATGAGGCTATGAAAGGTGAGGACCTTGAGAGGATTGATATCACCAAGGAGGTAGTGATGGGCAAGCTAATGGGGCTAAAGGTAGACAAATCTCCTGGCCCTGATGGAATGCATCCCAGAGTGCTAAAAGAGATGGCTAGGGAAATTGCAAATGCACTAGTGATAATTTACCAAAATTCACTAGACTCTGGGGTGGTCCCGGCGGATTGGAAATTAGCAAACGTGACACCACTGTTTAAAAAAGGAGGTAGGCAGAAAGTGGGTAATTATAGGCCAGTGAGCTTAACTTCGGTAGTAGGGAAGATGCTGGAATCTATCATCAAGGAAGAAATAGCGAGGCATCTGGATGGAAATTGTCCCATTGGACACACGCAGCATGGGTTCATAAAGGGCAGGTCGTGCCTAACTAATTTAGTGGAATTTTTTGAGGACATTAACAGTGCGGTAGATAACGGGGAGCCAATGGATGTGGTATATCTGGATTTCCAGAAAGCCTTTGACAAGGTGCCACACAAAAGGTTGTTGCATAAGATAAAGATGCATGGCATTAAGGGGAAAGTAGGAGCATGGATAGAGGATTGGTTAATTAATAGAAAGCAAAGAGTGGGGATTAATGGGTGTTTCTCTGGTTGGCAATCAGTAGCTAGTGGTGTCCCTCAGGGATCAGTGTTGGGCCCACAACTGTTCACAATTTACATAGATGATTTGGAGTTGGGGACCAAGGGCAATGTGTCCAAGTTTGCAGACGACACTAAGATAAGTGGTAAAGCAAAAAGTGCAGAGGATACTGGAAGTCTGCAGAGGGATTTGGACAGGCTAAGTGAATGGGCTAGGGTCTGGCAGATGGAATACAATGTTGACAAATGTGAGGTTATCCATTTTGGTAAGAATAACGGCAAAAGGGGTTATTATTTAAATGATAAAAAATTAAAACATGCTGCTGTGCAGAGAGATCTGGGTGTGCTAGTGCATGAGTCGCAGAAAGTTGGTTTTCAGGTGCAACAGGTGATTAAGAAGGCAAATGGAATTTTGTCCTTCATTGCTAGAGGGATGGAGTTTAAGACTAGGGAGGTTATGCTGCAATTGTATAAGGTGTTAGTGAGGCCACACCTGGAGTATTGTGTTCAGTTTTGGTCTCCTTACTTGAGAAAGGACGTACTGGCACTGGAGGGTGTGCAGAGGAGATTCACTAGGTTAATCCCAGAGCTGAAGGGGTTGGATTACGAGGAGAGGTTGAGTAGACTGGGACTGTACTCGTTGGAATTTAGAAGGATGAGGGGGGATCTTATAGAAACATATAAGATTATGAAGGGAATAGATAGGATAGATGCGGGCAGGTTGTTTCCACTGGCGGGTGAAAGCAGAACTAGGGGGCATAGCCTCAAAATAAGGGGAAGTAGATTTAGGACTGAGTTTAGGAGGAACTTCTTCACCCAAAGGGTTGTGAATCTATGGAATTCCTTGCCCAGTGAAGCAGTAGAGGCTCCTTCATTAAATGTTTTTAAGATAAAGATAGATAGTTTTTTGAAGAATAAAGGGATTAAGGGTTATGGTGTTCGGGCCGGAAAGTGGAGCTGAGTCCACAAAAGATCAGCCATGATCTCATTGAATGGCGGAGCAGGCTCGAGGGGCCAGGTGGCCTACTCCTGCTCCTAGTTCTTATGTTCTTATGAATCATTCTTGTGAATCTCCAATGCCTTCACACCCTTCCTCAGCAACGGCGCCCAGAATTGGATGGCCTAACTGGTATTTTATACAAATTCAACATAGCCTCTTTACTCTTGTACTCAATGCCCCTATTAGTAAAGCCTAAGATACTGTATGCTTTATTAACTGCTGTCTGAAAAGATGATGGAAGCAGAGTCATTGAATATTTTTAAGGCAGAGGTGGATAGATTCTTGGAAGCAAGGGGGTGTAGGTTATCGCGAGTTGGCGGAATGCATATTTCATGTTCCTATCAGATCAGTTATGATCTTATGAAATGGCGAATGAATCCATGCCGGCTTTCCTCAATTACCTTGCACTTGTCTAAGTGGCTATTTATTTTGTACTGAACTACAGTTTCCAGAAGTCTCCCTACTTGTGAAGCCAAACTGACTGGTCTGAAGTTACCGACTTTATCGTTGCACCCTTTTTTGATCAAAGGTGTGACATCCACAATTCTCCACTCCTCTGGAACCAGCCCGGTGTCTCAGGAAGACTGGAAGATTATCACTCGTACCTCTACAATTTCCATTGGTACTTCCCTCAGTATCCTTGGAAGCAACTCATCCGACCCTGCTACCCTATCAATGTTAAGTACAGATAGCCTTTCTAACACTCCTCCTTCTCAATTGTAAATTCTTCAAGTGTACCAGTTATGTCCCCTCTCACCTCGGCCCGGGTAGCATCTTCTCAGGAGGACCTACCCAGGAGCAATCTCTGTCCTCGCCAACCAACTCGGTGGTATCCTCCTCAAATTTGGTCAGCTACAGAATGTCGGCCATCCCTTCTCCAGACTGGAATCCCGCCCTCTTGTTGTTAGCCTACATGAAGAGAAATGGATGGAATGAGATGTAAAGTGGTGGACCAGATGTTGGGAAGCATGCATGCCTGCCCTGTGTGCTGAGCCCTCCCCAGTAAGGGTTGAAGGTGGAGTTTGTGCACCATGATAGGTGAGATGCTGGTGATGTTAAAAGATGCTGGTGATGTTAAAGTGCCCTTGAGACAATCATTGCTGATGGGTTTCCCAATGATATTATGCGGAATTTTGAGCCCGGGTTCACCATCAGTGTAAATGGCAACGCAGGCCCAAAATCCCGTAACAGTTGGGAAACAGGATTCTCACCGGTGAAATCTTGTTTCCTGATTTTCCTCAACCCTCGCCAATGAGGTAACCAGGTTCCCACCCTGACATGTCCACCTGAGAAGGCAGACAGGACTTCAGCTAAACATTGCATTTTAGAGATGAGAACTCCCATAGAGCAGCATTCCTTCCGGATGGCAGGGAATTGATAGCTTAGATTATGTGCTCATCTCTCCAGAGTGGGACTTGAACCCACAACTCCCCAATAGGAAAAAACAGTTCAGATGAGTCTTATTTCCCAGCTTTTATTGTTTCATTCAATCTGGGTTTCTGGCTAGGAGGAGACCATTTTGGTTTCCAAAAAGTATAAGTGCTGCAGATGCTGGAAATCTGAAATGAAAAACAGAAATACAAGAAACACTCAACATGGGCTGCACGTGTGGAGCGAGGAAGGTACAGTTAAAATTTCACACTGAGAACAAGTTAGAACCAAAATGTTAATGCCGATCACAGGCATTGTTTGACTTGCTGTGTCTTTCCAACATTTTCTGGGCTGTTTTTGTCAGGGTGGCGAAGCACACAAGCAAACTGAACTTCCTCCCTGACAGCACTAACCCCCACCCCCCCATCACCCCAAGCCACCCATCCCGTCACCCTCTCTCCCAGCTAACTTGGCATAGGTCAAACATGGAACTGGGAGACAGTTTGTGCCATCTAATTTCTGAGGAGAAAATACCATTTTCTATTTCGCTCTGGCACAGTGCGTCTCTGATGAATCGCTCGATTTGATTCACATCACGCCAAAAAACTGTTCAAGTCTCCTGATATTCATGCTCCAGTGACTTCATATTACGCCAACTGCTGCCGTTCCTTCCCAGTGTGAACCTCCAGTGTGTGGTATTATCGACTCAGAGATGGAAGTTTATTTTGTGTGTTAAATAATGAGAAATTCTCCTTTGCAGGTCTCTGTGCATCCTTCAGCAAATGCAAACACAAACTTTTAGTTTTGACAAGATGATACTGATTATGAAGAGCAATCATTTGACAATGACCTAATACAACGCCATGTGAACCAAAAGAAAATACAGATTTTTAATGAAGAAAAAGAATAGTTTATACATATAGCTAACGAATAATTGTAGATTATGCTCAATTGACTCATGTCAGATGAATCATAGAATCTTATATAACAGAAGGGGGTCATTCATTCCATCATATATTAAAACAGTTATCAAGTGACCATTGTATCTTAAGGTTTAAGGCAATAAATCGTTAAATTATAAAGCAGAATCTCAAAGGTTATAATCTCTGGATTATTACCTGAGCTGCGTGCAAATTGGCACAGGGTACATAAAATTGGAGGTATGAATACATGCCCAAAGACTGGTGTGGGAGGACTGGGTTCCAGTTTGTCAGCACTGGTACTAGTACTTGCGGAAATGGGGGCCGTACCGTTGGGACAGTATACATCTGAACCATACTAGGACCAGTGTTATCACGAACCGCATAACTAGGGAAGGATAGAGAGTTTCAAACTAATTAGTGGGGGCAAGGGATAAAATATGGAAAGATGTGGTATGTCCAAGGGTAGAGACAAGGTAAGAAGTGAAAATAGTAATATGGGAAATGAGGGAGAGCGAATGGTAGGAAGGGACTGAAAGAAAAAAACCTAAGAATGTACTAAACATCAAGACTAGGTGTTAACAAAGATAACAAAAGGACAAAACTAAAGATATGTATCCAAATGCACATAGCATTCATAACAAAGTAAACAAATTGATAATGTACATCAAAGTAAATAGACTTTTACAGCATGGAATCAGGCCTTTCGGCCCAACTTGTCCATGCCACATAAATAAATATGATCTGTTAGCCATTATGGAGATGTGGCTGTAGGGTAACAGGGATTGGGTCCTGAATATTGTGGGGAATGTGACATTCAAGAAGAATATAAAGCTAGGTAAAGATGGAAGAGTAGCATTGTTAGTCAAGGAAAGCATCTGTGCAATAGTTATAGATGACTTTGGTTTAGGAGATCAGGATGAGAATCAGTTTGGGTGGAGATTAGGAATAGTAGGGGGAAGAAATCATTAGTTAGAGTGGTCTACAGGCTAACAGTAATCACAATGGAGGACAATGTATACAAGAAGGCATATTGGGTGCTTATGATAAAGGTACGGAAATAATAAACAACCATCCACATATAAACTGGAAAAATCAGATTGGCAATTGTAGCCTGAATGAGGAGTTCATAGAATCCTTTCAAGATAGTTTCTTCAAGCAGCACGTTCTGCAACCAACCAGAGAGCAGGTTATCTTCAAGCAGCATGTTCTGGAACCAACCAGAGAGCAGGTTATATTGTGTAATGTGACAGAATTAATTAATTACTTCAGAGTAAAGGCATCCCTAGGTAGCAGTAACCACACTATGATTGAATTTTACATTTAGTTTGAAAGGGAGAAGAATGGGTCCACGACTAGTATTTTAAACATAAATAAGGGTCACCAAGTGGGCATGAAAGCTGAGTTAACTGAAGTGAACTATGATACTCAGCTAGAGGATACATCAACAGAGAAGCAGTGCAGATGTTCAAAAGGATATTTTAGAGTGCTTAGAATAAGTATATTCCCACTAGAAAGAAACATTCTAAAGGAAGGGCCCACTATCTGTGGTCAACTAAAGAATTTGAGAAAGTATCAAACTTAAGGAAAAAGTATATCACCACACTAAGATGAGTGGCAGGTCAGATCATTGATCAGAATATAAAGAATGCCACAGAATAACTAAAGGGATAATCAGGAGAAATAAATTAGAGTATGAAAGGAAGCTATTTATAAATATAAAAACTAAGAGCAAGAGGGCTGGATTCTCCATTTGGTGGCGGCAAAATCGTGAAACATGACTGGGCGGAGAATAGCTTCCGATGCCCAAATCGCAGTAGATGCCGGGTTGACGCCGAATCGGGATACTGCGGCACCCCCGAAATGGCCTGAATGCGGGGCTTGCCGTGCAGCCTGAAAGTACGATAGGCATATCATTAGCGGGCCTGACAACCGATGCGATTCAACACCTCTGATGGGCCGAGTTCCCGACAGCGTGGTTCACTTATGGTTTTAAAAATCGTGAACCTGGTGTGCTGACTGCTGAGCGAGAGAGAAGACGTAAGAAATGGCAGGGTGTGACTGAGGGCTGCTGGCCTGGACACCGTGCCATGCTGCGGATGAGCAGAGAGACAGTGCAACACATATGCCAGATGATGGCACACCTGGAACCACTGGGGTATGGGGGAAGGACACCCGCTCCCGGTGATCGTCAAGGTGACGGTCGAGCTCAACTTCTATGCTACGGGGTTGTTCCAGTCGCCGAGTGGGGACCTGTCCAGGATATCGCAGACATCGGAGCACAGGTGCATCCTGTGCTGTCACGGATGCCCTATATGCCCAGGCAGACCATTACATCCAGTACCATGTGGACCGCGCCCACCAGGACTCCCGGGTAGCGGGGTTCGCTGCCGTTGCTGGGATGCCCCGGGTCCAGGAGGTAATCGGCGAGATGCATGTCGCCCTACGACCACCTGCGGATAATAGGCCACTATACAAAAAGAGGAAGGGCTACAACTCCATGAACGTCCAGCTGGTCTGCGATCAACAGATGCGCATCATGCATGTCTGCACCCGGTACCCGGGCAGCGTGCACGACTCCTTCCTACTGGCACACTCGGTGATCCCCGACATGTATGAGGGGCAATCCCCCCTCCCCTGGCTGCGGGCATGGCTGCTGGGCGACAGGGGTTACCCATTGCGGTCGTAGCTGATGACGCCGATCCGGAGGTCACAGACCAACACGGAGACCCGCTCCAACAATGCCCATACAGCGACCAGGGGTGTGATCAAGCGGTGCTTTGGAGTCCTGAAGATGCTCTTCAGGTGCCTAGACCGCTCTGGAGGGGTCCTCCAGTACGAGGCTAGGAGGGTCACCCGCATCATGGTGGCCTGCTGCGTCCTCCGCAACATCACGCAGCAGATGCACGATGTGCTGGAGGAGGATGAGGAGGAAGGGCAGACCTCGTCAGATGCGGAGGATGTGGGGGAGGGGGACATGGGCCCCGAGCAGGCATGGGAGGCCGCAAAACACCATCGCCAGGGCCAGGGCCAGTGCGCACGGGACGCCCTCGATGCCTCACCGACTAGGGGGGAGGGGTGTTGCTGGCCAGGAGCATGGACACCACCAGACCCCCTCATCTCCCACACCATCAAACCACCCACATGCACACCCCCTCCACGACACATACCAGTGGCACGATAAGCTGGGGCACTGGGTTGGCAGTGACAGCTGGTCTGGTCCACGGGAAGGAGGATGATAACAACCAGCTCTACGATGAACTCCATGCTCCACATCATATGACAATGTCTGACTCGTGCCCACAGTAGCACCACCTTCCACCTGCGTGATCGCTGCATGCGAGCTGGCCAGTCCATCACACTGTCCCGTCGAATCCCTGGGGTGGGGGTGCTGGGGACGGTCGGGGTGTGGTCATAGAATTAAGTCATAGAATTTACAGTGCAGAAGGAGGCCATTCGGCCCATCGAGTCTGCACTGGCTCTTTGAAAGAGCACCCGACCCAAGCTCACATCTCCATCCTATCCCCATAACCCAGTAACCCCACCCAACACTAAGGGCAATTTTGAACGCTTAAGGGCAATTGAGCATGGCCAAGCCACCTAACCTGCACATCTTTGGACTGTGGGAGGAAACCGGAGCACCCGGAGGAAACCCACGCACACACGGGGAGAACGTGCAGACTCCGCACAGACAGTGACCCAAGCCGGAATCGAACCTGGGACCCTGGAGCTGTGAAGCAATTGTGCTAACCACCATGCTACCGTGGAGGGAAGATGGTCCACCCACAGCCACTCGGCTGCTCCTACCTCCACCTGCTGTACTGGATGCAGTGTGGTGCCGTCCGTCTGGGGGACACCTGCTCTGGCACTGGGTGGGGTCTCCGGATGGACCGGTCCCATCTCCAGCAAGTCGTGTAAGACACTAGGCGGCACGTATGGTTGGAGAGCGGGGGGGGGGGGGGGGGGGGGGGGAGTGTCCGGGTTACATGTGTGTGGGGGGAAGGGGGCTTGGTGCCAGGGGCAGACCACCGCCTATTCACCCTAGCCGCCCTGAGGAGGCTGTGTACTTTATTCCTGCACTGGATACCAGTCCGGACAACATTGCCCAGGGCGCTGACCGCCTCTGCCACCTGCGCCCCAGGGCGAACGGCGGCACCTGATGGCCTTCCTCCCGGACCAGGGTACAGGGTCATCCGCCTCTCCTCCACAGCTTCCCTGAACCGTGGCGCTGCTCTCCTTGCAGCCATCTTGTTGACAGGGACGGTGTGTGGGGATGGATCATTTAAGTGGGGCTGCTGCGTGTTGGCCTCATGTGCGCCAATCACGGACCTGACGAATCCGACGCCATTTCTCTTGGAACCGGTTGCGTTCCACATGGCAATGGTGCTGGCCCTTTAGAGTTGCTGAATCTCTGCACTTGTTGCGCCCTTTTTGCTGTCATAAAACACCACTGTTTCCACGCCGGCGTCAGCACTTAATCTCAAAATCAGAGAATCCAGCCAGAGTTTCTGAGGTACTTAAAAGGAAAAGAGTAAACAAAGTTGGTCCTCTACTGAGAATGGGGAGCGGATTACAAGGAAATGGCAGTGAATAAAAATGTTGCTTCTGTCTTCAATATAAAGGAAATAAAACGCTTTTCAGTGATACCTGTAAATTGTGAGGTGGAAGGGAGAGAGGAACTTGGTGAAATTACAATCACTAGGGAAATTTATACTGAGTAAACTAATGGAGCTGCGGGCTGGCAAGTCTCTGGATCCTAATGGACATCATCCTAGGGTCTTAAAGGAAGTGGCTAGTGAACTACAGATGTGTTGGTGCTAATTTTCCAAAATTATCTAGATTCTGAACGAGGTTCCATTAAACTGGAAAGTAGCAAATAATAATGATATTTATTGTTACAAGTCGGCTTACATTAACACTGCAATGAAGTTAGTGTGAAATTCCTCTCATCACCACACTCCGGCGCCTGTTCGGGTACACAGAGGGAGAATTCAGAATGTCCAATTCACCTAACAAGCCTGTCTTGCGGGACTTGTGGCAGGAAACCGAAGCACCCAGAGGAAACCCCTGTAGACACAGGGAGAACGTGCAGACACAGACAGTGACCTAAGTCAGGAATCGAACCCGGCTCCCTGACGCTGTGAAGGCTAACCACTGTGCAAACCACTCTATTCAAGAAAGGTGGGAGGCAGAAAACTATAAGCCAGTTAACTTGACATCTGTCATGGGGAAGGTGTTAGAATCGATCATTAAGGAGGTTCCAGCTGGGCATTTATAAAAGTCAAGCATTCGGGAAGAGTCAGCATGGTTTGTGAAAGGGAAATCATGTTTAAGTAATTTATTGGAATTCTTTGAAAGAATAGCATCTGCTGTGGATAAATGGGAGCTGGCAGCCATAATGCACTTGGATCTCCAGAAGGATAAGGTGCTATATCAAAGGTTATTGTGGAAAATAAAAGCTTATGGTGTAGGGGATAACATATTAGCTTGAATAGAGGATTGGCTAGCTGGAAAAAACAGAGAGCATGGGTAAATTAGTCTTTGTATGATTTCTAGGATGTAATGAATGGAGTTCCTCTGGGGTCTGTGCTGTGGCCTCAACTTGTTACAAGTTACATAAATGAATTACCATAGAATCCCTACAGTGCAGAAGGAGACTATTCGGCCCATCGAGTCTGCCCCAACCCTCTGAAAGAACACCCTACCGAGGCCCACACCCTCAACCTATCCCAGTAACCCCACATCATTTGCATATCTTTGGACACTAAGGGTCAATTTAGCATGGCCACTCCACCTAACCTACACATCTTTGAACTGTGGGAGGAAACCGGAGCATCTGGAGGAAATCCACGCAGATACAGGGAGAACGTGCGAACTCCACACAGGCAATCATCCAAGACCCTAATTGATCCTAGGTCTCTGGCGCTGTGAGACAGCAGTGCGAACCACTGTGCACCCTGCTGCCCATAACTGGGTCCACAGCAGTCCTCCCACGTTGCTCCACTGTGTTCAGGGTTGTCTTTAATATCACACTCTGACCTCTTGGCCCCAGACCAGGGACTATGACTGTCTTTCAGTGAGCTTTTCCATTCCCCCATACTGATCACAGCACATACTCCTCCCCCCCGCCCCCCATCTCTTTGCAGCCGTCCTTCATGTGCAAGCCTTTCTCCTTCCCCGCCTCTGTGAGTCTCTGTGCAACCCATGCCTCTATTGTGACACTATGAACTTCCACCCCTCCTATTCCAGAGTGTGCATTCATCCTCTCCCATTCATCCAGTCCAATTCCCTTGCGTTCTTGTCTTCCATATCGGGATGCCGCTTCCACACCCTCAGTTTTTCCTCTGCCTGCCATCATCTGCCTCCCTCTCCAACTCAGCATTCTCACCCATGTCTCCTTCCTCCTCCTCCCCCCCCCCCCCCCTCCAACATAGCCCATTATCCCCCCTGTGTCTGTTCTCCATCCCCCATTCCTGCCCCAATCTCCCAACTGGTTGCTCGTCTGTTTCCCAGAGAACAGAAGAAGCCAGTGAGCAAACCAGCTCTCCACCCTAACCAGTGTCGTGGCTCACTGACATTGGTGAGAACTTTGAATGCTGCACTCTGGTCGAAGTGATGGGCAAAACGAGGGCTGACAGCTGCACGCCACCTATTTCCTAAAGTGATTCAGACCGGTGTCATTTCCCGCTGAGGTGGCACAGGATTGGGAGGAGGGGCGGACACAATTCCGGCGTGTTCGTGACATGGTAATGAATGTTCCTGACATGGACCAGCGGGAAAGCCGACCCGCCACCATCCCGCTGAAGGGAAAATTCCAAACTGTTTTCCCACTGCTGGGAATTCGATTTTGGGCATTTCTCCAAGTGTTTCGCTCCCGCCAGCCACAGAGCCCGCAGCAAGCAGGAGGGGAGGATTCTGTGCTCAGTGTGCTGGGCTGGACTGGGGTGTGGCGGCTAATCGGGCTCAACTGTGATGACCTGGGTACTCGAATGGTTTGCTGCGCTGCTTGGGCTTACACGGTGACTGGCCCAACGTACCTGAGTGACTGCCAACCCCCATGGGACTGAATTGGAGCAGGAAACAGAGAGGTCAGGTTTGAGCCTCGGACTGAGAGGTTGGTATAGGGACAGAGCTACTCAGGGTGTCCAAACACTTCCCCATCCCCCCCCCCCCACAACATCTCCATGCGTTTTAAGGCAGACTGCGCCTTCTTTGGGCAGAATGTGCCTCAGATCACTCGAATACCAACAACGGATGTTATCCCAGAGCTTGTCAGTTCAGCAATTCGGCCAAAAAAAAACGACTATCTGGACTTCCACTTTTAAATATTCATTTGGGTATTCCGGTGAACAGCAGCTTAGTTACTGACAGACTAGTTCCACACAAGTGCCTGGACTTGTCACTTTAATTTTTTTTTTGTGTCAGATAAGACTGCTTTTCATTCGCTTTATTTGGGCTGTTAGATTAATGCATGCGATGATGCTTCGATTTGAACTTTTTTGTGAAACCCTGATTGGTAAAATCGCCCTTCGGAAGGGAGTTTGTTCGGTTTGGCAAACTCCCGCCCAAAAGCCCCAAGCCCTCCCTTCTCAACCAGGCCACCCGCAAAATAATACCCTGCCTAAGACACTTGTCACTTTTCTTTAATGTAAAGAAATAAAATGTAAGTGAGTGGCTGAAGAAAGTTTATGATTTTAGGGCGGAGGGGAACTTGTTTTCCAAGATAACTTAATGGCATGAGGAAATCGTTTCCTGTGATACTTTGGGGAAAATTCTGCCACCATCATGTCACAATGAGAGGTACAATTCCATCTTTAGTTTAACTATATTCCTCCGCACCCTGGAATGCTGGAATCCCAGTGCTTTTCCTCATACCTTTAGTCTGTCTTGGCAGATGGTGTGCCCCTTGATAGAAGGGGACCACCTGTTACCAAGCTCACTCTTCAGGCCTGTGTGCTGGTTGGTGAGTGAAATAATGTGCAGGCTTGCAGCATATCTTTTCTAAAATTCCTTGCCTCTCGCTTCTGCAAAGAATGAGTTTAAAATATGCTGACCCAAAAAGAATAGGTTACCATAAGCATGGCCTGCAGCTCCGTTTACACTTCAGCTTACCTCACCACTCTCTCTCTCCCTCTCTGTCGCCAACAACCCCCCACCCCCGTGGCTATTCACACAGCAATCACTGAAACAAAGGGGCCAATCTTAGCCCTTTGTGCCCATTCAATATCGCAGAGAAATCACATCCTGTCAAAAAATGGATGAAGGCTGGACCAGGGAGAAAGCCATCTGTCAGATTCTCAGATGCGATGGTTTTCCTGACGCTCTGAGCAGAGGACGGGTTGGTGACCTGTGACCTGCTGTGCTGCCGCTCCCTAGTTCCTGGATCACTTTCCCCCGTGGCCGTGGAAAGCCACGCGAGTCTGTGACACCCCGACTATGTTCAAGCTCTGCTGCTTCGTTCCTGATCCACCTGTTTACCAGTCGTGAACTGCACTGCACTCAAAAACAAAAATTGACATCTGCAGGACTCTCAGCTGCTCCGTGTGGAATCAGCATTCCTGTTTTTCGTGCTCTTTCCAATGTTCTGCCTTGTCACCTATCCTGTAGCCAGTGACTTCTTCCTGGGGATATAGTTCTGTAGGTCTCAGACCCAAGTGGTTGTTATTCCTGGATGAGCTCTGACCATAATTGTCGCCAGCTTCTTTGGCAGTGGCGGGCAAAACAACCAAATCCAATCAAGGACGTTTTATCTTTTACAGAAATGTTCTCCTCGGCCCCTGAATGCGCTTCCTGTGGCTGGAGGACAGTTCCACATGCGGAGGTCGGAGCTGCCCTTTTATTGATCAGATGCTAAACTGCGACTTCTGTCTGCCCTCACAAGCGAATGAAAAACAAAATGCCGATGGCGCTATTCAAAGAAGAGCTGGGGAGTTAATCCTGTTGTCCTGGTCAATGTTTATCCCTCGAGCAACATCACTCAAAACAGACGATCCTTTTTCTGGCTGTGGGATCCTGCTGTGTACCAATGGAGGCCACGTTTCCTACATTAGGAGAGTAACTGAATGAAGAGTTTAACTGGCGCAAAGTGTGTCAGGGTAGTCTACGGTTGTGAAAGGTCAGATATAAATACAGGGGTGCACAGTGGTTAGCACTGTGCAGCACAATCATCACTCACGAGACGAGATGAGAAGGAGTCAATCAATGGCTTTATTACGCAGACTTGTTCCCCAGCAGCACAGTTACAGAATGCGGCTGCTGGGAGAACCCAGGCTCTTATACTCCGCCTTACTGGGTGGAGCCAGTAGGCGGCTGATCCAATCAGGACCCAGCGTCTATCCACCAATAGCCTCTTGGCATCACAGGGTACCGCAATATCCCTAATACAGATCACCACATCCACCCCTTGTTCAAAAAGAACCCGGCGGGGGTAGTATGGTGGTAGGGGTTTACAGAGTTGGTACCTAGGATGCCGCTAACACAGTGGCTATGCTCTGATATCCACTACCAGTACTATTTACAATGTCACTTTTACTGGGCAACTGAATTATTTACAGAGGCATTTCTTGCTTTGTTATACGGATTTGATGAGTCGAATGGGTGCCCTGGTCGTCCTCGCCGATCGTTTCAGCCCCGGTGGTGATGCAGGTGCTGGTTCGGGCACCGTCATCTCTGGGAGCGTAGCGATGCCTCTTCCTGCTCCACTACCCCTAAGTGGGGCTGGGGAAGGACCAACCCACCCGGGAAGGGGGCGGCTGTGGGGTGCGCTGGTGGGAGGGAGGGGGTGATTGGTTAGAACATAGAAAAATAACAGCACAGAACAGGCCCTTCAGCCCACGATGTTGTGCCGAACCTTTGTCCTAGATTAAGAACAAATTAATCTACACCCAATCATTCTACCGTAATCCATGTACCTATCTAATAGTCGCTTGAAGGTCCCTAATGTTTCCGACTCAACTACTTCCACAGGCAGTGAATTCCATGCCCCCACTACTCTCTGGGTAAAGAACCTACCTCTGACATCCCCCTTATATCTTCCACCATTCACCTTAAATTTATGTCCCCTTGTAATTGTTTGTTCCACCCGGGGAAAAAGTCTCTGACTGTCTACTCTATCTATTCCCCTGATCATCTTATAAACCTCTGTCAAATCCATGGTTAGGGCTAACATTAAAATGAGAGCTCAGCCATTCAGGCCGATGTCAGGAAGCCGGTCTGTACACAGAGGGTAGTGGAACTCGGGAACTCTCTCCCCATGAACCAGCTCAGACGCAGGGACCCACTGGAAGTTTCAAAGCTGAGATTCATAGATTTTAGCTGGGGAGAGCTATCGGGGGTCCAGGAACCGAAGTGGAGAGACGGAATCAAAACGGGGGGGCGGGGGGGGGGGGGGTGTGGAGCTCTGGAGGGGGTGGCTGTGGGGTGCGCCGGTGGGAGGGAGGGGGTGATTGGTGTTGGGGGGGGGGGGGTGTGGAGCTCTGGCGGGCGCCAGGTCCCGCAGGGAGACCGTGTCCTGTCGGCCGTCGGGGTATGCCACGTAGGCGTATTGAGGGTTCACGTGGAGGAGATGAACCCTCTCGACCAACGGGTCTGATTTGTGCGTCCAGGGCTGCTAGCCAGGCCGGAAGTGACGCTCCGGAGGAGGACTTCCTAGGGAAGACAAGGAGGCGTTCGTGAGGTGTTTGATTCGTTGTTGTACAAAGCAGCGACCGGATGGAGTGGAGGGCGTCCGGGAGGACTTCCTGCCAGCGGGAAACTGGGAGACCTCTGGACCGTAGAGCCAGCCGTTCTCCCTCTCTACCTGACTGTTCCCCTGGGGGTTGTAACTGGTCGTCCTGCTCGAGGCAATGCCTTTGCTGAGCAGGAATTGACGCAGTTCGTCGCTCATGAAGGAGGACACACTATCGCTATGTATGTCGGCGGGGAAACCGAACAGTGTAAAGATGGTGCCGAGGGCTCTAATGACCGTGGCCGTGGTCATGTCGGGGCAGGGGATGGTGAAAGGGAACCGGGAGTATTCGTCAATCACGTTCAGGAAGTACGTGTTGCGATCGGTGGAGGGGAGGGGGCCTTTGAAGTCCAGACTGAGGCGCTCAAAGGGACGGGAAGCCTTTATCAGGTGCGCTTTATCTGGCCTGTAGAAATGCGGCTTGCACTCTGTGCAGATTTGGCAGTTCCTGGTGGCTGTCCTGACCTCCTCGATGGAGTAGGGCAGGTTGTGGGTCTTTACGAAGTGATAGAACCGAGTGACCCCCGGGTGGCAGAGGTCCTCGTGGAGGGTTCGGAGACGGTCCACTTGTGCGTTGGCACATGTGCCGCGGGATAGGGCATCGGAAGGCTCGTTCAGCTTTCCAGGACGATACAAGATCTCATAGTTATAGGTGGAGAGTTCGATCCTCCACCGCAAGATCTTGTCGTTCTTGATCTTGCTCCGCTGTGCATTATCGAACATGAAGGCAACCGACCGTTGGTCAGTGAGGAGAGTGAATCTCCTACCGGCCAGGTAATGCCTCCAATGTCGCACAGCTTCCACTATGGCCTGGGCCTCTTTTTCCACTGAGGAGTGGCGGATTTCTGAAGCGTTGAGGGTGCGTGAAAAAAAGGCCACGGGTCTGCCCGCTTGGTTGAGGGTGGCCACCAGAGCTACGTCGGATGCGTTGCTCTCGACTTGGAAGGGGAGGGACTCGTCGATCGCGTGCATCGTGGCCTTTGCGATATCCGCTTTGATGCGGCTGAAGGCCTGGCGGGCCTCTGTCGACAGGGGAAAGACTGTGGACTGAATTAGCGGACGGGCCTTGTCCGCGTAGTTGGGGACCCACTGGGCGTAATGAGAGAAAAAGCCCAGGCAGCGTTTCAGGGCCTTGGAGCAGTGAGGGAAGGGTCACGTGCGTTCAGGGTCTGGGCCTATAACTCCATTTCGCACTACGTAGCCGAGGATGGCTAGACGGTCGGTGCTAAACACGCATTTCTCCCTGTTGTATGTGAGATTCAGGGCTTTTACGGTCTGGAGGAATTTGCGGAGGTTGGCGTCGTGGCCCTGCTGGTCGTGGCCGCAGATGGTGACGTTATCGAGGTACGGAAACGTGGCCCGCAAACCGTACCGGTCAACCATTCGGTCCATCTCCTGTTGGAAGACCAAGACCCCGTTAGTGACGCCGAATGGAACCCTTAAAAAGTGATTGAGCCGCCCATCTGCTTCAAAAGCAGTGTATTTACGGTCGCTTGGGCGGATAGGGAGCTGGTGATAGGCGGACTTAAGGTCCACCGTGGAAAAGACCTTGTACTGTGCAATCCGATTGACCATGTCGGATATGAAGGGGAGAGGGAACTCATCCAGCTGCGTGTACCTATTGATGGTTTGACTATAGTCTACGACCATCCTCTGCTTCTCCCCGGTCTTTACAACTACCACCTGAGCTCTCCAGGGATTATTGCTGGACTGGATTATGTCTTCCCTCAGCAGCCGCTGGACTTCTGACCGGATAAAGGTTCAGTCCTGGGTACTGTATCGTCTGCTCCTAGTGGCGACTGGTTTGCAATCCGGGGTGAGGTTCGCAAACAGGGAAGACGGGTCGACCTTGAGGATCGCGAGGCTGCAGATAGTGAGTGGGGTATAGGGCCGCCGAATTTAAACATTAAACTCTGGAGGTTGGCACTGAAAATCCAACCTCAGGAGTGTGGCAGCGCAGAGTTGGGGCAGGAAATAAAGCCGGTAGTTCTTGAACTCCCTCCCCTGCACCGTGAGGTTCGCGATGCAGAACCCTTTGATCTCTACAGAATGGGACACTGCCGCCAGAATTTTTTTTTGATTACTTGGGTGGATCGGACGGGAACAGCATCTTACCGTATCGGGATGTATAAAACTCTCCGTGCTCCCAGAGTCGATCAGGCAGAGCGTCTCATATCCGTTTATGAATACCATCATTGTTGCCGTTTGGAGAGTTCGGGGCCGCGACTGGTCCAGGGTCACCGAAGCCGGTCACAGTTGCTGCATCGGGGCGTTTTCTTCAGGCCCCGTGGGGCCGTCCATCCCAGGGTCCTTAGCCGTCAGCCAAGATGGCAGCGTCCACGGGTCGCACACGGTCGGGGGTGGACAAGATGGCGCCGCCCATTGATCGCACGTGGCCGGAGGAGCACAAAATGGCTGCGCCCATCCCTCCCGCATGGAGTCCGGGACCCAAGATGGCGGCGCCCGGTGGCCGCACATGGATCGTTGGGGGGGGTTGAGGTTGGGGTCCTGGTTCTCCCCCGGAGATTGCGGCGACCCCCCGGGCCTGGCACGCTGCTACAAAGTGACCCTTTTTGCCGCACCCTTTACAAAGGGCTGAGTGGGCCGGGCAGCGTAGTCGGGGGTGTTTGGCTTGCCCACAAAAGTAACAGCGGGGCCCACCCGGGTGGTCTGGCGCTCTGGCAGCACAGGCCTGCGGCGGGTGCCGGGGTTCGGTCGCAGCGGGGGTCCACGGTGCCCAAGGGGCTGCCGCACGGTCGGGGGTGTAGGCACGGGCGTTCTATGATACAATATCGAATGAGGCAGCAAGGGCCCGTGCCTTCTTGAGGCCTAGTGAGTCTCTTTCCAGCAATCGCTGGCGAATTTGGGACAAAAGCATACCTGCCACGAAAGCATCCCGAATCAGTAGCTCCGTATGTTCATTAGCCGGAACTGGTGGGCAGTTGCAATTTCTCCCCAGTATTAGCAGCGCACTGTAGAATTCGTCCAGCGATTCCTCGGGGATTTGCCGTCTCGTCGCGAGCTGGTGGCGTGCGTAAACCTGGTTGATGGGCCGAACATAGAGTCCTCTCAGCATGGCGAGCGCTGCCTGGTAATCGTCCGCGTCTTCTATGAGAGTGTAGGTTTTCGGGCTCACCCTGGAATGCAGGACCAGCATTTTCTGGTCTTCTGTAGGTACGCAGGTGGCCATTTGGAGGTATCCTTCAAAACACGCTAACCAGTGTTTAAAAGTGGCTGCAGAATTTGCCGCGTGAGGGCTGATTCGCAGACACTCCGGAGTGATTCGGAGCTCCATGTCCTTTAAAGTCTGCGTAATAAATTGTAGCACAATCAATCACTCACGAGACGAGATGATAAGGAGTCAATCGATGGCTTTATTACGCAGACCTGTTACCCAGCAGCACAGTTACAGAATGCGGCTGCTGGGAGAACCCGGGCTCTTATACTCCGCCTTACTGGGTGGAGCCAGTAGGAGGCTGATCCAATCGGGACCCAGCGTCTATCCACCAATAGCCTCTCGGCATCACAGGGTACCGTAATACCCCTAATATATACCACCACACACTGCTGCCTCACAGCTCCAAGGACCAGGGTTCAATTCCCGGGTGACTGTGTGGAGTTTGCACTTCCTCCCCTTATCTGTATGGGCTTCCTCTGGGAGCTCCAGTTTGCTCCTGCAGTCTAAAAATGTGCAGGTTAGTTGGACTGGCCAACTAAATTTACCTTAGTGTTCAAAAGGTTAGGTGGGGTTACAGGGATAGGTGGGGACTTGGGCTAAATAGTAGGGTGCTCTTTCCAAGGGCGGGTGCAGATTCGATGGGCCGAATGGCCTTCTTCTGCACTGCAGGGAGTACTATGATGGATGCAATTATCTATTATTTGCCACCAGAATTTGAGTTTTGAGGCCTGTTTCCAGAATTCAAACTTGCAATTGCTTTCAGAGGCTTTTTAGGGTGAAATGTTGAAAACATACGTTTGTATTCGAGGCGTGCCTTCACAATCAGCAACGCAGCACTGGCAAATTCCGAGACACTAAGGCCCACTTCACCTGGTGGACTTTTAAAGGGGCTTTCATTGGTGAAACGTCGTGATTGGCGTGGGTTGGCATTTAGCTGTGGCTTGAACTTTCAACCCTTGCATACAGGTTGGTGAGATGCATGTGTGAGTGTGTATATGTTGATAATAGAGACTTGTCTTCTGAACTAGATTCTTAACTTCCTACCTCACAATAGTGGCTGCACATTTCCAAAGTGCTTCATTAGCTGAGACATTCTGCCATTGTGAAAAGGCACTGCATAAATGCAAGTTCTTTCCTTTTTTGTTGACAAACATGAGACAAGATCTGTATTCGGAAACGTGAAATTATGAGAAAAAAGTTTGGAGCAAATGCACACGAGGCAACATAATTAGACAGGAGGCCACAAGCAGCTGTAACCTCCTCAGTGGTTAATAATTCAAACACATTCACTGTAGGGTTACAAAGAGATAATCTACAGCTTATTATAAAATGACAGTCGGAATACAAATAAAGGTGTAATATCAATACACTCAGAGATTAATGGCTGATATTTATTTTTTAATTTAATTTGTTTTCTTCTCCAAACAGGCGCTGGCTTGTATTTTGTTGTTTGAACAGCAAGTAAGGACCGTGACGTCCAGTTACTATTCCTCTTTAACACTTCCAACCTCTCAGGCACTCACTGGGAAAGGTCTTTTGTTAGATTCTGTTGATCCTTGACTGTGTCCATATTGAGACACAGTGGGAAGCCCAGTTAAAAGGACAAAATTGATCCACCACACCGACGCACACGGTCTCAATCGAAGGGGCATTCAGCCGCAAATCACTCTCAGCCATCAAACAAGCCATAAGCTGGATTGCTCACTGTCCATTTGGGACCAGAGATTGGTTTTGTGTTTTAGTTAAGCATTTCAGTAAATTACTTGAAATTAGACCTGAGTTCTTTACAGTATAGATTCTGGCTAAAAAGAGGTGGGGCGATTGCAACAATAAATGAAATTGTAATGGCAATCACAGTTCTTGATCAAACAAGCAATCTTTTGCCATCTGTCAGTGATCAGGAAGGTGCGAGCCTGAAGCTTACTCAGTTGAAAGGCTCTCTGTTTACAAGCAGTGCGACCAACCTCCACAAATTTGTTTCTCTTACAATAGGTGTGAGTCGAATATTGATAATTTTCAGCTCCAACTGTGCACTCGGTCACAAGCTTTCTCTCTTTCATTGATGGTACCCTGGGCTGCTTCTAACCTCATTCCTCGCCATGTTGAAAACAAACCTCATTGTATTGTTTCCTAACTTTAGTAGATAACAATCAGAAGCAGAAGGCATGGGCATTCCCTTCCTCACTAAACTAGGGGGCACTGAAGCCAATGGGAGCATCCCTGCTGTCATTCCAGCTGAGACCAGCTCACTCAGAACGTCCTGGGGATTGAACGTGGAACCTGCCAACATGCAGTTCAGTTCTCCATTGCAGAGAAGCAGTGAACCATAAGGGAGGTTACAATAGACCTGAAGAAAGATCGTGACACATCCCTTTACTAGCATTGTGGCCTTGTTGTGGGAGATGGAAAAAGTTGCACAGATAGAATAACTTTTTCTGTCACTTATCTTCTTGTGTATTATTCTTAGATTTGCTAATATATTTTATAATTGAAATTGTTATTGACAACTAAGAAAAGAGAATTTCAGTATTCTCAGTCCAGAGTCCAATGTCTCTCTTATGTTGTCCAATATCGCCATTATCTGAGGAATCAAGTAGGCAAAAGTAAAGTCCCCATTGTCACAGATGACCAGAGGCTGTTTTCTCCTTTGAAGGGAGAGCTGACTGGTGGTGATTTAACCTGAGGGTCACACCGCACCTCAGGCGAGGGGCAAGCTTGAGAAGGCGGGGCCTTCATGAATAACCTGATAAGAGTCAATTACATTGAGTTCTATTGAGGTGCCACAGGCATAACATGGAAAGGCAATATTAATAGCACAAAGTGTAAGTAATGCACATCGAAGGGGAGCAGGCGGGTTCCACTATATGGCCATACTTAAAAGCATTGTTCAAAATGCAATATACAATCACACCCGACATGAAAAACAAACAAAAGCGACCAAAAGTTCCAAAGAAAGCTGCCAGAGCCCCTAAGAAAAAACTGATAACTCCAAAGAGAAGTCCCAAATATGGGTCGGTGTACAATATGCAAAGCAGTGGACTGGTGATGGTCAAACAGCAGGTTAAGAAAGCTGATATTGCATTAAGCAAAAACAAACTAACACGTACAGTTTGCAGATTTAGTGGGTTTCGAAGTTTCTGAAGCAGAATGTGAGAGGTATGGCATTTGCTAACTTGGGGTTGGGGGGGGGAGGAAGCTAAGGGCATCGACGATCGCCAGGTTCTGAGTTGACTTTTTATTGTTGTGGTTGTGCATCTTCAAACATTTTGGAATCTTTTGTTATTCTTTCTTCCAAGCCAAAATAAATTTATTGTGGTTCTCCAGGCACACACTGTTCATCTGTAAATGAAAACCTTTTCCAAGTGCCTGAAGTAAACCCAGCTGACTTGAGGCATGAAAGCCCTCATTTCAAAGAAGAAGCTGTCCTCAGTCCTTCCTGTCGGCTCTGACAGTGTGTGTGAAGAGACAATAATAGAGACAATGTGCCTACAAAGAGCACTGAGCACTGAGCCAATCTTAGTCCACGTCCCTAGGTGTCGGCCCAGCCCTTCCTTTACTCGAGTCGCTGGCTCCACTTTGTCACTGACAAATTAACACAGTTACCAAGTGGGATGCAACCATATTGCCTGCATCTATCCTGAATCTGACATTAGCCTACAGGGTTGGCACAGGGAACAGAACTTTCTACTCGGTTTGAAAGCCTCCAATTCGCTCCTGATTGATTATCTGAAGTGGCGTTTTATGTTTGAACATGGATAGGTTTATTCCATGTGCCGACTGTTAACATAGACACGGATTTTCAGCTTGTACATTAATTGCTTTATCAACATTTACTTTACAATTGATAGAAATCAAAACTGCAATAAGGTTTGAATCTAAATTTGCAACTATTACTCCCTGTCAAATCCCTAGAACTGGATACTGGAAAGAAAAATCATTCCTCTATTCTCTATCTTAACCTCTCTCATGTTCAGTCTGTCTCAAAGTCTCTCTTACTTTCTCTGCTTGTTTTGTTTTCAGTCTTTCATCCAGTCTTTCTCCTTCACTGTATCTGGACCCGGCATTTTCCTATGTTGAGGAAGGGTGCAAATCAGGACTTGCATCTGCAGCTGGGATTTTCCTCTCCTGATCGCGTCGGGCGGGGTCAGCGACGGGAGTGGAAAATCTCTCAAGAACAATCAAATAGTGTGTCACGTCAACGTGGACCCATGACGCAATTGCCCCTCCCCCCCATCAGAGATGGGGCATGTTTCCTGACGTTCAACATTGAGAATAGTATTTGAATGAATTAACATATCATTATCAGTCCTCTGCACCTGAATCGTCCCCAAACCGAACTGACGACAGCCTCTCCTCACACCCCCCGCCACAAAGGTCTCGCCTCCTCCCCCACAGCACAATTATCTGGGGCTCTCTGCTCTCCCCCCACAAGCACTGCGGCAGCATCGCCGGCCGCTCCTCCCCTCAATGTCAGCAGCCCCCTCAATGCCCGCTCCCCCTTCCCTACCATACTCTCCCTTCAAAGGACTTGGCACTCTACCCGCCCCAGCACACATAGAGGGAACCTTCCGGCCCGTCTCAAATATTCTGCTCTCCAGAGGGCCTGCCCTGGCACACCCATGGCACAGGCTGGCACTACCAAGTTGGCAATGCCAACCTGTGCCAGGCAGTGACCAGGCATACAGGTGGCACAATGGTTAGCATTGCTGCCTCACAGCGCCAGGGATCCAGGTTCAATTCCAGCCTCGAGTGACTTTGTGGAGTGTGCACTTCCTCCATGTTTCTGCATGGGTTTCCTCCGGGTTCTCCGTTTTCCTCCCACAGTCCAAAGATCTGCAGGTTAGGTGGATTGGCCATGCTAAATTGTCCAAAGATAAGTAGGTTAGGTGAGTTTATGAAGTTGTGGGTATAGGGCTGGTGTGTGGGTCTAGGTAGGGTGCTCTTTCAGAAGTTGGTGCAGACTTGATGGGCCAAAATGCCTCCTTCTGCAGTATAGGAATTCTACAATTCTATGTCCCTCTCCCTCCGGGGACTGTACTTCCCTTGGTGCCCCTGACGGGATCCCCTTGACTGCTTCACAATCTTAAACAGCTGTTGTCAACCTCCCCGACATGGCATAAGATGTGTGAGGTATGAATATTTAGTGAGCGGGGAGCATACGGCTAGGGAGCCATTTAATCATATTTAAATGTAATCAAATTTCTTAGAATGAGGTACTTGCCCTTTCTGGATGGGAACCTCATTACGTTACTGGCAATGGGTGTGGAAAACTGGGAAACAAGATCTCGCCGGTATTTCTTGCAGTATTTTGTATCCAGATCGCCATTCCTGCTAACGGCGAACGCGAGTGCAAAATTGTCCCCTTTGTGTGTGTTTCTCTACCACTCTGTGCCCCTTTCTGAGTCTGACTAAAAATGCATTCCCACGGGAAATTGAGTTAAGTTAAATTGGATGCCAAGTCTAAACCTATTCTATAACAAAGCATGACGCAACTCCCACTCCACTTCAGTTTGTTATTAAATTGGGTCCTACTCCAAATTCAACTAACATTAAGGGTTTGGAATATCCTGATCCTTCACCTAAAAGGTCAGATGGAAGTTATGCTCACGACTTCAACCCTTCCTCAGTATCCTGATCATGACATATTCACAATTCCTGTTGTCTTTCCAACAGCAAAATGCAGAATATCTGCTTTATTTTTATCTACTTTTCTATTTATATTTTCCCTTTCTCTTTAATCTCTCTCTGATGTTTACTGTCTTCTTCAGCTTTCCAACTTTGGGAAATAAATTGGATAACACTTGGAAACAGGGAAGGGGATCCTGTCTGCAGTGCAAAGGCCCAAAGGTTTCAGTGCCATTACAATCAAGTGTTGGCGATTGTGCCCAGCCTGAACAGTTCACAGGATATGACCAGGGGTCACCAGAATCCCCCAGGATAGCAAGGAGAATGTTCGGACTGGAGGTCATTCAGTTGCTGTTTTGAATCAGAGTCAAAGGTTGTGATTGAAGATTTTTCTCCAGTTGGGAATTATTCCCTTGAATTTTGTGCTGTATTGTTGTGGATGCAAAATTGCAATCTAGAGATAAGTATTATTAATTTAATCCTTGGGATGTAGGCAATATTGGCATCTCTTATTACCCAATCCTTGCTCCTTGCAACACTGCAGCCCTTGTATCATGCTGACATGATGGTGTTTAGCGTAGAATTCTAGAATATTGACCCAGTGTCAGTGACATCTACCCATGTCAGGGTGCTGTACCTCAGCCGGTACAGGAATTGAACTCACGCTGTTAGTCTCACTCGCATCACAATACCGCTTTTCAGCCAACTGAGTGTGGTGAATGGAACTACTGTTAATTCACCAGTGCACTGTGATATCATGTTACTGCTGTATTGTGTTACGTTATGTGTTTAACCCTGTGGGCTCCACCTATGGGCCATTGTACGGCTTCACCCAAAGAGGGATATGTCGGGGCATGTATGGGCTCACCCATGGCTCCACCCCTTACAGGAAGTATAAAGCCAGCTGACCTGCGGAGCCGCATTCATTGTTCTACCGGTCACAGGCAGGCTCAGTTCTAACTGATTAAAATCACGGTTTACTTCTCAAGGTAGGGCAGCACGGTAGCACAAGTGATTAGCACTGTGGCTTCACAGCGCCAGGGTCCCAGGTTCGATTCCCCGCTGGGTCACTGTCTGTGCGGAGTTTGCACGTTCTCCCCGTGTCCGCGTGGGTTTCCTCCGGGTGCTCCGGTTTCCTCCCACAGTCCAAAGACGTGCAGGTTAGGTGGATTGGCCATGCTAAATTACCCGTAGTGTCCATAAGGGTTGGGAGGGGTTATTGGGTTGCGGGGATAAGGTGGAAGTGAGGGATTAATGTGGGTCGGTGCAGACTCGATGGGCCGAATGGCCTCCTTCTGCACTGTATGTTCTATGTCTATGTATGTATGTAAGGTGTCTCTCAGTGAATTGATGGTCGCACCAATTTAATCAGCTTTAAATACTACTATGGAATCAGCCTTCAAACCTGATAGACTGGAACTCGATCCACAGGCTGCGGAGGTGAAAGAATTTTTTTTACATTGGCTTTGATGCTTCAAGGCCTATCTCGCCGCGTCGTCTACGCCATCCGTCACGGACGAACAGCAACTGAGTCTTCTCCACGCATGGGTGAGCCATCGTATTTCTGTCCAGCTCGACGGCGCCGCGTCCGATACAGGGGCCCTCGCACTACTCGATCGCATATATGTACGGCCCGTGAACGAGGTCTACTTGCGACACATCTTCACCACTCACCGCCAGTGCCCCGGGGAGTCGCTAGATGACTACCTACGCGACCTCAAAGCCCTCGCATGCAACTATAACTACCAGGCCGTTACGGCCCCTCATAATATGGAGCTCGCTATCCGAGACGTTTACATGGCGGGGGTCCGATCGAACTATGTAAGACAGCACCTGCTCGAAAAAGGGGCCCAGGACCTGGAGGACACGGTAACACTAGCTACGTCTCTGGAGGTCGAGTTTCAGAGCCTTACTGCGTTCCCCGCCGACCACGCGACCCCCTCGTGGGCCCCCGACCAGAGACTACCCCAGGCCTGTGCCGCGCGGCTGCCCGCCCATCAATGGGGGGGCTGCCCTGCTATTTTTGCGGCCAGTCCCAACACCCCCGACAGCACTGCCCGGCCCGCAATGCGAACTGTAGTAACTGCGGGTGAAAAGGACGCTTCGCCGAGGTCTGCCTGGCCAGGTCTAAAAACTCGAACTCACAGACCCGTCCCACAGGCCCGCAGACCCCGCAAAGTGGCAGCGTGTCTGCCGCCTCCGCCTCCGCACAACATGTGCGACTCATGGAGGCCGCCATCTTGGCCATCCTCCCCCACGCGGCCGGCCACGTGCGATCCATGGAGCCGCCATCTTGGCCGCCATCTGCGACACCGCCCGAGATGTACGAACAACATGGACAGCAGCCATCGTGGGGCCGCTCCAGCACCTCCGATCGCGCCGCTGGCTACCCCCAGCTCAGCGCGGTCACCCTGGACCAGTCACGACCGAAGCACCTCCAGAGCTCCATGATGGCCGTCCGGGTGAATGGGTATGAGACACCTTGCCTTTTCGACTCCGGGAGCACAGAGAGCTTCATTCACCCGGACATGGTAAGACGTTGTTCGCTCCCAATATTCCCGACGCGACAAACTATCTCCCTCGCCTCTGGGTCGCACTCGGTGCAAATCCAAGGGTGCACTACTGCAACCCTAGTGATCCAGTGCGCTGAGTATGCTAATTTTAAACTATATGTGCTCCCAGACCTCTGCGCTCCTCTCCTCTTAGGACTCAATTTTCAGTGCAATCTCAGGAGCCTAACTCTTAAATTCGGGGGGCCCCTGTCCCCGCTCACCATATGCAGCCTTGCGACCCTAAACATCGACCCTCCCGCCCTCTTTGCGAACCTCACCGCCGATTGTAAGCCAATAGCTACCAGAAGCTGGCGGTATAGCATGCAGGACAGGACGTTCATTAGGTCCGAGGTCCACTGCTCTTGCGGGAAGGGGTCATAGAAGCCAGCAGTAGCCCCTGGCGAGCTCAGGTGGTGGTCGTCGAGACCGGAGAAAAGTTCCGGATGGTGGTTGATTACAGCCAGACCATTAACCGCTTTACTCGATACGTACCCCCTTCCCCGGATTGCAGACATGGTAAATCAGATCGCGCGCTACCGTGTGTTCTCTACGGTAGATCTGAAGTCTGCAAATCACCAGCTCCCAATCCGCCCGGAGGACCGCCACTACACAGCGTTTGAGGCAGACGGCCGCCTTTTCCATTTCCTCCGGGTCACCTTTGGCGTCACAAACGGGGTTTCGGTGTTCCAACAAGCAATGGACCGAATGGTAGACCAGTACGGGCTGCGGGCCACGTTTCCATACTTGGACAATGTCACCATCTGCGGCCATGATCAGCAGGACCACGACACCAACCTCCACCGATTTCTCCAAACCGCCCAAAAACTCAACCTCACCTACAAGGAGAAATGCGTTTTCCGCACAACCAGGCTAGCCATCCTCGGCTACGCCGTGGAAAACGGGGTCCGAGGGCCCGGCCCTGACGTTATGCGCTCCCTCCTCCAATTCCCGCTCCCTCACTGTCCCAAGGCCCTGAAGAGGTGCCTTGGACTTTTCTCCTATTATGCCCAGTGGGTCCCCCAGTATGCGGACAAAGCCCGCCCACTATTTAAGGCCACTATTTTTCCACTGGCAGACGAGGCTCGCCAGACCTTCAACTGCATCAAGGCGGATATCGCCAAAGCTGCAATGCGCGCGGTGGACTAGTCCGCCCCCTTCCAGTTGGAGAGCGATGCCTCAGAGGTCGCTCTCGCCGCCACCCTCAACCAAGCAGGCAGACCGGTAGCGTTTTTTCCCCGCACCCTCACCACCTCCAAAATTCGACACTCCTCGGTCGAAAAAGAAGCCCAAGCCATCATGGAAGCCGTACGGCACTGGAGGCACTACCTCGCTGGTAGGAGATTTACCCTCATCACCGACCAACGATCGGTTGCCTTTATGTTTGACAATATGCAGCGGGGCAAGATTAAGAACGACATGATCTTGAGGTGGAGGATCGAACTCTCCACCTATAACTACGATATAGTATATCGTCCTGGGAAGCTCAACAAGCCCCCAGATGCCCAGTCCCGCGGCACGTGCGCCAGCGCGCAAGATGACCGATTACGTGCTAGTCACGATGACCTCTGCCACCAGGGGGTCACCCGGATTGCCCACTACATCAAGGCCCGCAGCTTGCCCTACTCCATCGAGGAGGTCAAAGCTGTAACCAGAAACTGTCAAATCTGTGCGGAGTGTAAACCGCACTTCTATCGACCGGATAAGGCCCACCTGGTAAAGGCATCCCGGCCCTTTGAACGCCTTAGTATCGATTTCAAAGGGCCCCTCCCCTCCAATAATCGCAACACGTACTTCCTGAACATCATAGACGAGTTCTCCCGTTTTCTGTTCGCCTTTCCCTGCCCCGATATTACCACTCCCACAGTCATCAAAGCCCTGCATAGTGTCTTCACCCTGTTCGGTTTCCCCAGCTATGTCCACGGTATCAGGGGCTCGTCGTTCATGAGCGACGAACTGCGTCAGTACCTGCTCAGTAAGGGCATCACCTCGAGCAGGATTACCAGCTATAACCCCAGGGGAAACAGGCAGGTGGAGAGGGAGAATGCGACGGTCTGGAAGACCATCCTACTGACCCTACGGTCCAGGAATCTCCCGGTTTCTCACTGGCAGGAGGTCCTCACCGATGCGCTCCACTCTATTAGGTCCCTCCTTTGCACGGCCACAAACCAGACCCCTCATGGCCGCTTGTTTGTTTTCACTAGGGGAGCTACCTCAGGGGCCTCGCTTCCGTCCTGGCTGATGACACCGGGTCCAGTCCTCCTCCAAAAACATGTTCGGAGCCATAAGACCGACCCCCTGGTAGAGAGGGTCCAGCTCCTTCACTCCAACCCACACTATGCGTATATCAGACACACCGATGGCCGGCAGGATACCTTCTCCCTCCGGGACCTGGTGCCCGCAGGCTCCGACACCACGACCACTACTGCATCCCCCACACTAGGTCCCGTCCAACCTCCCATGTTCAGCGCCCCTACCCCTATCCAACCTCCCATGTTCAGCACCCCTACCCCGATATGGTTCTCGCGCTCCCTCCCGCCCGCCGCACCGGTACACAGGAATGAAGCTCCGGACGAGCCGCTCCAGGAGTCCACGCCTGTGCCTGCTCCGGGCGCAGCTCCACAACCACCCGAAATGGCTGCAACACCAGTGCTTCGGCGGTCGCAACGTACGATCCGGGCACCAGACCGACTGAATTTGTAAACCCGTCACCCCCGCCGGACTTCATTTTTTAAACAGGGGGTGAATGTGGTGAATGGAACTACTGTTAATTCACCAGTGTACTGTGATATCATGATACTGCTGTATCGTGTTACGTTATGTGTTTAACCCTGTGGGCTCCACCTATGGGCCATTATACGGCTTCACCCACAGGGGGATATGTCGGGGCATGTACGGGCTCGCCCATGGCTCCACCCCTTACAGGAAGTATAAAGGCAGCTGACCTGCGGGGCCGCATTCATTGTTCTACCGGTCACAGGCAGGCTCAGTTCTAAAGCTGATTAAAACCATGGTTTACTTCTCAACGTGTCTCTCAGTGAATTGATGCTCGCATCACTGAGCTAAACTGATCCCCGGTTGTGGGTGATGGTGATTCCCGTGATATTCCTGCTCTGATCTTTCCAAGTGGTTAAAGTTGTAGGTCTGGGAGATAACATCAATGTAAACTTCACAAGTTGCCATAGTACATACTGTGACGATTGAATGAGTGCTCTAGTTGTGATTAACAGCAGCTTGAACTAACTGGGGAAAGGTCAGTGCACATAAATAAGAATCAGTTTCCACCTGTGTGATTGTGTGTGTGTGTGGGGGGGGGGGGGGGGGGGGGGCGGTGTGCAGGAGGGGGTGGGGGGGGGGTAGAAACGTATGTGGAAAGGGAAAGTAGTCATACTAATATTGAGTTTTGTGATGAAACCTATGTTGAAGGACACACTGGCTGCAGCTTCTTCCTTTACCAAGCGGTGTTCACCGCAGAGTAATTCAGCCACAGTGCACGAGTAGCCAGGGAGATGGATATCAAATCCAGTTGTCGGGATTTGGAGAGGAGCAGAGAGATGGACCTCTGAGCCAATCTCTGACATGGACATATCACTTCCAGAATACTTCCAAGCAGTTGCACTCAGAATCGACTAAATCTAGTTGACCCTATAACTAAATTTACCCTAAATCTCCTTAGGATGCTCTTAACCTGTTGGAGTACGGTTCTTACCCCATCAAAGCAACCACTTAATCAAGTAATGAGAACAACCCTGTTTCAGCTTCGGGGGTGCTTTACTGTGGAAATCCGATCAGCCGGTCATGATATTGCTGTGTGAAGATATCACAACATGCTGTGGATTATAGAATCATACTCGGATCGTTCAACACGGAAGCAGGACATTTGGCCCATCAAATCTGTTGCAGCCCTTTGAACAATCCAATAATCCTACTCCACTGCTGTTTCCTCATTATCCTGAACATTTCTCCTTCCCTTCTGAAAGTTATCAGAGTTAGGGGATCGGTTTAGCTCAGTTGGTTGGCAGGGGGGTTTGTGATTCAGAGTGACGCCTGCAGCACGAGTTGAATTCCTGTACTGGCCGAGGTTATTCACAAAGGCCCTACCTTCTCAACCTTACCCTGTTCACAACGAGCCTTGAAATCCAGAAGTCTCACTCCCCTCCCCAAAACATGAGACCTACCATTTATGAGGGGTGGAGGGGGAGGTGGTCATTGGGAGTAGATCACGTTTCATGCATGTGTGTTTTGTGGAGGCAGTTACTGAGCAGCTTCCTCCGCTCACACCTGATGTTGGTGAGTTGGGTGTGTGAAACACGAGGAGTGCACATTATACCTGGTAGGAACTACTCTGAACTTTGTGGATTTGTTTGGATAGTCAGGGTTCCCTTCTGGAGAGGTGCAGTGACCCCTTTGTAATTTGTTCTAAAGTTGTATTAACTGCCCCAGAAGTGGAAAATATTCAACAGCAACTTCCTGGCTTTAACTGGAGGGAGTAGGAAGGTGGGATGACTGGACGTAGCAGGACAATTTTTAATTTCTCTCCACTAGCTCATACAGCCAAGTGGTGCCGGATAGACTCTTGTGCTTGAGAAAGGCTCATTGTGCTTCATGCAGAGGAAGATAGGAAATAGGCATGGCAGCATCTCATATTGAGGCCAAAGAAGCAAGACAACATGAACAGCCACAAGCCAAAGTGTGGGCACGATGTCAGGAGGAAGAGGCAGCGCCATGCACATCAGGAAAGAAGAGAAGGGGAGGGAGGTCAACCAGGTGTCCCAACCTTGACCCTCAATATGATGACTCAATGCGACGGAGAATCAGTGCCATAGGCAACTGAGGTTAAGCCGTGAACTAGCCACCAACATATGTCATATGGTCCAACAACAACTTGAACTACTGATTGGATAAATACTGAGTCCCCAAAGGTCAATCCTGAGACTTCATGTTCCTGCTGACTGGAGCATCATTGTGACTCTCCTTCCTCCTGAAGGGAGACTGTGCACTTATATCTCTGACTCTGACACCTCCTCATGGTGCAGTGCCTGCCACCCTGAGCTACTGACTCTACATGCATGCTAAATCCCTCTGATGTGCTGGTATCAGAGTTGGGGGTGTGTGAGCTAATCTGATGTGACTAGCCTCTTTCTCTTCTTGATGCCCAAGGAGTGAGGTGGCCTGTAAGGGAGGGGGGCTTTTTGGCTTACCCTGATACATAGTGCATGGAGGGATTATTCACTTTACTGCATCTGCACATCACATTCACATCTGTTCCATGTGCACCTACATGAGCAGTTTACATATAAAAGCCTCAAGAAGGGAGGATGTGATGAACCAAGAAACTACAGGCCCGTCAGTCTATCCTCAGTGGGGAAACTATTGGAAGCAATTATGGGGACAGAATTAATCTGCATTTGACGAGGCAGGGATGAATCAAGAACAGTCAGCGTGATTTTGTTGAGGGGAAATCATGTCTGACCAACTTGATTGAATTTTTTGAAGAGGTGACCAGGTGTGTATATGAAGGAAATGCATTTGATGCAGTCTACTTGGACTTCAGCAAGGCTTTTAATAAGGTCCCTCATGGGAGACTGATAGCAAAGATAAGGCCCCATGCGATCCATGAAATTTGGCAAATTGGATCCAGAATTAGCTGAGCGGCAGGAAGCAGACAGTGATGGTTGAGGGGTGTTTTTCTGACTGGAAACCTGTGTCCAGAGAGGTCCTGCAGGGATCAGTGTTTGGGTCCCTGTTGTTTGTGGTTTATATAAATGATTTCGACATGAATGTAGGAAGGTTGATCAGTAAGTTTGTGGATGATACGAGAATTGATGGGATGGTAAATAGTGAGGAGGATAGCTTTCAATTACAGGAGGATACAGATGGACTGGTCAGATGGGCTGAACAGTGGCTGTAAAGATCTACCATGTGGATTTAGTGGCACTTGTAAACACTAAAACTCAGGAGAAATTTGAGTTAAAACTTCTCGGGTGCAAATAAGAATTGTTTATTTCCTCTATTTGATTGCAATTGAGAGTCACTTAAATCTTATTCTCTAATAAGTCCGGCTAGCAAAAAGGACTTAAAGAGAAGCAACTTGTACACAATTTAACTTTAAAAATAATATAGAAATGGTTTCTTGCTTGATTCAAAACAGTTTGCATTTACTTCACGAGTTAGAGTGGAAAAGTGAAAGTATGAAAAATAGAGACAGCGAATAGGTTAAATCAAACTATCTGATGGTTCCGGAATAAAGATGGACGTACGGACCCTCACGGTTATACAAAATCATATCAGTCTTTAACCATCTATCTACACTCCTGTGTAATCCTAATTGGTTTGGTTTAGAATCAAATGAGTTTGATTTGACGGTTCGCTGTCAATCTTCAATGTGCAACATTAGTTTTAAATGTTTCATGTTTGAATACTTGTGCATCTATAATGGAATTATGCTGTTTCATGCTGTTTTGTGTCTCTGTATGTTTTGAGATGGCCTGAGGTTATGAGTGAATGTAAAATGGGTATTTAGAGACTGGGGCTTAATATTTACGCTAAATAGCTATCTTTTACCCATATTGGAAAATAGTTGGTTTCTCCAGTGCCAAATGGAATTCAATCCGGATAAGTGTGAGGTGATGCAATTGGGCACCGACCGGGAGGAGGGAGAGCTGGAGGCCAACCCGGAGCCTCCCTACAGCGAGACGACGGTGATCACCAGCTCTCCTGAGTCCCCCCTCCTGACAAAGGCATGTCTTGGGGTCAGCGGCAGAACAGGGTGGCATGCTGAGACATGTGCCACCGATAAGTCGGCAGGGGCCTTCTGGCCAAAGGACCTCGGGATGATGCCCACCAGGGAAATCGAAGGCCACAGGGCACTGTAAGGCAGCAAGCTGCCTCCACCTCTGATGTGAATCCTGGGGACCCACCTAAACGTTGCGGTAGAGCTCGGAGAGCTAACAAGATTGAGAATCACTGAGAAGGCATTGCGAGGGAGGTGGGGGGGGCTGCACCATATGGAAGCTAGGGTCATGATTGTACACAATTAAAACACGTTACCCCGAGATATGTGAAGTTTCTGTCACATTAGTCCAAACTGTGGGCCTGCCTGAACATTCATCCCCCATTTCCCTCCGTCCTCTCCTGGCCCCAGCCCCCTCTCGATATGGTGGTCGGAGATCTGGGCCTGCGCCCCCCCCCCCCCCCCCCCCCCCCACCCCCCATAAGACATACCACATGTAGGTGATGGCTGTGAGCGTGATGTCAGCAGACTGACAGGAGTCAGGTGATGGTTTAGATTGAGGAGCATCATAGCTTAGCTCACAGTGATTTTCTAGACCATCCTGCCTTGTATATTGACCCGTTGACAGTGCCGACACAGGCCCACCGCCCTGGAGTGATGTAATCCAGAGCCTGAGTAGGTGGGACAGGGTGGTTTGGCGCAGGAGGGTGGAGAATGGTAGGGGCGGGGGAGGGGGGGGAGGGAGAGGCAGATCGGGTGGGGGATGTCATAATATACACGCAGGTATACGATGGTGCACAGACAGGCAGTGATTGACACACAGGATGACCAGTGAACACACAGAACACCGCAGCCAATCACCAGACAGGACACGACCACTATAAAGCCAGAGGGCACTAGTTTTCCCGCTCTCTAGGGATCCAGCCTCTGAGACAGTCAGAGCCCGTGAGCAGCAACTGGAACATACACCATGTGGTAGTAAGATAGTCTGGTCAGGTTAGCCTCAGGTCTCCAGTCAAGTCAGCATAGTGTCAACCAACAGTTAAATTATGTATGATAGTTAAGCGTTCAATAATATCAAGTTGCATTTCTTCAAGTGTTGGAAGCCTGTCTCTCTCACTGCTGCAGTAAACGCAGTCCTCGCAGACCTGGCATACCCAACACATCAGGGGAGGGGGGAATAGGTAAGGGGCGTGGGTGGGATGGGGAGAGGGTGTGTGATGGCGGATGAAGCCACATCCGATGAGAAGCGGGTAAGAACAAGTGCCTCCCTGGCCCTCTGGCATGTTGGACCCTCTCCGTCGCTGCCTGTCCTCCATCCTCCAGCTGCTGCCACTGCTCCTCCCTGGACTCATCCTCCAACCCCTCCTGATCTGGCTCCTCCTCTGATGAGGCCACACGCTCCTCCTCCTTCACCTCCAGCACATTGCCCCGCTGCTGTGCAGGTTGTGGAGGGCACAGTAGACCACCACAAAGTGCGTGACCATCTGGTGGTGTATTGCAGTGCACCACCAGAGGGGTCAAGGCATCGGAACCGCATGTACAGCACCGCTCAATGACAGGCTCGGTGGCCACTTGGGCCTCATTATATCGGATCTCTGCATCGGTCTCTGGCCTCTGTACTGGGGTCATCAGTCAGGTCCTAAATGGGTACCTTTTATATCCCAAGAGCCAACCAGTCATCCTGGGGTGTCCCTCAAAGACACCGGGAATATCCGACTGCCCCAGGATGTAGCTGTCGTGCACACTCCCGGGAAAGCGTGCATATGATCTGGAGATCATGGTGATGGTCACACAAGTTGGATGTTCAGGGAATTGAACCCCTTCCTATTTATGTAGGGCACTCCCTGACGTCCCAGTGCGCAGAAGGAGACATGTATGCCACATATTAACCCCTGGGCCTGGGGCATCCCAGCGATGGCGGAGGATACTGTTGCCCTGGCGTCTTGATAGGCATGGTCCAGGTCAAAGTTAACGGGCAGGATTTTACGATCGCCGACGCCGAAATCATGTTTGGCGATTGGCCGGAGAATCCATTTTTAAGCCGGAATCGGGGGCAGCGCTGTTTTTACGATGCTCCGCTCCCTCGAGTACAGCGTAGTCGAGGAGTACGCCACACGTAGGCGGGACGGCCTCAGGTCGTCACATGAGGCCCTCCCCCTATGCTCCGCCCCTGATGGGCCGAGTCCCCAACGGTGGGTGGCACGTGCCCTCTCACTTTTCGGGGACCTCACGTGGCGGCTGCAGACTGTGTCCTGCAGCGCCACAGCCAGGGGGGGGAGGGTGGGGTGGGGGAGCCCTTCCTCTGGAAGGATGGCTTCGGCGGGGGCTGGGGGAACTGGTGGGGGGTGTTCCGGGGGTGGCGAGGGGTTTATGGGAGGCAGTGTTTGGCAGGCCGGGTCCACGTGCGGCCGGTGCCAAATTGTACGGTGCCGCCGCCGCCGTGCGCATGCGCGGCCACGGACCCGACAATTCTGCGTCCGTAGAAATTGCCTTACAGAATGACCCATCCCTCCCACTGACCACATGTCCATTCTCCCGCAGTCCATCCTGGGTGGCTCCCTCTGCTAACTCCGAGGAGACTCCTCGGAAGAGAGCTCCAAGGATACCAACATAGTCACTGCACAGCTGTCATCCCCACCCTGCACCAGTGCAGATGCACACACCTCGGTGGGACATGTTAGTGGTCAAGCTTCTGGGGCACAATTTGGTGAGCACCACATTGCTGCTGATGTACATCAGGTGGAGGCAGGGACCCCCAGATCAGACAGCAGTTGGGGGTCTGCTGGATCCCAGGACCCAGCTAGGTCTCGACCTGATGCTGAGCACGTGGAAATGGGTTACCCGGAGCAGATGTGGATGATAGGGAGCGGCTGGGACGATCAGAGGGAGATGTCAGTGTCACTGATCCATAGCAACTTGGAGGCGTGCCAGAGGCTATGGGTGCAGACGATGGCATCTGCAATGAGTGGCACCTAAACCAACACTGCTAGGGTGGCGACTGGGGGAGGCAGCACCACTAAGAGTGGTATATTGTACAGCACATTAAACAACTATTTGCACAGCCGTTCTGATGCTTCTGTCCCTTTCATCCGCAATGTTGGCTGACATCTGGACCCTTTGTCCATTTCTCCAGGCATTCCCCCCCCCACCCACCCCTCTCCCCATGACATTCACCCACCCTCCGGCTGTGGACATGTCCCCGGAGCTGTATCTCCTGGATGTTCGGGTGTTGGCTGCTGAGTGTGTGGTGCTGCCTCCTGCAGTGTTCAAGCACATTGTCCCGGCAACAAGGTGTGATTAGGATGCTGGGCAATGACTCCCACATGCTACATGGCCCGCCCACCAACGGGGATCCACTTGGTTTGTGTGAAGTGCTCACTTAACTATGATTGCCAATTCCCTATCAGCAATATCCTCAGCCGCATGGCCGGATGCTTCAGCAGTCGGTCGGGGTTATGGGTGATCGGTGGGGCAGATGGGCAGGGACAAGATCCCCCTAGAATGGGTACATATGATCCAGGGGTTGTCATGGTGGTGCCACAAGCGATTGCCCTCCGGTTGCCCCCATGGCGCCTTCCCCCCACTCCCCCATGGTGGCCTACTCCTGCAGAGGGTCCCCCACCCCCGCTGAGCACTTGGGTGGCAATCCTAGCACCCCAGGGCTCTTTGCCTGTGATCAAAGATGGCTACTCACCTCCTTGGCTCCCCACAGAAGTCCTTCCACCAGGTTCACGTTTTTCAAAAGGAGTGCTAATCGGTGCCAGGAATTTCGCCTTCGGGAGCAGGCTGGTTGCATCGGAAACTGTTTGGCGCCCAGCACGGATCTTGCTTTTGGACTTACCCGCTATTCACCGACCTCGTTACGCTTAAAGCGCAACGAGGCCGGACAATCTTGCCAATTGTGTTCTGTGCCTGTTACTCAACAACCTTTGCCTTCCATCAGTAAGCCCCTTTGTTCACACTGGAAACCTCCAGTGTGTGTCTCAAGTCACCACATTGGCAGCGGGGTCAATATTTTCGATCACAGCTGACAGACATGGGGGAAGGAAAGAGCAGTTGAGGGAGTTGAGAGGCTCCTGCAAGAATCTGCAATCATTTAAATTGTGAGTGAAAATACCTCGTTGACAAATCCAAGGGGCTGAGGATTGGAGTCAGTACATCGAAGGGCTCTGCTCTTTTTGATGAGATCACAGGTGAGGACAAGCAGAAGGTGATACTTCTGACAGTTTGCATGTCCCAGAAGTATAATTTGATAAGAAATCTCAAGCCCCGGAGGCACCCGGCTCAAAGACCTTTGACCAGATAGTGAAAGTGACCAAAGGACACTTAAACCCAAGACCTGTGATTATCAACATTATAAGTTTAGCTCTGCAGTGAGGCATGAAATGTTCATCTCAGCCTTCATAGCCAGGCTTCGTGATGTGGATCTCCCCTGTGTTGGGCAAGATCCAGATCGGCATAGCTAAATAAGCCTTTAGGCGTACCTCTTCTAGTTTAGTTGCCAGTTTAGTACTGGCCCACACAAATGGGGCCAGTCGTAACACTAACTGGGGAGGCCGCGGGTAGTCAGGGCCAGGGCAGGGCAGTACCGTGGCACTCCCGCAGGCACACGGACAACTTGGCAATGCCAGCCTGGCACCTTGGTATTACCATCTGGGCACCCTGGCAGTGCTACCCAGGCACTCTGGCAGTGCCACCTGAGCACATTGGCAGTGCCAGCTTGCAGTGCCAAAGTGTCCAGGTGCTAGGTTGCCCATGTCAGGGGTCAGGCCCGCTGCTGCCTTACCCATAAGAGGTGGGGTGAGGGGGGCTCGAGGACCCTGGAAGAGGTAAGTTCTGTGAAGTGGGGGGGGGGGGCCGCGGCTCCGGAGGCGCCGGTGAGGGGAGGGTTGAAAGATCGGAGCTGTCTTTAAAAATAGCGCCCCGAACCATGAGTACCCTTCCTGCACTGGCGAGAGAAGACTAAAGTGTGGCCTCAACAGGCATTCCTAGCCAAGGTAAAAAAAACTGTGGCCTACAGTTATGCTTTCCAGCACAGCCCAGCACACAAATTGGCAATGGAAATGCATTAAGAAACCTGCTGCTGCCAAAGAACTTTCTGCCGCCATCAGTACCCCAGGAGATCATACTGGCTTTAAACTTCCTAGACACACTGCCAGACATATCTAAAACTGGACCCAAAGAGACTCCAAACTTTCAAAGATGAAAAGAACAATAAAGACTGGGTGGCACTACGAGAAATCTGAGCAAATAAGTGTGGTAATCAGTATTAGAGGTATTACGGTACTCTGTAATGCCGGAAGACCATTGGTGTAGAAGGTACTCTGTTCTCATTGGTTAAGCCTGTCTGCTGGCTCCGCCCAGCAAGGCGCGGTATAAGAGCCTGTGTCGCCCCAGCAGCTGCCTTCTGTGCCTGCGCTGCTGGGGGAAACATCTTGTGTAATAAAGCCTTCAATTGTCTCCAATCTCGCTTCTGGAGTTATTGATCGAGCATCAATTTATTACACTAGATTTTTAAGAATGGAGCTCCGAATCAAGCCGGAGTGTATGCAACTCAGCCCCCACGCGGCAAACTCAGCGGCAACCTTCAATCACTGGCTGGCGTGCTTCAACGGATATATTGGGACGGCCGAAAACACACCCACGGAAGACCAGAAACTACAAATTCTGCACTCGAGGATGAGCCCAGAGACCTATACCCTCATCGAGGATGCGGACGACTTTGAGGCCGCAATGGATCTGCTGAAAGGACATTATATTCGCCCTGTAAACCAGGTCTACACCCGACAGCTACTAGCGATGAGGTGCCAAATCCCTGGGGAATCGCTGAAGGAATCCTACCGTGCGCTCCTGGTGTTGGGGAGAAACTGCAGCTGCCCGCAAGTTTCGGCGGGCGACCACACAGATCTTTTGATCCGGGACGCTTTTGTTGCAGGTATGCTGTCCTCCCAAATCTGGAGAAAGAGACACTAGGCCTCAAGGAGACACGGGCCCTTGCCAGCTCCCTGGATGTGGCCTCTCGAAACGCCCGCGCTTATGTCCCCGACCGAGCGGCAGCCCCCTGGGCAGCGTGGAACCCCCCCGCGGCCGACCCCGATGCATCTGCCATCCCTCCACAAGCTTGTGCTGCGAGATGGCCTGGCAACCCCGGGGGGTCCCGCTGCTATTTTTGCGGGCAAGCCAAGCACCCCAGGCAGCGACGTCCGGCCCGCTCATCCTTCTGCAAAGGATGCGGCAAAAAGGGCCACTTCGTGGCGGTATGCCAGGCCCGGGCGGTCGCTGCGATCCTAGGAGGCGAATACGGACCGCCATCATAACCCCCTCCACGGGCCCTGTGCGGCCAGCGGGCGCCGCCATCTTCCTCATCCAGAGCCACGTGCGGCCTCCGGGCACCGCCATCTTGTCTCTCGGACACCACGTGCGATGGATGGGAGCCGCCATCTTGTACACCCCCAGCCATGTGCTACCAGTGGGCGCCGCCATCTTGGCTGGGCTCCCAGGACCCCAATTCAGATGACCACACACCGCCTGAAGAAAACATCCAACTGCTGCCACGACTAGCCTCAGTGACCCTGGACCAGTCGCGGCCCCGAACACTCTCGACTGCAACGACGACGGTGCTCATCAATGGGCATGAGACATCCTGTCTGATCGACTCTGGGGAGCACGGATAGCTTCATACACCCCGACACGGTGAGGCACTGTTCTCTCCCCGTTCACCCAGTTAACCAAAAAATCTCCTTGGCCTCCGGGTCTCATTCAGTAGAAATCAAGGGGTTTTGCGTGGCGAATCACACGGTCCAGGGAAGGGAGTTTAAAAACTACCGGCCCCACCTCTGCGCTGCCACACTCCTAGGGTTAGATTTTCAGTGCAACCTCCAAAGCCTAACTTTCAAATTCGGCGGCCCTTATACCCCCTCTCACTATCTGCAGCCTCGCGACCCTCAAGGTCGATCCGCCTTCCCTGTTTGCGAACCTCATCCCGGATTGAAATCCCGTCGCCACCAGGAGCAGATGGTACAGTGCCCAGGACCGGACCTTTATTAGGTCGGAGGTCCAGCGATTACTGAGGGAAGGTGTCATTGAGGCTAGCAACAGTCCCTGGAGAGCTTAAGTAGTGGTTGTAAAGACCGGGGAGAAGCATAGGATGGTCATAGACTATAGCCAGACCATCAACAGATATACGTAGCTTGACGCGTACCCTCTCCCCCGCATATCTGACCTGGTCAACAGGATCACGCAATAAAAGGTATTTTCTACGGTGGATCTAAAGTCCACCTACCACCAGCACTCCATCCGCCCTCGCGACCGCAAATACACTGCTTTCGAAGCAGATGGGCGGCTCTACCACTTCCTAAGGGTTCCCTTCGGTGTCACTAATGGAGTCTCGGTCTTCCAACGAGAGATGGACCGAATGGTTGACCGGTACGGTTTGCGGGCCACATTCCCGTATCTTGATCATGTCACCATCTGCGGCCATGACCAGCAGGACCACGACACCAACCTCTGAAATTCCTCCATACCGCAAAAATCCTTAACCTCACATATAACAAGGATAAATGCGTGTTCAGCACCGACCGCCTAGCCATTCTCGGCTACGTGGTGCATAATGGAGTTATAGGCCCACACCTGAACTCATGCGCCCCCTTATGGAGTTCCCCCTCCCTCACTGCTCCAAGGCCCTGAAAAGCTGCCTAGGGTTTTTCTCTTACTGTGCCCATTGGGTCCCCAACTATGCGGACAAAGCCCGCCCGCTGATCTAATCCACGTTTTTTGCCGTGTCGACAGGCGTTCAGCCACATCAAAGCAGACATTGCAAAGGCCACGATGCACGCCATCAACGAGTCCCTCCTCTTCCAGGTCGAGAGCGACGCGTCCGACGTAGCTCTGGCGGCCACCCTCAACCAAGCGGGCAGACCCATGGCCCTCTTCTCACGCACCCTCCACGTGTCAGAAATCCGCCATTCCTCAGTTGAAAAGGAGGCTCAGGCCATAGTAGAAGCTGTGCGGCATTGGAGGCATTACCTGGCCGGCAGGAGATTCACCCTCCTCACTGACCAACGGTCGGTTGCTTTCATGTTCGATAATTTACAGCGGGGCAAGATAAAAAACGACAAGATCTTACGGTGGAGGATCGAACTCTCCACACACAACTATGAGATCTTGTATCATCCCGGGAAGCTAAACGAGCCCCCTGATGCCCTATGCACATGTGCCAACGCACAAGTGGACTGCCTCCGAGCCCGCCACGAGGACCTCTACCACTGGGGGGTCACTTGATTCTTCCACTTCATCAAGACCTGCAACCTGTCCCTACTCCATCAAGGAGGTCAGGACAGCCTCCAGGAACTGCCAAATCTGCGCGGAGTGCAAGCTGCACTTTTACAGGCCAGAGAAACGCATCTGATAAAGGCTTCCCGTCCCTTTGAACGCCTCAGTACGGACTTCAAAGGCCCCCTCCCCTCCATCAGCAGCAACACGTACTTCCTGAACATGATTGATGAGTACTCCAGGTCCCCATTCGCCATCCCTTGCCCCGACATGACCGCAGCCACCGTCATAAAAGCCCTCCACAGTATCTTTACGCTGTTCGGTTTCCCCGCCTACATACACAGCGATAGGGGGTTCTCCTTTATGAGCGACAAACTGCGTAAATTCTTGCTCAGCAAGGGCATTGCCTCGAGCAGGACGACCAGTTACAACCCCCGGAGAAATGGACAGGTAGAGTGGGAGAACGGAACGGTCTAGAAGACCGTCCTACTGGCCCTACGGTCCAGGAATCTCCCAGTCTCCCGCTGGCAGGAGGTCCTCCCGGATGCCCTCCACTCCATCCGGTCACTGCTGTGTACCACGATCAACCAAACACCTCACGAATGTCTCCTTGTCTTCCCTAGGAAGTCCTCCTCTGGGACCTCGCTCCCCACCTGGCTGGCAGCTCCTGGACCCATCCTGCTCCGCAAACACGTGCGGGCGCACAAATCGGACCCATTGGTCGAGAAGGTCCATCTCCTCCACGCTAACCCTCAGTACGCCTATGTAGCGTACCCCGACGGCCGACAGGATACGGTCTCCCTATGGGACCTGGCGCCCGCTGGATCCCCACCCCCACCCCCACCACCAGTCCCATCCTCCCTCCCACCGGTGCACCCCACAGCCGCCCCCTTCCCAGGTGGATCGGTTCTCCCACCTGTCCCGTCGAGGGGTGATGAAGCAGCTGCCAAAGAAGCCGAAGCCACGCTCCTGGAGCCACAGACGTCCGAGCCGTCGCCTGCATCACCACTAATGCTACGACGATCGCAGAGGATGACCAGTGCCCCCGATCGACTAATTGCTTCGTTCTGAAATGTAAATAAATTTTGTAAATAGTTGCGATGTAACGAGGCAAAACACTGTACGGAGGTATACCAGGTACCTTCATAACCTTAACTTATACCACTCTGTAATGCGAGGCCACCAACCTTGCCGGAGCCACCACCTCCGCTGGACTTTTATTTAACAGGGGGTGAATGTGGTAGTCAGTATTAGAGGTATTACAGGACTCTGTAATGCCGGAAGACCATTGGTGTAGAAGGTACTCTGTTCTCATTGGTTAAGCCTGTCTGCTGGCTCCACCCAGCAAGGCGGGGTATAAGAGCCCGTGTCGCCCCAGCAGCTGCCTTCTGTACCTGCGCTGCTGGGGGAAACATCTAGTGTAATAAAGCCTTCAATTGTCTCCAATCTCGCTTCTGGAGTTATTGATCGAGCATCAATAAGGCCCTACTTCACTCTTCAGGATGTGCAGACATGTGAGGATGGCGTGATTCTGTGGGGGTTATGAGTAGGTGTTCCTCCTCCAGCCAGGGGGCCCCACTTTCAAGAGCATCATATCGCCCACCCGGGTCAGACAAAGATGAAGATGCTGACACACAACTATGTTCAGTGGCCAGTCATAGATAAAGCCATTGAAGAATTGATGCAACAGTGCCACCCTTGCCAAATGCAGCAATCCCTGTCTCTGGCTGCCACTCTTCACCCTTAGGAATGGCCAGGTTGCCCATGGACCCATGTCCATGTTGACTACATGGACCCTTTTATGGGCAATATGTTTTTAGTCCTGGTGGATGTCCATTCTAGTGGTTATCGGTTCAAGAGATGCGAATCATGATTTCGGTGGATGTATTTGCCATTCATGGACTTCCCGAATCCATCATTTCAGGCAATGGAACCCCTTTTACCGTCAATAATTTCCAGGATTTTGTACAAGAAAATGGCAAACAACACATGTGGATGGCCCCTTACCGTACCCACCCAGCATCTTAACGGTTTGGCTGAGCACCGTTCAGACCTTCAGAAATGCAATGAGAGAGCAATCGGATAAACCACTTCACCAGCGGCTCCACCACGTGGGTCATACCTGCTGAGTTACTTATGGACCGTCGGTTGACAATGCGGTTGCATCTTGTATTTCCAAATTTGGCGGGGAGGGTGGAGGCACGTCAGGCCTCCCAAAAGAGTCATCCGTTAAAGCAGAGGGGCGACAGGTCATTCCAGGTGGGAGACCCGGTTTTGGTCCATAATCATGCTTCAGGTCTGCCTTGGTTAGGAGGATGGGTTGTGGTCCATCAGGGCTGATGACATATGTGGTCAGTGTCAACAGGAAGACCGTCAGAAAGCATGTCAACCACTTGAGGAGTAAACAAGTCCCATCAGCATTGTGAACACTCCTGTAACTCCATCTGGCCAAGAGGAGCCAGGGGCTCCTGAATCTACTCAACCAGCTGCACTCGTCAAGGCCGGTGAGGCCAGCTCACCTATTGTTCAGGAGGTTCCTCCTGAGGTGACACGGACTGTTGACACTTCCGTAGGCCAGAGGTCTCTGCCTGAGACTGTAGCAGGGCTACGAAGTTCCAAAAGGCCTGGAAATCTCCAGAGCTGATTGACTTTTTGATGGACTCTCTCTCCCCTGTTGAATCACATACCATTTATAACTTCTGTATATAGTTTTTTGTAATAAGGGACTTAAGTAGGGGGAGAATGTGATAGTGTGGCCCCTTTAAGGGGGCGAATTCCGTGAAGCATAAGACTAGCTTGGGGCCAATTGCATGGCAGCACACAAATCCCGACCAATAGGGAGTTTACACGGGGCCCTGGGAGCAGGACCCCGGGCAGTGTGGATGAGGGAGCAGAAGTGTAAAGAGCTGTTATATTTTATTCTGTACTTGCTTTAGGGCAGCACGGTGGCGCAGTGGGTTAGCCCTGCTGCCTCACGGTGCTGTGGTCCCAGGTTCGATCCCGGTTCTGGGTCACTGTCCGTGTGGAGTTTGCACATTCTCCCCATGTTTGCATGGGTTTCGCCCTCACAACCCAAAGATGTGCAGGCTAGGTGGATTGGCCATGCTAAATTGCCCCTTAAATGGAAAAAATGAATTGGGTACTCTAAATCAGGCATTGTCAAACTCGGGGGTGGGTTTCGGGCAGGTGTCGGGAGGGTCGCGGAGCCGTCCACTGCGGTGCTCCCAATCACGTAACTCTGCGCGCAACAGCCGCAGCAGTTGGCTGCAAGCGGCCTTCAAAATGGGCGTGAACATGTAAAGAAAATGTGGCCGCACTGCGCATGCGTGCTCGGTCATTGGCGCGCAGGCGCAAAACTATCCGCATGTGCGCCGATGATCGGACACGCATGCGCAGTGCGGCCGCTTTCTTTTTTAAACGGTCGCAGCTTTTTGTTTTTCAAGTTCGGGAGTGGTTTTATTCATTTATTTTATTCATTTAATTTTTATTTTTTCCATTTATTTTATTCATTAAATTTTTTATTTTTTTTTACAAGTTCTGGGGGCTTCATTTGATAAAATTTTACCAGAAAAAAATGCAGTACTTTGGACAGATGGAGACTCCATACTTTCCGACACCGGAAGGCTTCACCTTCATCCAACATGTTCCATTGGAGGAGCGTGTACGAGGGTCAAAGGGACCCAAAACCATTTCCTCCATTTTCGTCAGCAGTAAACAAGGTAAGAGAAAATGGTGGGTCGCGCAGGTCGGCCGGTGTGGGTCGCGAAGATCGGCCGGGTTGGGTCCCGAATGTTGGCCGGTTGGTAAAAATGGGTCCCCGGAAAAAAAGTTTAAAGAACACGGCTCCTAATTTATATTTTTTAAAAATGTCTTTGTTTTTCATTAATAAACCCCTTTGTTAACTACTGGAAGCCTCCAGTTTATGTCTCGAGCTAACACAACTATATTTGTCTTCTGACTGAGTTTCTTAAAATCATAATGAATGTTTTACTAACTATTATATTAAGAATTGCACAATATTTCAGACCAGCAATGAAAAGCAATGGATTTTTAAATAACTTTAAGCTACCATAAAATGTGGTTTATATGCTGCACCTGCACTTAGTTTATGGTTGCAACTCCGGTACTTATATCCTTTCTCTAGTGAATGAATGTAAATCAAAGATCAAACTATTGCATTAGTTTGACTGGTGTACCAGGATCATCCAAATGAGGGAAAAGGGCCATAGATTTTACCAACGGCAGCCTTCTTAAACAAGCATTGTTTCACTAACGGATTAACCTTGGTCAAAGACATATTGCTGTGCTATTAGCTTGCTTTTGTATCTTTTATGATTGATGATTAACGAATGTAAGAGATGTAGGCACGCTCAATCTTATCAAGCAGCTATAAACATGCTTATCTTTGCGATTTTCTCTCTGATAAGAGCAGCCTTTTTTCTTATGTATTTTAAGATTCATTGAAATATATTGCTACACCAGTTTTTCAAATTCGGTTGAACTGTAGGACAATTCCAATATTTGTGTTCTAAGATTGGCTGATGACTCAAAAAGGATGGAACAAGTAAAATGAATGGGAAAATATTCAAATAAAAACTGTTGGTTACAAGGCTACCTATCTTGAAGCATCCACACTCCCTAATTGTTTAATTATTGGTCTCCACCCATTAATCTCTGCCTGGGTGTGAGTAATAAGACCATAATCTGATTTGAACTTGATTGTAACCATAAACTCAGTCACAACACCACGAGGGGTTTGCACCCAGTGGACATTTTGTACAACATTTGGGCCTGAATGTTTGTTCTCGTGTTGGGTGCACAGAGACAGGCAAACTCCTGACTCCACAAACCTGATGTCCATAAAAGTGGCTCTGAATGTCAGATTTTCAGTCCGGGTGGGCGGACACCATAAAACTCAGGGCAGGTGACCCCAGAAGACACTGTGGGCCCCGACAAGGGTCGGGCCTACTGAAAGGCCCATTTGTGAGGTAGGCAGTCCATAGTGAAGTGTCAAGAGCAGCCAGAGGAAATTTCACTGACTCATCAGGTATGAGCAACTGTTAGCTGACCCTGGACAGAATTGCCCATCATTGGCATCCCCTCGGGAGAAATTGTCATTCTTGCTGCCTATTCACAGTGTATGCTGAAGAAGTAGTTAAACCATGAAATGGCTTCACAGGGCACAGCCACCAGTAGTGGGACTAGATATTCCTGCCCTACGTCAATGGACTTTTGGCTACTCTCCAAATTCTCCAGTCCCATCCATGCCAATGTCCACTCTCAGCCAATGTTTAGCATTAGGGAGGACCGATTTCCACTTTCAGCCAATGTTTAGCATTAGGGAGGACCCCTATCAGCTCTTGTTTCAAGGGATCATTAAATGCTTACAGGTTAGTTGCTGGTTGATTTCTTCTGACTGTAATACAATATGGTGCTTTCCATAGTTGTTTAATGTTATCAAAGCCTGTGGGGCATCCCACAGCTGTCCAAAGATATTTTACTGACTTTTATGGTTTCTGCAATAGTTATTAAATATGGCACACTAGTAGTCATTCACCTTGGAATATAGGATGACTTGGAGAATGACCAGAGGAGGGCAAATTGCTGGAAGAGGGAGGAGGAAGAGGGGAAGAAGAGGTTCAACATGTGGCCAGATGCACCCAAGGGATGTTCAGGGAGGAATTCTCCTACCAGAACCTCAGCGATAAGTAGTGTGTGAGATGCCTGCACTTCAGTAAGAATATCCTCACCAATACCTGCTCCTGCGGTAGCCACAACTGCGACCTCAGAGCGAGGAAAGAACAACACTACCCATGGCTGCAAAGGTGTCCATGGTGTTGAACGTTTGCTCATCTGGCTCCTTCACAGCAATGCTGGATATTTGCAACATCTCACAATTTGCTGTCTACTGTTGCATAAGGGAGGTTACTATTGGTTGACATCTAACTACATTTCAATCTCTCTTGCCAGAGAGAAGCAGGCAGAATAAGCACATGGCTTCAGTTGGACTGCAGGGTTCCCTCTGGTGCAAGGGATCATTGACTGTGTACATATTCATTTGCAGGCACCGTATTGGTTAAATGCTAAAATCATTGAACTGAGAAGGTATCATGGCGTTTACGTGCCTTTACTGAAATAAAATTATTCAAAAGATTGGAACACCAGATATGGTAGGAGGGTGCAATTCATTAAGTTTCATATTAAAACTGTGATATGAAAAATTACATTTTGGCAGATTTAGAGAAACAAATGTCTGAGAACAACATTTTATTAGTAACCTTTCAGGTATCTTACTCCTAATAGCATAATGTGTTAAACTTCAAGACTTATTATTAAGCTACAGGACAGCATTTAGGAGGTTTACTCTGTGTTGCGGTAGCAGATCCCATCTTAAAAAAAAGAAAGGCTGACACTGATCTAACACCCTCCACATCTCAGGGCATGACAAAGTGCTTTACAGCCAATGAACTGCTTTTGAAATGTCGTCATTACTGTAATGTAGGAAACTAGGTGGACAATTTGCCTAGAGCAAGCTCCCTCAGATAGCATTGTGGAATGACCAGGCCCTCTGGTTTTGAGTTTTGTTGAGAGGCCAACCTAAAAATGTCAAGTGCATCCTTTCTTGAACATTCAAGAATGCCCCTGCTCTTCAAATAGTCGAGTGGGATCTTTGACGTCCAAGTGAGAGGGCAGACAGGATCTCAGTTCAAGGTCTCATCTAATTACTGACTTATCTAACAGTGCAGCCTTCCCTCAGTCATGCACTGGAGTACCAGCCTAGATTTTATGCTCACAACCTTCTGACTCAGAGGTGGGGACGTTATCCTCCAAGTCATGGTTGGTCCAGTTTCATTTCTTCACATTGATTTCTACAGCAGAGCCGGCATGATGCCCACAACTTAAAAGTAACTCCTTTTTATTTTCCCTTGGGCTGTGAGCATCTCCGAGGCCAGAATATATTGAGCATCCTCAGTTGTTCTTAATCGGGTAGTGATAGCTGCTTACAACTGATGAATTATAAAATACCGACAGTGCAGAAGGAGGCTGTTTGGCCCATCGAACCCTCACTGACCCTCCAAAAGAGCACTCTACCTATGCCCAGTTCCCTGCCATTTCCTCGTAACCCCATGGAATGATCAGTGCCAATTCACCTAACCTGCACATCGTTGGACCGTGGGAGGAAACCGGAACACGTAGAGGAAACCCACGGAGACACAGGGAGAACTTGCAAACTCCACACAGACAGCCACCCAAGGCCAGAGCAAATCCGGGTCCTTGGCACTTTGGGGCAGCAGTACTAACTACTGTGCCACCATGCTTGTTCGGCCATTTTTCCAGCCTGGTCTAGTCACAGACCATGTTCGGATGCTATATTTCCACCCCTGAAAGACTTTAATGAACCAAATTGGCCTTTTACAACAGTTTGATATTTACAGGATTGTTATTAATGAGACCAATATTTTATTCCAGATTTATTAATTAATTGAAAATAAATTCCAAAGCTGCCATGATGGGATTTAAACTCACATCTCCAGAGTACTAGTCTAGGCCTCTGGATTGCAAGTCCATACTAAGGTCTATGTTGCCATATCCTTTTCAAGTTGTTGTCAATTTAAATAAATATTGAAACAGGACAATGGAAGAAGGCAGCAGAAAAAGGCCAGAGTTGCAACAGCTGGGCTGTGGAAGTGTCGTTTTAAATAAATAATTCAAAAGACTAGATTACCAGATATAAAAGGAGGATGTGATTCTTTAACTATCAAATAAAAACTGATCACAAAACAATTGTTCCATATTCCTTCATTAAACACATCTCAGAGTATAAAATGACACATAGAGTGGCAAAAATCAATGCGCTGGCATTGGTACTTTCTTCATCTTAATCTGAAAAAAAAATACATTAGCTTTTAAATTAGTTCTGAATTCATGTCAGAGTAAGGTGATGATGATTCTGTCAGCTCCACAGGACCCTCAATGTGATTCAATCTGGCTAGCTTCAGTGTGCTATTTGTACAGTGTGTGTGGGAAGTTCAAAGGGGCAACTCCATTTGGAAATTGTACAGAGCAATAAAGGGGCAGTGTGTCCAAAGGAAAGAACTTTCCAAACCAGTTTTTGTTCAGCTTGTTCCCTAATGCAAAGCTGTAAACCATTTTGAAATACATCATCATGTCCTTTTGAGATTTCAAGTAGTGCTTTCCCTCCTATTTTTCAAGCCGTTTGTGTTTTTCACCATTCAAGATATAAGGTGTCGATGAATACTGACCAGTATCAATATAAAATGCCTCAAATCTTAAAAATGTGGTGAATGGCATCCCTAACTCCTCATCTTCCTCCTTTCAATCTTGTTCTGCAGGTACTAATTCAGCTGCGCTAATACCTTGCACAAGCTACATTCTCCATGTATCAGGTTTTTAAATATCTGGAAGCACCACAACTGAATATAATCATGTCCTCTTTTGATGTACATGTGCACATATCTTTCGACATAATGATCAAAAGATCCACTTATTATTTTACTTTGATACTCCCAATCACAGGATTGCACACCAGAGCTTGAAACGGGGCAAAGAGCATGCAAGGAAATCAGATGGCATCTGAAATGGGTTGTCCACATCTGCCAATATTCAAGCTACAGACCAAGGCACAGCTGCCTGATAATGACGGAGGCGAATTGACTTGGCAGGGTAGAGTTCAGTAGGAGGAGGGACAGAGTTGTTCCTTCTTTTATAAAGAGACCTTCAGAAAACCACTACACTAAGTGATCAAGACTGCCAACATTTATATTTTCCATATTAGCACAGAGAGCATTTAGAGTATCAGCCAACTCACTGATAACATGGTATTGTGAAAATTACTCCCAAACCATTTCTGTAACATTGTCCACTGCGTTTTCTCAGCTAACATCATTGCAGTGTTGCTGTCTCAGCTCACTCAATCTGGCTGGATGGTTGTGAGCAACCAGTAGGTGAGATCTCGGCCGGAATTCTACAGCTGTTCGCTGGTTGCAGGATTCTCTGGTCCCGCTGGCAGCGCACCCCTGCTCATGGGTTTTCCTGCAGCATGGGATGGTTTCAATGGGAAATCTCATTGAGAAGCTGCAGGAGTCGAAAATCCTGCCACCAGAGAATGTTGTGGCCAAATTCGCTGTCCTCGCTAGCAGCAGTAACGGGGCGGACTCGCAATGGAGAATCCAGCCCCTCCTCCATAGGATGCTTTCCTACAGCAATGCATACAAGCAGGAGTCTTTACCCCGGAGAGAGCAAGGAGATTCTAGCTTCCAAACTGCACATAAAGTGGGCTGCAATGCCCATAGGCTAAGGAAGAGGCCAATGATTCCACCTCCTTATCACTATCCAGTGATCTTCTGGTGGAAAGTACACATTCACTAAGACGAGGATTGATGCGGTACGAGGAATATCTTGCTAGATTAACCTGCCACTGCTCAGTCAAGGTTCAAACATGAAGAACGTCTACAATTCCGAAGAAGAGCCATTCAATGCAAAACATTCGCTGTTTCCCTGTCCACAGATGTTGCCAGACCTGTTGAGCTTAGTTGGCATTTTCCATTTTCATTTCAGATTTCCAGCACCTGCAGTATTTTGCTTTTATTGTGAAGAAGAATGTCGACTTGGGCAAGGTGCAGGAGTGTTGTTGGTCATATTGAACTGTATACTGACATGAGCTATTGCCTTGAGGAGAGGAGGTGAGAATATTGTGAGAAAACAAAAAAAAAACTAGAAAGAAGAGCATGGCATTTGATAAAGTGGTAGATAAATTATCTTGTGTATAAACCAGGCATGAGGCCAATGTGGGAATAAAGTAAAAGCGTTACTCGGTATTATAAATCACCAATTTAATACGACACATGCTTTGTGCACGATCAACACAAATGCTTTGGTTCAAGCAATCTCAGCAGTTTTTTTTTGTGTCAACAGTCATAAACTACTAAAATGATATAGCTGCTAGTTGGACATAGGCTCTCAAGGCCAGACAGCATTTGGAAGGTATTCTCCATTCTCTCTAGCTACAGACAAGCTGTTACAGAGCAGCCCTGATTTCCATGCATGTTTTTTTTTTGTTTATTTAAGTTTTTTGACACCAAACCCCCGCAGGCAAATGGGCAATTCTGTTTTTCAATCCATTCTCTAAGTTTACCATTCCTTCTTCCCCACCCACATCCCACACATCTGCACACGCTCTGTGCGAAAAACGCGCCAGCTTTGATCTGACTTCTTGCCAACAGCAAAGCTCAGTGACACTGACAAGTGTTACTCTGCCTGTCGGCTTCTAGCCACTGCATTAATAGAGCTGGAAGTGAGGGTGGAAGTGGGATCATGACTGCAAAGTGACTCCGAAAATAAATCAGAAAGATTTACATCCTGTACGGTTTGCATGGTGTTTCCCTGCGCTAGATTGCTTGAGTAATGAGAAGTAATTCAGCAGGCTGTGTTTGGAGCCAGAAATTGCAGCAAGAGGGCTGTCTCTGAATTTCCAGTCATTCCAGTTTTTAACATGTTTTACAGCTGGTCTCCATGGAGTTTGCCATTTCAATACTTGGAAGACTTTTGGAATAGCCTGATGGCATCAGCTGGTCAATGTGGTGGGAGTTTCCTTCTGTAAAGGGGCTCTATATTCCATCCTTATTTTATTGCTGCACGACATCAATGAAGGGATTATTGGCCCTTCGATGCAGTACAGTCTCCACTGACAACTATTGCACCCGGCCTGAGCTGAGATGATTTTGTTTCTGTGACTGCACAGCATTTGAGTATTACAATTCCAAAATGTACTGCCCAGCACTGCTGAGTGAGGCACGATCAATTGCACAAAGAATTGAGTTGGGTACAACTGAGGCTTTATTGCTCTAAGATGTGTGGTCTTCCACAGCAGCTGGCGAAATGGCTGCAGCATGGAGGACACACATATTTATATTCTGCCTACTGGGCGGAGCCAGCAGGCAGGGTCTACCAATGTACCTGTAGTACAGGTCCTACCGTACATCACCTAATAGAGGTGCAACAGTGGTTTACCACATTCACCCCCTGTTAAAATTGAGTCCGGCGGGGGGGGGGTGGAGAACTATATACAACAATGGGTTTCTTTTTACAGTTACATTTACAATTTTTGGGGAAAAAAATGTCTTTTGAAGTACAGTGGACCAGTTAGAGGTTTAACCGGTCCGGGATCTTGATGTGCCGCTGGGAGCGACGTAGTGGTGCCGGTGATGCCGATGCTGGTATGGTGTCCGGAGCCTCCGGGAGCGTGCCAAAATCCTCTTCATCCTCAAGCATGGGCAGGGGAAGGACGGATGGTCCCAGGCGGGGGGGTTGCTGCTGGGAGCGCCGGGGAAGGCGAGGGTGGTGACGGGCCGGGGGTGTGTGTGTGTGTGTGTGTGTGACCTGCTGGTGCCAGGTTCCTGAGGGGGACAGTATCCTGGCGGCCTTCGGGGTATGCCACGTAGGCATACTGGGGGTTTGCATGGAGCAATTGCACCCTTTCCACCAATGGGTCGGCCTTATGGATTCGGACATGCCTACGGAGCAGGACGGGTCCTGGAGCTGCGAGCCAAGTCGGGAGCGACACCCAGGATGTGGACTTCCTGGGGAAGGCAAAAAGACGTTTACGGGGTGTGTTGTTAGTGGCGGTGCACAGTAGTGACCGAATGGAGTGTAGTGCATCAGGGAGGACCTCCTGCCAGCAGGAGGCCGGGTGGTTCCTGGACCGTAGGGCCAGTTGGACGGCCCTCCATACCGGCCCAGTCTCCCTCTCTACCTTTCCGTTTCCCCAGGGGTTGTAGCTTGTCGTTCTGCTGGAGGCGATACCCCTGCTGAGCAGGAACTGACGCAGCTCATCACTCATGAATGAGGATCCCCTGTCACTGTGGATGTAGGCGGGGAAACCGAACAGAGCGAAAATTGTGTTGAGGGCTGTCATAATATACACCAGTATATCATGGTGCAGACACACACAATGATAGACACACAGCAAGACCAATCAACACAAACAACACCGCAGCCAATCACCAGTTAGAGCACACTCACTATAAAGACAGAGGGCATCAGTTTTCCCGCTCATTCGGGATGCAGCCTCTCAGAAGGACAGAGCTTACAGCTTACAGCACAGATCTTCACCATGTGCTGAGTGCATAGACTGGTTAGGATAGGCATAGGTCTTTAGTTTAATCTAACAGCGTGTTAACCCACAGTGAAAGTATGTTCAACAGTTTCTAGCTCAATAAAATAGTGTTGTTCTATTTTAAGTGTTGATGGCCTGTATGTGTTTCACGGATCCAAATCATGGTACCAGTAGTTGAGGGATGTTAGAACTTCTTAGACTTACCTGCAAGTGATCTGCCTTCCACCAGCATACAGCCATCCTGCAAGATGGACAGCGTCCGCCCACCGCCGCCGCTCCGCATCACCGGTAACCTAGGGGCCAACTGGAAGATATTCAAACAACGCTTCCAGCTCGACCTTGAAGCCACAGACCGGGAAGCTGCCTCAGACACCAGGAAGATTGCTCTCTTCCTATCCATGGCCGGGGATCATGCCATCCACATTTTCAATTCTCTCACCTTTGCTGATGGTGAAGATAAATCAAAATTCAAGACGCTCTTCCTTAAGTTTGACAGTCACTGTGACATCGAGGTGAATGAATGTTTTGAGCGCTATGTATTCCAACAGCATTTGCAGGATGAGGATGAACCTTTCCAGTCCTTTCTCACCCTACTCCGCATCCTTGCGCAGTCCTGTAATTACGGGTCCACCTCCGACTCCATGATACGCGACCAGATCGTTTTCGGTGTTCAGTCGGACCCCTTACGCAGCAGCTCCTCAAGGTAAAGCAGCTCACCCTAGCGATTGCCACCGAGACCTGCGTGCTACATGAACATGCCACTCGTCGGTATTCCCACATCCAAGCGGCTGAAACGGCGTGGCAAGGTCCCCATGAGGCAGAACGGGCCCAAGCAATTGAGCAACTCCAGGGCCTTAGCCTGGATGAGGGCGGCCATTTTGCAAGCTTTCCGTGGACTCCCGCGCTTGTGCGCCCCGAACGAGGGGACGGCGATGTCGACGAACGTACTGCGCAGGCGCGCACGTATGAACGCACCGCGCATGCGCGGCGGCGCAGAGAACGTACTGACGCTGCAACGTGCGGCAACTGTGGCTCCGCCCACTTAAAGCGGCAATGTCCTGCCAAATCCCGGCGATGCCTGTGATGTGGCAAACTTGGCCACTATGCTGCTGTACGCAGATCAGCTCAGCGCAGATTATAATGGCAATGCCATTGCTGCCAGCGGCTCATGCCAACTTGAAGTGACGCACAGGTCATCCAAAGCCACCCTTCCCTTTGAAATCGTGGGCTCCTCGAAAGCCTCCCTGCTTGGCGCGCAGGCATGCAAGCTGTTGAACCTAGTTCAGAGAGTTCACTCTCTCTCTCCTGCTGACGCGTCTGCCTTGCAGGACACTGACTTCAGGGCGCAGCTCGACTCCATTATCAACCAGTACCACAACGTCTTCGAGGGCATGGGCACGCTCCCGTCCACCTACAAGATTTTATTAAAACCGAATGCCACGCCTGTGGTGCACGCACCTCGCAGGGTTCTAGCACCCCTTAAGGACCGCCTCAAGCAGCAGCTGCAGGACCTCCAGAACCAAGGAGTCATTTCCAAAGTCACGGAACCGACCGACTGGGTCAGTTCCATGGTATGTGAAAAAAGCCTTCCGGCAAATTGAGAATTTGCATTGATCCCAAGGATCTAAATCGCAATATTATGAGAGAGCACTATCCAATTCCCAAGCGCGAAGAGTTCACATGTGAGATGGCTCGCGCCAAGATCTTTACCAAACTCAACGCCTCAAAAGGATTCCGGCAAATCCAGCTCGATAAATCCAACAGGAAACTCTGCATGTTTAACACCCCCTTTGGAGGATATTGTTACAACAGGATGCCGTTTGGGATCATCTCTGCATCAGAAGTGTTCCATAGGATTATGGAACAAATGATGGAAGGTATTGAAGGTGTTCGCGTCTATGTCGATGACATACTCATTTGGTCACCACCCGCAGGTGCATGTTAGTCGCCTCCAGCGGGTATTCAGACGTATACATGTGCATGGCCTCCACCTCAACAGGGCCAAATGCTGTTTTGGTCAGACAGAACTTAAGTTCCTCGGGGAACACATCTCCCAATTGGGTGTGCAGCCGGACGCGGACAAGGTAGCTGCCATCACAGCTATGAAAACACCAGAGGACTAGAAGGCGGTCCTCCGATTGCTGGGCATGGTCAATGTTTTAGGAAAATTCAACCCTAACCTCGCCTCTCATTCCATGGTTCTCAGGAGCCTGGTCAGGAAGACGACAGACTTCCGATGGCTCCCTGCCCACGAACGCGAATGGAGGGAACTCAAGGCAAAACTGACCATGGCCCGGGTCTTAGCCTTCTTTGATCCAGCAAAGGAGACCAAAATTTTGACCGATGCCAGTCAATCCGGCATTGGGGCAGTGCCCTTCAACGTGATGAGGCCTTATCATGGGCCCCCGTTGTATATGCGTCACGTGCGATGAACCCCATGGAACAGCGCTACGCGCAGATAGAAAAGGAGTGCCTGGGCCTGTTGACCGGTGTTGTCAAATTTCATGATTATGTGTACGGCCTTCCCCAATTCACCATCGAGCCCGACCATCGCCCACTGGTCAATATAATACAGAAAGACTTGAACGACATGACGCCTCGCCTCCAGCGCATTCTGCTCAAACTCCGGCGATACGACGTCCAGCTGGTGTACACCCCGGGCAAAGACCTGATCATAGCCGACACTCTCTCCAGGGCAGTCAACACTCCACGTGACCCAGCGGGATTTTTCTGGCAGGTTGACGCCCATATGGCATTCGCGGCCTCCAATCTACCAGCCACGGATGAACGCCTCGTCCAAATTTGACGCGAGACTGTGGCTGACCCCCTGCTACAGCATGTCATGCGCCACCTAACAGATGGTTGGCTCAAAGGCCAATGCCCGCAGTTCTACAACATCAGAGATGATCTGGCGGTAGTCGATGGTGTCCTCCTGAAGCTGGACCTCATTGTCATCCCGCATAGCATGCGCCAGCTTGTCCTGGAACAACTACACGAGGGCCACCTTGGTGTGGAAAAGTGCCACCGACGAGCCCGAGAGGCAGTGTACTGGCTCGGCATTAATGAAGACAAAGCCAACACACTGCTCAACTGCCCCACCTGTCAGCGGTTCCAGCCGGCCCAACCATGTGAGACCCTACAGCCCCATGAGTTGGTCACGTCCCCTTGGTCCAAGGTCGGCACGACCTGTCCCATGCGCTGGGCAGGGACTATGTTCTAATTATAGACTGTTTTTCAAAGTACCCGGAGGTGGTACGTTTGCATGACATCACATCGACTGCAGTCATCCGTGCCTGTAAGGACACCTTTGCTCGTCACGGCATCCCACTCACTGTGATGTCGGACAATGGCCCCTGCTTCGCAAGCCAGGAATGGTCCAACTTTGCCATGAGGTACAACTTTGTGCATGTGGCATCCAGTCCCCTGTACCTCCAATCCAATGGCAAAGCGAGAAGGGCGTCCACATCGTCAAACGGCTCCTCTGCAAGGCTGCCAAAGCGGGATCTGACTTCTACCTCGCCCTGCTGGCCTATCGCCCGGCCCCACTGTCCACTGGCCTGTCGCTAGCCCAGCTGCTCATGGGTCGCACCCTGAGGACGACGGTGCCGTCCATTCACGTCCCAGACCTCGACCACATTCCGGTCCTTCAACGAATGCAACTGTCTCGTGCACAGCACAAGGCGGCTCATGATGCCCGTGGAGCTGATCTCCCTGCTCTGGCTCCAGGTGACAACGCCCGCATCCATCTTCCGGATGGTGGCTGGTCTGCAACTGCTGTGGTTCTTTGGCAGGTGGCTCCCCGCTCGTTCCTGGTTCGTCTACGGGATGGTTCCATTCTGCGCCGTAATCGGCGTGCCCTTCGTCTTGTTCCGTGCTCGCTACATGATCCTCCGCCAGTGCCACGCCCTCCTGTTTTGCCTGACCTGGACTATGCAGAGCGTCCGGTTACTCTGCATCCTCCTCACTCTGACGCAGTCCAGCCCGCTCCTCAGCTGGTGGCTCCTGACCCACCCTTGAGGCGGTCAACCAGAATTTGTCGCCCACCTCAGAGACTAAATTTATGAACTTTTCGAATTTATGGACTCTCTGAATTGTTTCGTTGCTTTGTTTGATCGTTTCCCTGGTTTGTATATAGTGTTCATCTCGTTATTTGTGTGACACACTGTATGGGTCTGGCACACTAAAAATAGCTTAGTTTTATGTACATATTTCGCACACACGTAGTCAGGAACATTCACCACACACTATTTATTGTCATGCAGGCACATTTATTTATATAAAAGGGGGGATGTCATAATATACACCAGTATATCGTGGTGCAGACACACACTGATGGACACACAGTGGGACCAATCAACATACACAACACCGCAGCTAATCACCAGTGAGAGCACACGCACTATAAAGACAGGGGACATCAGAGTTCCCGCTCATTCGAGTAGCAGTTAGCTAGGAGCACAGAGCTCACAGTCTGCAACACAGATGTTCACCATGTGCTGAGCGCATCAACTGGTTAGGACAAGGCAAAGGTTTTAGTTAAAGCTGGTATCGTATTTACCCACAGTTCAAGTATGTTTAAATAGCTAACCTTTTAATAAAATAGTGTTGCACTACTTCAAGTGTTGGTGACCTGTATGTGATCCAGAACACCCAACACATCAGTAGGGCCCCACCGAATTTCAGGATTAGGCTCTGGAGGTTGCACTGGAAATCCAGGCCTAGCAGTAGGGCAGCGCAGAGGTTAGAGAGGACGTAGAGGCGGAAGCCGCTGTATTCTACACCCTGGACCGTGAGTGTGACCGTACAGTACCCCCGGATCACCACGGAATGGGATCCGGAGGCCAGGGAGATTATTTGATTGGCGGGGTGTACCGCGAGGGAGCAGCGCCTTACCGTATCCGGGTGGATGAAGCTTTCGGTGCTCCCGGAGTCCAGCAGGCAAGAGGTCACATGTCCGTTGACTTTCACACTGGTCGATGCGGTGGCCAGGTTGTGCGGACGAGACTGGTCGATGGTCACTGAGGCGAGTCGTGTTCGGTCATCACTGGTGTAGGATGACGGGGAGCCCGGAGGGCCCTGGTCCTAGAACGCTGGTGGTGCCCATGTGCCGTGGGGGAGACAAGATGGCGGCGCCTGAAGATCTCGAGGAATACAAAATGGTGGCTGAAGATCTAGGGAAGTACAAAATGGCGGCGCCCATGGGCCGCACGTGGCGGGGGTTGGACAAGATGGCGGCACCCATGGGCCGCACATGTTGCTCAGGGGGGAATATGGCAGCGCCCACTGGCTGCGCGTGGTCTGAGGGAGAGAGGATGGTGGCGCCCACTGGCTGCGCGTGGTCTGAGGGGGAGACGATGCCGGCGCCCATTGTCCGTAAACAAGGGGTGTGGGGGCAATAGCGGCGACTGTATGGGTCTGGCACACCACGGCGAAGTGCCCCTTCTCGCTGCAAGCCTTACAAAGGGCAGCGCGGGCTGGGCAGCGTTGGCGGGGATGCTTCTGCTGGCCACAGAAATAACATCGGGGACCCCCCCGGGTTTGCTGTCTGGCGCGTGGCACAGGCGTATTGGCTGGATAAGGCCCCCGCTGGGGCGGCCGCCTGTGGGGTCCACGATGCATAGGAGGGGTGGGCCGTGCGGCTGGGGTAGGCCTGAATGTTGTGCGAGGCGACCATCATGGATTGCGCTAGTTTCTTTGTCTCCGCTAGGTCGAGCGTGGCCCCCTCTAACAGTCGCTGGCGTATGAGGTCCGACCCAATCCCCGTAACAAACGCATCCCGCATAAGGAGGTTTGAATGTTCAGTGGCCTTAATGGCCTGACAGTCACAGTCCTGGATTAGTGGGATTAGGGCCCGCCAGACGTCTTCTATGGACTCACCAGGGAGTTGAGAGCGAGTGGCGAGTACATGCCTGGCGAAGAGCGTGTTCGTCTTGAGCGTAATTCTCCTTGAGAAACGTCATGGCTTCAGCGTAGTTCGGTGAGTCCTGGATTAGCGGAAAGACGCTGGAGCTCAACCTTGAGTACAGGATCTGTATCTTCTGAGCTTCCGAGACAGGGGTGGATGCTGAGTTGATGTACGCCTCGAAGCAAGCTAGCCAGTGTTGAAAGTGTTTTTTGGCGTCGCTTGAATGCGGATCCAGTTGCGATCCAGTTTGATACGGAGGTCCATCTTTTGAAAATCTTAGAGCAATAAATTGAGGCACGATCAATTGCACAAAGACTTGAGTTGGGTACAACTGCTCTAAGATGTGTGGCCTCCCACAGCAGCTGGCAAAATGGCTACAGCATGGAGGACACACATATTTATACTCCGCCTACTGGGCGGAGCCAGCAGGCAGGGACTACCAATGTACCTGTAGTACAGGTCCTACTGTACATCACCTAATAGAGGTGCAACAGTGGTTTACCACACTGAGGTAGAGTGGGACGAGGACTTCACAGGAACCCCAACGCTCATCTAAGGGGCTGCATGTACATATCAAAAAGTAGCTCCCCTGGACCGAGTGGAAAAGATATTCGCAGTAAGGCTGGTGCTATCCCAGCTTTCGCATAGAATCCCTACAGTACAGCAGGAGGCCATTTGGCCCATCAAGTCTGCACCGACCCTCTGAAAAAGCACCCCACCCAAGCCCACTTCCCCGTCCTATCCCAATGTGGGGCATCTCTTCACAAATAAACAGCTGGAACAGTTTGGAATCACCAATCCCCTTCCTGTGCCAGTCAAGGTAATGACAGCTCCTATCCCACTGATAGCCTCTGGTCCAAATATAGGGGTGTGAGAAGGGGAAGGTATAAGCAGCAGAAATGCCCTATGGCCTTTCTGGTACATATCATCTGTAATTCTAGCTTAAGGGTTCTGAAAGGGTCATAAACTAGTGAAACACTGCATATGTTAGGTCCTTGGGGATTATTTGGGCTTTAGAAGGCTCAGAGTTTCGACCCACCCATGCAAGATCCACGATTAGCCAGTGTAAATCTGGGGCTAGGGGCTCCCAATGCCAGCCATTCTCACATCCCCAGTTCCTCCAGACCTGGCATCTTATTGATGGTCTATTCCAACATGCTGTTGGCTGCTGCCACACATAGGCCCCAAGTGGAGTCAAGAAATCATAGAACATCTACAGTAGAGGGACAGGTAGTATTGAAGAAGCAGACAGGCTACAGAAGGACCTGGTAAGGCTAGGAGAGTGGGCAAAGAAATGGCAGATGGAATACAATGTGGAAAAGTGTGAGGTTATGCACTTTGGAAGGAGAAATGGAAGCATAGATTATTTTCTAAATGGGGAAATGCTTAGGAAATCAGAAGCACAAACGGACTTGGGAGTCCTCGTTCAAAATTCTGTTAAGGTTAACATGCAGGTTCAGTTGGCAGTTAGGAAGGCAAATGCAATGTTAGCATTCATGTTGAGAGGGCTAGAATACCAGACCAGGGATGTACTTCTGAGGCTATATAAGACTCTGGTCAGACCCCATTTGGATTATTGTGAGCAGCTTTGGGCTCTGTATCTAAGGAAGGATGTGCTGGCCTTGGAAAGGGTCCAGAGGAGGTTCACAAGAATGATCCCTGGAATGAAGAGCTTATCATATGAAAAATGAGGAACGGTTGAGGACCCTGGGTCTGTACTCGTTGGAGTTTAGAAGGATGAGGGGGGGTCTTATTAAAACTTACAGGATACTGCGAGGCCTGGATAGAGTGGATGTGGAGAGGATGTTTCCACAAGGCTGTGGAGGCAAAATCACTGAGTGTCTTTAAAACAGAGATAGATAGGTTCTTGATTAATAAGGGGATTAGGGGTTATGGGGAGAAGGCAGGAGAATGGGGATGAGAAAAGTATCAGTCATGATTGAATGGCGGAGCAGACTCGATGGGATGAGTGGCCTAAATCTGCTCCTATGTGTTATGGTCTTATAGTACAGCAGGAGCCCATTCGACCATTGTGGTGTGCACCGACCCCCTGAAAGAGCACTCTACCTCGGCCCACTTCCCCGCCCTATCCCCATTACCCCACCTAACCTGCACATCTTTGAACAGTGAGATGAAACCGGAGCACCCAGAGGAAACCCACAGAGAAAGTACAAACTGCACACAGACAGTGACCCAAGGCTGGAATTGAACCCTGGTGCTGTGAGGCAGCAATGCTAACCACTGTGCCACTGTGCCGACCCAGGCAAGAATCATTTCCTACACCCTAAAGATGAAAACAGAAGACATGTTTAAAAGTGGCATAAATTCAAAAACCTCCCTCCCCTCCCCCCCAATCAAAATTGGGGGTCTTTGGATAATGGCCAAGGAATGAGGGGTCCCAGCACCATCTCTTGACCCAGTAGGGCATGGTGATTTTCTGTTCTGCAGAGCAGGCATATCCCTTCGATATGAACCAAAAGTGGTGAAAAATTGCAATTGATGTGCATATACAGTAGGCGTTGCTGCGACATTTGACAGAGTCTGTGGTGGGTGCATCACTGAGGCAGAAAAATGACTCCCTCCCTTTACCCCGCCACCACCACGAACCCCCCCATGCATTCTTGTTCTGAAATTTAATTGGAGTGAGCAAAGAACTACTTCCAACTGGCAAAGCCTTCATGCTGTCTCGCTTTGCACTACAGGAGGGGAGACTCTTCTGTACATGCATTCAACCGCTGGAGCAAGGGAGGACACAACAGTCCATGCTTTTGCAGGTCAAAATCCTGGAACTGCCCAGTGTTCTTTCTGGAGTCGAAGTTAGCCTCCCTCTGTTTCATCACCTGAATCTTCCATTACTACCATGTAATCTGCTATTTTTACAGTTTTGAGTATCCATATCAAATGCACGCAGTGTGCTTTCTGTTTCATTCATTGAGGCCGGTATACATAGCAGATCTCCTGGTAAATTGCAGACCTGGATCGCTTCTCACAGATTGATTCTGTGTGCTGCTGTATAAATACTTCAATGTGAAATGCCATTCCTAGCAATTCTGGAGAATTCTATTCTTAACAACCAGCATTTTCTTTCATTCGTTTTTACGGGATGTGGGCTTCGCTGGCTAAGCCAGCATTTGCTGTCCATCCTATTTCCCCTTGAGAAGGTGGTGGTGAGCTTCCTTCTTGATCCGCTGCAGTCCATGTGGTGTAGGTACACCCACTCTCCTATTCGGGAGGAATTCCAGGATTTTGACCCAGCGACAGTGAAGAGATGGCGATATATTTACAAGTCAGGATGGTGGGTGACTTGGACAGGAATTTCCAGGTGGTGGTGTTCTGCTACCCTTGTCCTTCTAGATGGTAGTGGCCTTGGAGTTGGAAGGCACTGCCTAAGGAGCCTTGGTGAATTCCTGCAGCGTACTTGTAGATGGCACACACGGCTGCCATTGTGTGTCGGTGGTGGAGGAAGTGAATGTTTGTTGAAGGGGGAGCAATCAAGCGGACTGCTTTGTCCTGGATGGTGGCAAACTTCTTGAGTGTTGTTGGAGTTGCACTCATCCAGGCAAATGGGAAGTATTCCATTACACTTGTGCCCTGTAGATAGTGGACATGCTTTGTGGAGTCAGGAGGTGGGTTCCTCGCTGCAGGATTCCTAGCCTCTGACAGATCTTGTAGCCACGGTATTCATTTAAAAAGAAATGTTATTGAACATTTTTATTTATGACAAACAAACATATAAAACATAATCAGAGTATGCAATTGTATCTACCAAAATAACAGATACAAATAAAGTACATCCTTGAACTTAACATACAAGAAATGTGATTAGAATGTACACTTGTGGCAGCCATAGTAACAATGTGACCAGTTTTCACAGTTATGACAGATGCCGTGACCCTCCCCTCCCTTCCTCCACCGCACCCTACCCCCGCCACTACCCCATATTCTCTCCCTCCCCCTGTGATGATATGCATAAGCAATCATGTAAATACTAATAGATGTGACCTCCAACCAGCAGGTGGCAGTAGAGAACAACCACGTAACACTGTTACATCTGGGAACCTGGAGATAGTCATCATAGTGGATAGTAGCATTTATAGTAGCTCTTAGATCATTTATAATAGTTAGTAGATTTTGATAGTTTTCTTATTGTTATCTGACCCACATTATTGTTTAACAATAAACATTCAATTAGTCACGAACTAGCCCTCGAGTGCACTAATTACGTCCGGCCAAGCACTAGAACATAACCCCCACCCCCCTTAGCTGCCTGTCATGAACAGGTCTTGGAAGATGTTGGTGTTCAGCTTCCACATGCAGTGGAATCTTTCCTCCAACCCCCAATGGCAACTTTTATTTTTTCGAGCCTCAGGAATTCCGCTAGGTCAGAGAGCCAGTCAGCGGCATTGGGTAGCACTGCCGACCTCCTTCCAAGCAGGAATCTCCGCCGGGCAATCAGGTGGTGAAGGTCAGGACATCGGCTCCCTTCTCCTCAAAGCATTCTGGCTGCTCTGATAGCCCAAAGACCACCACTAAAAATCATGGCTCTATCCTCTACCCCACGACTTTGGACATGGCGTCGAAAAAGGTGGTCCTGAACCCGCTCAGCTTGGTGCAGGCCCAGAGCATGTGGAAGAGGTTGGCCACACGCCTCTAACACCATTAGCAGTTGTCCTCCACCTCCGGGAAGAACCCATTCATGTGTATCCTGGTAAGGTGCTCCCTGTGCACCACTTTTAGCTGCAGTAGGTTCAGCCCTGTGCATAAGGAGGTGGAGTTCACCCTATACAGAGTCCTCCCCCTTTCTCACTGCCCAGTTCCATATCCCATCTTCCTCTTGTCTCTTCTAGTGGGGCCCTTACCACCTCGAACAGCCACCCATATATGTCTGTGCATTTACCGTCCCCTGATTTGTCCTGCATTAATAGTCTGTCCAGTAGGGTGTGTCTGGGTAGCTGAGGGAACATTGCAGCCTCCTTACAGAGGGAGTCTCGTAATTACAGGTATCGGAATTCATTCCCTTTCGGGAGCTGGAGGTTCTCTGTTAGCTCCCCCAGTGTTGTTACTCTACCGCCTATGTAGATGTCCCTGACTGTCAGCACCCCTTCATCCCTTCATCTCCTTCATCCCTTCTCCAGGTTTTGTAAATGGCGTCTATTTTTGCCAGAATGAACCTATGGTTTCTGCAGATGGAGGCTGCAACAGACAGGTCTCTGAGTTTGAAGTGGTGTCTGAGCTGGTTCCAGGTTCTTAGTGTAGCTGCCACTACCGGTCTCACTGAAAGCTTGGCTGGGGGTAATGGGAATGGGGCGGCAGCCAGTTCCTGCAGGGATGTTCCAATGCAAGAGGTCTCCTCCATCCTTACCCATTCCGTCTCCGGCTCCCTTTTTACAGTTGCTGCCAATGATAGAATAGGAGGTTCGGTAGTGCCAGCCGCCTCCCCCCCCCCCCCCCCCACACACCCCTCTCTGTGGGATGGTTTTGGGGATCCTGGGGTTCTTTCCAGTCCACCTGAAAATTGTAATTAATTTGTCCACCTTGGTGAAGAAGGATTTGAGGATGAAGATCAGGAGCGATCCCAATATGGAGAGGAACCTTGGCAGCAAGTTCACTTTAATTGTCTGCAATCTTCCCACCAATGAAACTGGGAGTGATTTCCACCACCACAGGTCCCTTTTCATCTCCTCCACTAGGTTGGACAGGTTCCACTTGTAGATCGGTGCCCAGCTGTGGGCTGTCTGAATCCCCAGGTATCTGAACTTGGTTTGGGACAGTTTGAACAGCAGCATTCCCAGCTCTGCTTCTCCCGCCTGGGGGTCCACCGGGAAGATTTCGCTCTTGCTCAGGATTAGTTTTTATCCCGAGAAGGCTCCGAACTTCCTCAGGAGTTCCATAATCTTACCCATGCTGGCTAAGGGATTCAAGACGTAGAGAAGCAGGTAATCTGCATAGAGTGCTCCCTGTCTCCACCTCTTTGCTGATCTAAGATCGATGGCCAGTGGCTCAATTATCAGAGCAAATAGCAGCGAGGCCAGTGGACAACCCTTCCTCGTGCCTCTATGCAGCCAGAAATAATCAGAACTGATGGTCTTTGTCTATACTCTCAGCACAGAAGCGCTGTACAGTAGGTTCACCCATGAGGTGAACGCTGGCCCAAACCCAAACCGTTCCAGTACCTCCATGAGGTACTTCTATTCTGCTTCCATTAGGAGGCCTTCTCTGCATCCAGGGAGATGATCACTTCCAGGTAAGGTCATGACCACGCTCAGTAAGTGTCTGATGTTCGCCGTCATATGTCTGCCATTGACAAATCCGGTCTGATCTTCCGCAATTACTTCTGGAAGGTAACTCTCCAGTCGCCTCGCTAGAGCTTTCGGCAGAACTTTAGCATTTGTGTTCAGGTGTGAGGTGGGGCTGTATGACTCATATTCCATCGGGTCTTTGTCTTTCTTTGGACTCATTGAGATCGAGGCCTGTGCCAGCATAGGTGGCAGGGTCCCCCTCGAAAATGAGTCACTGAACATCTCCTGTAGGTGCAGGGCCAATGCTGCTGCAAATGTTTTGTAAAGGTCCACCAGGAACCCGTCCAATCCTGGTGTCTTCCCTCACGTCATGGAATTGATGGATTACATGACCTCCTCCAGACCTGGCGGTGCCTCCAGTCCCCATTTCTTTTCCTCCCCCACAGCCGGGATGCCCAGCCTGTTGTTATGGGCCAGGGTTTAGAGAATCCCAAAGTGTATCATGGAATTCACCTGACCCACAACTTTTAATAGATTGTGGTATGGGGGGCACATGGCTCACTCTACAGGTATGGTACAGCAGAAAATGGACCAGTCGTTTTGTAAAACAAAACAATGTTTATTCTATGAACTCAAGTTAACCTTTTTGAAACAAACAGTGTATATCTTAGCAACCAGTAAATCAAATACACCCCCCAAAGAATACAACACTAAGTAACCTGTATGCTGTCCTTTTACCATCCAAAAGACTTAACAAACCTTCAAACAGGAGCACATCAGGTTTACATCCAATACTGAGACCTTTTTACAATTCTGAGTTCACCCAAATGATCCATAGATAGTCTTTTGATGGCAGAGATCAACAGCAGTGCAGCTCACATTTAACTTCAGATTCAGCTCACTGAAAAACACCCAAGCTCTTTCTCATACTGAAACTAAAAAGCAGAAGTGGATCTCAGCTCCACCCACCCTCTGACATCACTCCAGTAACATGAGCCCCTCCATTTCTTAAAGGTACATTTCTTAAACACCCATTTCTTAAAGGGTACTCTCACGTGACATGTTCAAGAGCTGCTTCATCTTTGAGTACCCTTCCGGTGGTCGGAGGTGTACAGTCCCTGGTAGAAGGTTGCAAAGGTTCCATTGATTTTCTCTGGAGCCATGACCACCCTACTGTTCTCATCCCTGATCTGCGCAATCTCTCTTGCGGATGCCTGTTTTCTCAACTGGTGTGCCAGTGCTCATAAAAGGTCTCCCGTGACTGGCGGAGCTGGTTCACTGCTTTCCCAGTGGAGAGCAGGTCAAATTCAATCTGTAGTTTTTTCCCTCTCCGCCAGCTGCTCCACCATCGGGACCATGGAGTTTGGCCAATCCATTTCCATTATGGAATCGATCATCCGCTCTTTGGCCACCTAATCCTCCCTCTCCCTGAGTGCCCTATGTGCTGTTACTTCCCCCCCTGATCAGTGCCTTCTGTGGCTCCCAGAATATGTAGGGGGAGACCTCCCCATGCTGGTTCCAGGTTGCATACCTGTTGATGGCTTGTGTTGAAGGCCTTCTCGATGAGGAATGCTGTGCCCATGGAGGGCGCTGGCCCGGACCGTCGCCAACCTACTATCTACGTAGTATGGTACGATCCGAGATTACGATTGCAGAGTATTTCGCCCCTAGTACCCCTGGAAGTTGTCCCACTACAAAGAAATCTAAATGGGAATAGGCTTTATGGACATGGGAGAAGAAGGAAAACTCATTCTCCCTCAGGTAGTTGAACCTTCACAGATCTATGATCATTAAATAATCTTTCCCTCGGAGGTGAAAGAGATCAAAGCTACTGTCTGCCATGGTGTCGTAGGGAATCAGATATTTGCATAGGTTCTCTTGTTTGCTTGCAACGATGCGTTTGGCATGTGTCACAACAACTGACTGACCTTTCAATATCCTGGTTTATATCTGGCCAGTAAACAGAGTCACAAGCTATCTATTTACATTTTTCAATCCCAAGATGTCCTTCGTGCATCCTCTTTAGTACATCGAAGAGATTGTGGTATGACTATAGTGTTCAAACAAAGTACCACTCCATTAATGATACTGAATTCAGAGCTTATATTTTAGAACTCCATACATTGGCCTCTGAGCCAGTGGGAGTTGATGTTCTTAATCACCTCTCGAAAAGTTTGATCCTTCCTGGTCTCTTCTTGGATTTTACATAGTTTTGCATTTGATACTGGTAGTAGTGTGGTAATGAGATTGACATACAGATCTACGTCCACAGCAATCTCACCACCAATACTTGGCATTGGCACTCTTGATAATGCATCTGCTAAGAACAAATATTTGCCTGGCATGTAGATAAGATTGAAGTCATAGTGTTGTAACTTCATCATCAACGTCAGAATGTGCGAGACATCTGGTTGAGATTTGTTTTGATGGTGTTAACCAAACGACGACGATCTGTCTCAACTGTGAAAGTTGGAAGTCCTGAGACGTAGTCGTGGAATTTCTCCAAGCCTACAACTAAATCCAGGCATTCTTTTTCGATTTGAGCGTAACTCTGTTGTGTCGTCGTCATGGATCGTGATGCGTACGCAACTGGTTGGCAATCGTCATGCTCGAGTTGCAGAAGAACTACTCCCAGACCATCTTTGGATGTGTCTGTTGACACTTTAATCTGCTTAGAAGGGTCAAAAAATGTGGGAACTGGTGTGATAGTTAGTGAAGTTTTGAGCTTTTTCCACTCTTGCTCATGTTGCTCAGTCCAAGTGAAATCTGTTGTCTTGTGCAGGAGATCACGTAGATGTGTTGTTTTTGCTGACAGGTTTGGAATGAAATTCCCTATAAAATTGATCACACCCATCACTCTTAAGGTGGCTTTCTTTTTGTGCGGTTTTGGCATGTTGAGAATTGTTTGTATTTTGTCCTTGTCAGGTTCAATGCCATATGGTGAGAGCTTGTCACCCTGCGACCTCAGCTACTCCAAATTAACACTTTTGCTTGTTGAGCTTCAGCCCATTTCTTGTGATGCTTGTTAGAACTTTGTGCTCTTCTGTGGTTGAGCTCCAAATGATGATATCATCCACGCCCACACATACACCTTCGATGCCTTCGATTATGTGCTCCATGGCACGGTTAAAAATTTCTGATGCCGAAATTATGCCACATGGCATTCTCAGAAAGCAGTACCGTCCAAATGGCATATTAAAAGTGCAGATTTTTGTACTTTGTTCCTCGAGCTTTCGTTGCCAGAAGCCCTGAGATGCGTCAAGTTTTGTAAAGAATTGTGCACCAGCCATCTCAGATGTGATTTCCTCATGCTTTGGTATTTGGTAATGCTCTTTTTTGCTATTCTTGTTAAGATCCATAGGATCCATGCAAATGCGAATATCGGCATTTCTTTTCTTAACCCAAACCATGGAGTTTACCCAGTTGGTAGGTTCTTCTATTTTTCTGATTACTTTTAATTTTGCCATTCTGTTTAGTTCCTTTTTGAGGGGATCCCGAAGAGATGCAGGTACTCTTCTAGGTGCCTGTGTCACAGGTTTTGCATCCTCTTTGAGTTGTATCTTGTGGCTGAATGGTAGTGTACCAAAACCTGTGAACACATTGCTGAATTTGCTGATAACGTTCTCAGAATCATTGGAGTGTTGATCCAATCCTTGTGGATGCTATATACCAACTGCACTAGACCTAATTCTTCACAGGACTGATCACCTAATAATGAATCCAAGCCCTCAGATACAATATCGAATGGAAGGGGATATAGAAGGGGATGCATGGTAGCACAGTAGTTAGCACAGTTGCTTCAAAGCTCCAGGGTCCCAGGTTTGATTCCCGGCTTGGGTCACTGCCTGTGCGGAGTTTGCACTTTCTCCCTGTGTCTGCGTGGGTTTCCTCCGGGTGCTCCGGTTTCCTCCCACAGTCCAAAGATGTGCAGGTTAGGTGGATTGGCAATGCTAAATTGCCCTTATTGTTCAAAAAGGTTAAGTGGGGTTACTGGGTTACGGGGATAGGTTGGAGATTAGGTAGAGTGCTCTTTCCGAGGGCCGGTGCAGACTCGATGGGCCAAATGGCCCCCTCTACACTGTAAATTCTATGATTCTATGAATGGAATAAACTGTGTTCTTCATCACCACAGTCAGGTCACAAGCACCATAACAATTAATTCTGGAACCATTACAATCTCTCAGAGATATTTTGTGTTTTCTTCTAATCGGCTGAATTTTTAGATTAAAAAAAATCAGTCATGTTGACTAAATTGGTTTTGGCACCAGTATCTAACTTCAATCAGACTACTGTACCATTCACTTCAAGTGGAAGCAGCCATTTGTCCCCAACAACCTCATTTATTTTACATGGAATATCTGTTTGCATTTTTTTTAGTGCTGGAGATTTTTTGATGTCTGCAAAAAATTAATCTTCTGTGTTATTACTCCAACAAACAATAATGTTTCATCAGTGGCAAATGTGTTTTCCATTGTGCTGACTGGTTTGGGGTTGAGCTTAGAGTAACAATTATGAGCAAAGTGATTTTTTCTCTTTGCACCTGGAACAAAACTTGCCAAATGCTGGACACTACCTTAATTTGTACCTTTGACCACATCTTTCACACATAAATACTTTGTCCTGATCTTTAATATATTTGGTGGGTTGCAAGGAGCTGCAAGATATTTCTTGCCTTTTTTTGGAAGTTTCCTGCCTTTTTGGAAAAAGGGGAGCAACCAGAGTTTTCTCCTCCAGGAAGACGCCGCCATTACTGAGAAACATTTTAGAATGCTGTGCTGTTAGCTCGTGAGCCGAACAAATCTTAACTGTTTGTTCCAAAGACAGCTCCGATTCCCTCAGCAACCGTTCCCTCTGCTTATTTAGATTCACACCAAACACAATCTGGTCCCGAATCATGGAAGATTCCATTGCAGAAAAATTGCAGGTTTTAGCATTTTATAAAAAATAAATTTAGAGTACACAATTATTTTTTTCGAATTAAGGGGCAATTTAGTATGGCAAATCCACCTAACCTGCACATCTTTGGGTTGTGGGGGTGAAACCCATGCAGACACGGGAGAATGTGCAAACTCCACACAGGTTTTAGCTTTTAACTTTAAATTAGTGATGAAATGATCTATGGACTCTCCTATCTTCTGTAAATGTGATCTAAACACATAGGGCGGGATTCTCTGATACTGAGGCTAAGTGTTGACGCCGTCGGAAACGCCGTCGTGTTTCTCGACGGCGTCAACACTGCCTCACGATCAGCAATTCTGGTCCCTGCTGGGAGCCAGCACAGCACTAGAGTGGCCCATGCCGCTACAGCTGCTGATCCCGGCGTCAACTGGGTGCAGCGGGGTCCACGCATGTGCAGTGACCCCAGCGCCAATGCACGCATGCGTTGTGACACCGGCGCCAACGTACGCATGCGCAGTGCTTCTTTCTCCGCGCCTGCCCCGACGCAACATGGTGTAGGGCTACAGGGGCCGGCACGGAAGAAAGGAGTCCCCCAGCCTGAGGAGTTAGCCCGCCGATTAGTGGGCCCCGATCGCGGACCAGGCCACAACGGAGGCCCCCCGTTCGATTCCCCCTCTCCCTCCACAGGCCGCCCCGGACCCTTCCATGCTGAGGTCCCGCCGGCTGAGGGCAGATCAGAACGGCGCCGGCAGGACTCTTTTTTTGTAACGGCCGCTCGGCCCATCCCTGGGCCGAGATTCGGTGTGGGGGCTTCTCTACTGCCGCCCATGCCGGCGCCAGTGGCGCCGATTCTCTGCTCTGCGGAGAATCGCGTTCTGGCGTCGGGGCGACGTGGCACGATTTGCACCGGTCGCGGGGATTCTCTGGCCCGACCCCGGGCTGAGAGAATCCCGCCCATAGCGTTCACAAATTTTATTCTGTCTGGGGCTGCAATGGGCATGAAATCTTCTAATTACTTCGTTAAAATTTTTACTGTCTTTATCGTTTGCAAGTTTAAACATATTAAACACATCCATTGCTTCTGGCCGTGCCGCTGTTAAGAATATCACTACCTTACGTGAATCTGATTGATCTTCTAAATTTACTGCAGTAAGAAACAGATTAAATTGTTGTTTAAACACTTGCCAGTTGCTGTTCATATTACCATGAAAGCTGAGACTCTTTGGTGGCTTCAACGACCCTGTGTTGTTAATACTGTAGTCTAGAAAATTTTCAAATCTCTATGGTATGTTTTTTCTCAGTGTTTAATACCAGCCAATCCTGGTACCATGTAATGTTCTTGTCGGGTGGCCTAATTTATTCCAAGAACACTGGCAGGCAAAGTTATAAATGATTGACCAACATTAACTCAGGGTAAACTAGAACAAAATAATGGATTGATCACATCAAAATCATGCACAAGCAACCTCTATTTACCAGCTCTCCAGTCAGTCTGAGATCAGCTGACTTTAACATTCACTTATATACTCGTGAGACCCGTAATGGCCAGTCGGTGAATTACATCACAACCATGATATCACTACAGTCGCTATCACTAAAATGCTCCCCATCAACACATCAACCACCTGTCTGGCTTCATTCCCCAGAATTAGATCTATGCTGCAAATTCCCTTGTTGGACCCTCCTCATGTTGAGCTAAAAAGTTCTCATATATACATTTTATGAACTCTTTTCCATCGAATCCCTTAACACAATGTTAATGTTGTGAAAGTTGAAATCACCCACTATAATTACCCTCTTATTATTTTTACACACTTCTGCAAATTTGCTCCTCAATTTGCAGCTGATTATCTGGGGGTCCATAATAAACACCAAGCAATGTGACTGTCCCATTTTTATTCCTAATCTCTACCCACAAAGCTTCATTTAATGCCACCCCCAACTTTTCATCTCTTCTTACTGCAGCAATTGACTCCATACGGGGGCACGTTAGCACAGTGGTTAGCACAGTTGCTTCGCAGCTCCAGGATCCCAGGTTCGATTCCTGGCTTGGGTCACTGTCTGTGTGGAGTTTGCACTTTTTCCAAGTGTCTGCGTGAGTTTCCTTCGGGTGCTCTGGTTTCCTCCCACAGTCCAAAGATGTGCAAGTTAGGTGGCTTGGCCATGCTAAATTGACCTTAGTGTCCAAAAAGGTTGGGTGGGGTTACTGGGTTGCAGGGATGGGGTGCGGGTGTGGGCTCGGGTAGGGTGCTCTTTCCAAGGGCCGGTGCAGACACAATGGGCCGAATGGCCTCCTTCTGCACTGTAAATTCTATGATATTACTTAATAGGGCAATGCCTCCCCTTCATTTACCCTCTCCCCTATCCCTCCTGAAGATTCTGTATCCTGTGATGTTAAGATGCCAATCCTGCCCCTCCCTCAACCACATCTCCGTGATGGCTGTGGTGATCTCTATATGTGCATGTACACAAGGGATTAATGTGTAATCAGTAGCACCACATGATCACTAGAGGGCCGGACCAACAGGGGTATAAAAGGCAGCCACATGGAGTCTCTCTCTCTCTTGGGTGCACTGTGATCATAGCAACAGCAGACTAGTTTAGATGGCCAGTGGAGTTATGTATAGTTACCATTGTTAGATCTTGTTAACCTTATCATTAGCATCAAAGTTAAAGTAAAAAACTCATGTAAATATTCAAATCGCCACAAGAAGAAGACTATGAAAGTCTACCCAGCTCATTTAACCAACAGGAAGACACTGAATGTCTACCCACTGTATGTGAGACAAGTGACGAAGAAATCACAATTCCCATACAGGATGTGCAGGATCACAGCGAGACAGACAGATCTCAGCTCGTCTGCACAGAAGCACTCAACAATCAAAGGAGGGCTATTCATGAGTCCAGAGAGACCACGTCATAACAAAATTGTGAAGATTTTGACTCGAAAAGAGGAGCACCAAGAGCCCAGAGAGACCACGTCAATAGAAATCCTGAATATTTTGACTCCAGAAGAGGAGCACCAAGAGTCCAGAGAGACCACGTTAATAGAAATCTTGAAGATTTTGACTCCAGAAGAGGAGCACCAAGAACTCAAAGGTGATTCAAAGGAACCAGAAATAACTCAGAGGATGAGCACAAAGAGATCACAGATGATTCAAGTGAACCGGAAATGACTCTAGAAGAGGAGTACCAAGGAAGCAAAGCAGAGGAATCAAATCCACCACAAATGACTGATGTCGCCAACATCAATGCAACATCAGATCAATCTCACAATTCACAAGAAGAAACGCTCAATGTAACAGATACCACAAAGGATACTGACACCAATAACTGTGACAATGACTCACATCATCCAAACGGAACACTCATTGAGTGCAACAGCAACAATGAAAATAACATGCAGCGCAACAAGAGCAACAACAGCAACACGAAGCGCTGCAGAAACAAGAACAACAACAGCAACATCAAAAAATACAAGCACAACAACAAAAACTACAAGAACAACAACAAATACAAGAAGCATAACAAAAACAAAAACATCGTGCACGACGAGAAAGACAACAAGAACAACAGCGAAAACAACAAAAACAAAACCAAAAACAACAACAAGAATGACAACAATAAGAACGACAACGAAAACAACCAAGACAGAAATGACAACAATGAAACAACGACCTGTACAACATGGTACAACTCTGCATATGAAGGACAATGCCACAGCACACTGCAAAACAATGGCAAGTGTACAAACATGCCATGGCATGAACAAATCTCACAAATTCACATTTGCTCCACAACAAACAAGCAAACCAGCTGTCAAGAAAGATGACATACAGAATCAATACCACAAAACAAGAAAAAGTCCATGTCAGACAACAAAGATGTAACACAGAATCGCTACCACAAGCATAGGGAAAAAAAAGCATAAATCAGACAACAAAGTGATGCGACCATTGAAATACCTCATTGATGACTTCTTGGTTACTTAATGAAATGAAAATTGCTTATTGTCACACGTAGGCTTCAAATGAAGTTACTGTGAAAAGCCCCTAGTCGCCACATTCCGGCACCTGTTCAGGGAGGCTGTTACGGGAATTGAACCGTGCTGCTGGCCTGCCTTGATCTGCTTTCAAAGCCAGCTATTTAGCCCTGTGCTAAACAGCCCGTTTTTTGAACACAGGAACACTGACGACGGTCACAATAAAATAATAACATCACCACTTCAACAACGGAAGAAGAGAGCAACTCGACCGAACAGACACATGGACTCACACATTTTTTATTTATTTATTAAGATTGGACTCATAACTATCAATTGGCTTTATATAAACGTCAAGATCATCACAACTTGTACACAACATCATTCGTCTACTTATTTCACACAAGCAAAAAAAAAACCTAAGGGGCTAAATGTAGTAACATTTGATGGACTTACTCATTGATTTTATGTAATGCATTTGCAAACTGCATCCATTTTGTTTGTTCAATTTTCTTTACAACATAAAGAAAATATGTAACATGAAAAAAAGGGGGTTGTGGTGATCTCTATATGTGCATGTACACAAGGTGTTAATGTATAATCAGTAGCACCACATGATCACTAGAGGGCCGGACCAACAGGCGTATAAAAGGCAGCCACATTGAGTCTCTCTCTCTCTCTTGTGTGCACTGTGATCATAGCAACAGCAGACTAGTTTAGATGGCTCGTGGAGTTACGTATAGTTACCATAGTTAGATCTTGTTAACCTTATCATTAGTATCAAAGTTAAAGTAAAGAATCATGTAAATATTGTTGTAGTTACTCAATAAAGCTTTTGTTACTACTGGAAGAGTTCAAATCTTCTTCATCGGGATTCAGAATACCTCATCACTAACCAAGGTTTGAGTAGCACATGTTACCTACCAGACAGGTAACAAAACAGCAACTATGTCATATTCCACATGTCAACCCTCACCCTTAACTCATCCGTTTTACCTGTAATACTCCGGGCATTAAAGTAGAGGCCATTCAGCCTTGTCCTGCAACTTACTACCGCTGTATTCCCTCTGACTTGATTGTTTTACTGTGATACATTGTGTCCCTATTCTGCTAACAGTTTGTGTCCTCCTACCCTTGCCAAATTAGATTGAATTCCTCTCAGCAACACTAGCAAACCCACTAGCAAGGATGTTAGTCCCGCTCTGGTTCTTCTGCCCAAACTCATTTGCTTCCTCCGGCGTATTCAAATAGTATTCCCTCTGGTTGTGCGTGACCCATGGTTTTGCTGGGGATAACTTGCTGAATCGCACCTTGTTTTCAAAGAGTGCAGCTTTGGCCCTGTTAAACTCCACCCGTCACTTGGCCAGGTCGACTCCAATGTCCTGGTAAATGTGGATGGTGTGCCCTTCCCATTGACATGACCGTGTGTTCCTTGCCCACCTCAGGACATATTCCTTATCTTGGTATTTGTGGAACTTTGTGATTATTGTCCTTGGTGGTTTCCCTGACTTAGGTTTTTGGCGGAGCAACCTGTGGATCTGGTCTATTTCTGGGGGTTTTCAGAGAATCCTCGAGATACATTTTGTTCGGCTTCCACACTCTGCGCCCTCTGGTAGCCCAATAATCTGAAGGTTCTGTCGTCAGGCCCTATTCTCTTGGTCATTCACCTTCCCCTTCATCATCTCTGGGTCACCACCAACCTTGTAACCTTGGCCTCGAGCAAGGAAATCCACTCATCCTGGTTGGTGGCTGATTTTTCCAGGTCTCAAACCGTCACTTCTTGCTCCACAAGTCTCCGCTCCACTCTGTCTATCGCTCCCTTTATAGGGACCTGCATGGCCTCTGTTGTTGACGTAATTACTGGCATGAGATCCTCTTTTGCTGCATCTCTGCGCCTTTGGAGCTCCGTGGAGATAAACTGCATCTGTTCCTCCGTCGACGACTGGGTCGGCCTTGGTGACTCTATGGGTTGGCCATGTTCAAGTCTGTGAAGACAGGACTTCATCTCCACAAGTACTGTGTGGTGGTCACTCCTACCAATACTGTGATGGACAGATGGATCTGTGGCAGGCAGGGTGGTGAGGCTGAAGTCTAGTGTTATTTTCCCTCTTGTTGGTTTCCTCCACACCTGCTGCTGTTCTAGTCTAGCAGCTATGTCCTTTAGAATTGGGTCATCTTGGTGTTACCAAGCCACTCCTGAAGTCCTCTATTCAGACACTGAATTTCCTCACTCAGAATACATTGCCTTGCCACCCTCAGTGCTTCCTCCAATTGGTGTTCAACAAGGAGGAGTACTGATTCATCAGCTGAGGCGGAGCGGTTCATGATAATCACAGTAAGGGGTTTCCTTGTCCATATTTGACCTGAATCCATGAGGCTTCATGGGGTCCAGAGTTGATGTTGAGGGCTCCCAGCGCAACTCCCTCCCAACTGTATACCACTGTGCCACCACCTCTGCTGGATCTGTCCTGCCGGTGAGACACGACGTATTCAGGGATAGTGATGATGATGTCTGGGACCTTATCTAGAAGGTATGATTCAGTGAGTATGACTATGTCAGGCTGTTGCTTGATAGTCTGTGAGTAAGCTCTCCCAATTTGGCACAAGCCCCCAGAAATTAGTGAGGAGGACTCTGCAGGATCGACAGGGCTGGGTTTGTCGTTATCATTGATGCCGGGTGGTCCATCCGGTTTCTTTCATTTTTTTAGACTTTGTAGTGGTTTTGGTGCAGCTGAGTTGTTTGCTAGGCCATTTCAGAGGGCATTTAAGAGTCAACTACATTGCTGTGGACTTGGAGTCACACATAGGCTAGACTAGGTGAGAACTGAAGATTTCCTTCCCTAAAGGACATTAGTGAACCAGTTGTTTTTTTTACAACAGATATTTATTGGATTCAATTTCCACCATCTGCCATGTTGGGATTCGAGTCGGAGCCCCCAGAATATTACCCTGGGGTCTCTGGATCACCAGTCCAGTGATAATACCACTCCCACCCTCAAATCCTATCCACTTACCTTGTCCCTGGCCATTCAAGGACATTTAAATTTCAACAAGACCTTCAACCTACCTAGTTTTTTGCAGCTAATGCCATAAAAAAGGGAAGGTGTCCTCCTTCGCTTTAACAAAGCTGGACTTTGATGCTGGGCATCGGGAACGAGCTGCACTGCCTGGATCTCACCCTGCCTGATTCAGAAGTTTGGGCAAGAAGGCTCAAAAAGAATCACGTAAGTAATTGGACACAGAGTAGTAATCTGATGCTGAGAGTCACTCCGAGGAAGTTATGGCCCAAAGTGATGTATGTAATGACTGTCATTCCCATGTCACCAAATATGTCCATGCTGTTCTTGTAGTGGCTTTCACTTCTGACATAAAAGAGCCCAAAATGTCAGGGTTCTAGCATGATGATCCCCGGCGAATTTTCAATTCCACACTCACTACAGTGTTGATACAAAACTGGCAAAGAATGACAGGAAGACCATGTCTTCTGTTCTCTGAATGTGGCACTTATCTAAATGTCACCTTTGTGTGTCATTCCATCCTCCTCATAAAAGGACTTTGTGGCCTAGAAACTTTACAAAGTGGGCCTTCCCATAATTCATCCCTACTGGTAATATTTCTGACTCTGGCATTGCTATCCAGTTGGGAATATAAGAAGCACTATGATACACAAATGGCAATGGTAAAGGAAATAATAATAATAGCTTATTGTCACAAGTCAGCTTCAATGAAGTTACTGTGAAACGCCCCTAGTCGCCACATTCCGGCACCTGTTCAGGGAGGCTGGTACGGGAATTGAATCCGCGCTGCTGGCTTTGTTCTGCATTACAAGCCAGCTGTTTAGCCCACTGTGCTAAACCAGCCCAAAGTGCACAGATATAGCTTTGATCTGCACGAGTGAATGTGAGGAGAACATAGGCCATTGATGTCCCATTGTGTCTAATCATGAATGTGACCTAAAATTTTTTAAACTTTATTTCTCACAGGAATAACAGTGGGTGTACATATTTCTCCTGGATATACCATTGTTAGATGTATACATTTCTTCCCGGTGTAACATTGTTGGATGTACATATTTCTCCCCAATATAACATTGTTGGGTGTACATATTTCTCCCCGATATAACATTGCTGGGTGTACATATTTCCCCCCAATATAACATTGCTGGGTGTACCTATTTCTTCCCAATATAACATTGTTGAGTGTACATATTTCTCCCCGATATAACATTGTTGGGAGTACATATTTCCCTCCAATATAACATTGTTGGGTGTACATATTTCCGCCCGATATAACATTGTTGGGTGCCCATATTTCTCCCCGATATAACATTGTTGGGTGTATATATTTCCACCTGATATAACAATGTTCGGTGCACCTGTTTCCCCCAATATAATATTGTTTCGGGTACATATTAACCCCAATATAGCTTTGTTAGGTGTTCATATGTTTTACCGATATAACATTGATGGGTGTACATATTTCTTCCCGATATAACATTGTTAGGTGTGCATATTTCTTTCTGATATAACGTTGTTGAGTGTACATATTTCTTCTTGTTATAAGCTTGTTGGGTGTACATATTTATTCTTGTTATAACATTGTTGGATGTACATATTTCTTCCCGATATAACATAGACCTTTAATTTCCAATGAATCACCTTGCCTTCATTGGACAATTCAATTTTCTTTTCAGGTTGGAATTCGCAACTGCAGCCAGGTTGTATTTTCCTATATGTGTGTTCTGCACAATTCTAGCGTATTTAAACATTCATTTTAACTGTTACTCCGAATTTGCATTTTGATGGCAACAAAACACATATCTTACAGCTTTCCATGAATAACTTTGCAATCCGTATGAGCCCCTTGACCCTTCCCCTATGACTGTTGCCTTACCTTTGCACTGTCACGCAAATCCATTTGGGCAGTTGTGGACCTAATGTTCACAATGCAAGACTTTCATTTATGGCCATTTATAACAATCAGAACCTGAGGCCTTCCGAAAGCACTTTCCAGCCAATGAATTACTTTTGAAGCATTGTCATTGGTCTGAATTTTCAGGATTGGGAGCACTCAGTGTCCGCCACCCGGAGAGTCAGTGGGGAACGCATCCCCGCCGACTCTAACAGGCCTGCTGCCTTTTTCCCTCAGTTAAGCATTGATTGTCTGACAGCTCTCCAACCCTCCAGATTCTGCATACCGTGGCCAGAAGAGGTACTGTAGCATCATACCTGAGCATTTGTCCTGGGAATGGACTTCAGGTAAGTACCAGGGGTCCTGGGTAGGGGAGGGCAAGGGATGTCCTGGGAGAGTCGTGAGGGGAGCAATCTTGGTTTCATAGGATAAGCTGGGGTGGGGTTAGGGAGGTGATGTGGAGGAGGGGAGTGAGAGAGGGCTGGATCCCCCTGGTCCCTGAGGAAAGGGTGTCCCCAATCTGAAGGGACCTTCCGATTGAGGCACACCCCTCCTACCACCCTGACTCCACCCCCCCCTCCCCCATCTGAAATTAAGTGTTAAAATGTTTTGAGATTCACATCTTGATCCAATTGGCACCTGCCAATTAAAATTGAGGCTGGATGTGGAAGGGCACTTAAGTGGCCATCAAGTGGCCACTTAAATGACTTAATAAGGGCATGTCTGGACTTCCCCTCCAAGCCACTGTAAAGTTACATCTGGGTTGGGGCAGGCGGAATCCCAGGGAATCCTGTCCATGCTATTTTGCGCTCCCCCCACCTCAGAGCCCACCAGGGTGGGGTGGGGGTGGGGGGTGGATGGGGATGCAGAAAATGACAAGGTAATGTTATTAGGGTCTGCTCGATAGATAAATGATTGCTTACAGACTTTCATGAATTCTTCCACTTCTCTTCACAATAGTGCCATGACATCATTTATATCAATCTGTGAGGGCGGATGGAGACTCAGTTTGAAGTCTCAAATGAAGAACAGCCCCTAGATTTTCTGTTCCAGCCCTTGCTGGTGTAGGACTTGAATCCACAATTTTTCCTCATGGGAGCACCACCAACTGAGCTATGGCTGACTCTCTGATTCAACAAGGGCCCAATGTCCTCTTCAGGATACAATCAGTGTTGATATGGAGATATGTCTGTTAAATCAGCTAGTGACTGACTATCGGTCCAAAGTACTGCTCTCAGCAGCCATGTGAAGTGCGAAACCCATTCTGTAAAAGTGATTTTGGAATTGAACAGACTGCTGGCACTAACATTAATGCTAAAACATTGAAAGTGAAAACCCTGAGAGGAAGGGGGGAGTGGTATGCAATCATTTGCAGCCTAATGTTCTTTTGTAAGGGCCACGAAGAATCCAGCACGAGTTTTAAGGATACAAAGTAATAACATTTATTTACTATAACATATATACATAACAGTAGCAGTAACGTCCCTTGCTACATACTCCTTCCTCCTGGTTCCTGAACTGGCCAGCTTATTTATACTAGGAGTTTACTAGTGGTTTCTCCGCCCCCCTCATTGGGGAAGCTCATATTCCCACAGGATTGTGGGATAGTCATTAGTCCCCAGCCAATGGTAAGTAGGCAGGTTATAACATGTTCTTAATGCAATGAGTTTTTAGCATGGGTGTAACTGAATGTTGGATGGATTATCCTCACAGGGAAGCAGGATGTAGAACCTTTCACCCTTGTGCCCCAAGGGGTGAAAGTAATATTTGGTTATTTTTCTGAAGCTCCTTCCAACACTGCTGCTTCTGAGGAGGATCATTCTTGAATTTAACAAGGCTACAGGTAACCACAGGGAACAAGTAATTGCTTTTGTTCCACTGTACTACAGTGGGCTATGTTTGCATAATCCACATATAATACAGATACACTGGCAAAATATTTTGGCATTAAAGTAATGTGTAAGTGTGGAAGCAGTGTGAGTTCTTTCTTCGTTTCTGTGCTTGGTAACCAGCGCGCTGATGTTGCACGCAAGACTCATTGAGATAATGGGCACGATTTAACACACAAAAAACAGAGTCCCATTTTGAGCGCATATACCGGGTTGCTTCTCGGCACCTGCAGCGCTGAGAACAACCCAGCTATCGAATGGAAGTCTGCCGTTTGTTTGGGCCTCGGTCCGTAATGCCCTGCTGAGGCCACACTTACCTCATTTCCTGCACTGACGAGATGACTCGTGGATCAGGGCACCATTTTTAAATGCTGCCCGATCCTTTCACCCCCCCCCCCCCACACCCCACCCTCTGCTCCTCAACCAGAGCCTCCAGGTCCCACAATGCCCCAACTTCGCTCTTTTTAAAAATATAAATTTAGCGTACCCAATTCACTTTTTTTTCCAATTAAGGGGCAATTTAGCGTGGCCAATCCACCTTCCCTGCACATCTTTGGGTTGTAGGGGCGAAACTCACGCACACACGGGGAGAATGTGCAAACTCCACAGTGACCCAGAGCCGGGATCGTACCTGGGACCTCGACGCCGTGAGCCAGCAATGCTAACCACTGCGCCATCGTGCTGCCTGAGCTTCCTTCTTAAGGCGTCCTCGGGCCCCCCCCCTCATCCCACCTCTTAAGGGCAGGGTACCCCCAGCCTGATCCCTAGCATGGCAACCTGGCACTTGGGCACCTTCGCACTGCCAGCCTGGCACCCTGGCATGGCAAGGTCTCCCAGATGGGACAGTTAGTTCCTGAGCCTCGGGAGAATCCGACTTGGACACATTTAAATGAGCCTAATGGCTCACTTAAATATGTCAATTTGGATCTCGTCCAGTGAGGGCGAGATCCAGATCGCGACGTCTCACTAGATCTTGTTTTATCTCATAAAGCGTTCCATGGGTCGCAAATCTCACGAGAAGTCTGTGGCGAGATTTAATGGCCTCGAGTTGGGCACGACGAGGCTATTAGATCGCGCCCAATATCTGAAATAGATAAAGATTCATCAATACAATTATAGTGTCATCCAGACTCAAAACATTAGCTCCATTCTCTCTCCACAGACGCTGCCAGCCCTGCTGAAAATGTCCAGTATTTCCTGTTTTTGTCACTAATGTCCCATATCGAGGAAAGATAAATGTCTTAAATTGGTCCTGAGCTGGAACAGCATTTGGTCCTCGGCAAGTCCACTGGGGTGCCCTGGGTTGCTCAATCCTATTGCATCTTTCATGACCTCACAACACCCAAAAACTCTTGACAGGTGGTGAAGTACCTTTGTCGGGCAGACATTGATGTACATTTGACAACCATTTGTGCACGGCAAGATCTCACAAGCAGCAATTAAATAAGTGGTCAGGTAATCTATTTTTTTTACTGGAATTTGGTAAAGGATGCCATTGTTAGCCAGCACATGGGAAAATACCCCACTCCTTCTTCAAGATGTGCCATTGCTTTCTATACGTCTACTTGAGGTGACAGAGAAAATGGAGTGCCACCAACAATGCAGTACCAGAGTGTCAGCCTAGATTATTTGCACAAAATTTAGGAGTGGGACTTAATTGTGCAACCTTCTGACTTCCAGAGACTGCTTTTCCCAGAGAAAAATGATTCAAAAGCCGAGATGTTAGACGACAGGGTTCTGCAAACAATTTTGGTCTCTAAACAATTTTGTTTCTTGTTTAAAACCATTTAGGTAGGAAAGATCTATAATCAACCTATGCTAATGGAAGGAAGAAACATTAAAAGTGTTATTGTTCAAGCATGTTAGCAGATCTTTGCACATTTTTTTCAAAAAAAGTTGGATTTTTCTACCTATTCTAATCTCCATCCTAATTCTTAGGAGCAGAAATTTGACTATGCTGTGCCTTTTCCCCCAGGAATTAATCAATCTCCTAAACCTTTAATATAGTGAGCAGGAAGCAGATGTTCATTGAGAAGTGTCACATCAATCTGGGCAAATGTAGGCACCCAGAGCCCATGTCGGAAAAATATGTTCGGGGTTTTCATATTCAAAAAAGGGGCTTTACGCCTGTTACAGAACCCACCAGACATTGAATGCAGCTGAAGCTATCAGAGTAATCAGGTCTACATGCAGCCCAACAGTGCCCATCTCCCCTCCACCCTCAGCCCAAGCAGGACCTCAATCCACGACCCCAGAAATTGCTGCAGCCACGCTCGCAATCCTGATCATTACCCATGGAATTATTTTTAAGAGATCCTGGTCAAAATTACTCTCTTTCCTGGTCACCCCCTCTCCTGATCACTCCATATCCCGTTCACCCTCCTTCACAGATCCCTTTAAGATCCTATCTGAGGACCAATATTGGTGTAATGATGTCCCAGTCTTCAGCGAGCTATCTGGAGTTGCCCATGAGGTTTCATTAATTTAATGATAACGAAACCTAAAGTCCATTACATGCAACTTAAGCCTATCCATTCGTGCACAGGGAATGATTCCTGCAGCATCTGAATATGAGGTACTTCAGGGTTCTAACTTTGCTTTTCCCTTCTTTGTTGATATATTTTCCTCGGATTATAGTATTTGGACCAGATTCTATGGATGTCAGTGGCACACCCTTGATGTTCTTATTGATTCCCGGGTAGCTAGTCGCCTCTCCAACTACCATTCTGCTATTTTAAACTGATCCATACAGCAGGGAAGGAGTTGGTTCCATTCTGATTCCCCTTCTACACTCTCTCTGATAGAACGCAAAAGAAAGTCAAAACTGGGGGACTGTTAAATGGGTGTTCATCTCAAAATTACCCTATTCCTATTGGGTGGGTCAGATTATAATCGAGCCTTCATTGGCTTGAAGATTCCGCAAGCTTGAAAAAAACAAGGTTACTATTTATGCTACTGCTAGTATCTACACCTACCTCGTGGTCTGATGTCATGTCATTATAAGTGCCATTCCTATTGATTCCCTTATTTCCTCTTGCTTTATTTTTGCTGTTATCATTTTGATCCATGGATGCTTAATGGACATATATCTTTAAGTCGAGCAAGGGAAGTGAAGAATTCAAAAGTTACAAAACAGAATACTGTGCTAGCCGTTGGACAGCAGAACTCAGGCTTTTTGGCACCTGGGAGATCAGTGGGACCCGGGTCGATTGGTTGCTGGTGGCCAATGAATTGGCCAAAAGGCCATATTCTGCCTGGTAACAGGTGGTGATTAGGTCCTTCCCGGGTAGGATGATTTTCAGAGAGTCTGGGGAAGCAGTTTGGTCCTGGATGCTCAGAGGAAAGCACCTGCTCTCTTTTCTGTCTCTGTCTAGAAAAGCTGTTGTATTTCTGAATCTGCAGAGACCTGAATGAATCGACAGTGAAAACCATTACAGACTGGAAACAGAAATCTCGAACTGAAAGACTTGTAGGAAGGTGTGCTAGAAACAACTATCTGAAACAAAGACTTCTATCTTTTTACTTTAAATATTATTTTTACATACCTCTTCTCCCCTCTGCGTTTGTCTATCTTGTGTGTGTGTATAGGGTGGGGAGAGTTTAAATGGGAAAGTTAGGAATTAGGTCATAGTTAGCATGTTGTTATAAAGCTCCTGGCCTCATACTGG